>NC_136262.1:238888379-239075879 GCF_964187855.1 Myxine glutinosa | reverse complement strand
CCGCGGCCGAACAGTTACCCCGACTAACCCGATTCCCGAACGTTGGCCGGATCGCGCCACAGATATTCAATATGGAAAAGACAAAAGCGTCACAAATGTGAAGGAGAAGAAGACAGAAGTAGGGAATATGAATATAATTTATTTACTATTTACAACCAAAAGTAACCAAGGAAGAAGGAAAGATAAGAAAAAGAAAATAATTTACAGAAGATATTAGAGACACAGTGCAACGCTAGCTTACCTACAGTCTTAATTAACCCAGGGACAGAACAAACAAGGACAGACTCACACGGGGAATGATGATAGGACTGGCAGGAGGTGGATGGCTGGAGGGAGGGGAAGGTCCACGGGTACTGCAGCACGATCGGCGCGTTTGGCAGCCGCCGTTCCTTCGCGGCCCTGTTCAAACTGCCGTCAAGGCCCCCAGCTGCTGTGGCTGAAGCTGCTGTGGCTGCTGCTGCTGCTGCTGCTGCTGCTGCTGTGTACGTCGCGTGCTTTCTCCAGGACTCATCTGACTCGTCTAGTCCAACCACACAACTCAACAACTCAACTCACACTTAGTCCAACCATCACCTTTCGCTTCTTGCGCGCGCGCTTTTATAGCGCCTCAGGCGATCAAGCCGCCGGCCTTCAGGACACGCCCATCGGTCAGCTCGCCTCAGCCCTGATTGGTCGGCACGGCCCTCTGGCTCCGCCCTTGATGACGATGGGACGCCCTTTGACCTTTATACATAACTGGAGTAAGGAGGGTCCAGAATCGAGCAATAATAATAAAAAAACACAATAAAAAAAACACAATCCTCATATCCACAACACTGCACCCTCCTCCTCTTAGGCACGTCCCGGGCCTATAACTTTAACTTAGTGTGACACGTAGGTGTAGTTCCCTCTACTTTTAACCTGACCCTGAGTGCGACAGTTTTAAAACATAAATAAATATGTCCCGCTGCTCCATTGCACCCTACCTAACAGACACGCCCACAGCTAACCGAATTGCGGAATGGTCTTCAAACTATACATGGACAGTGGGGAGCATTATTTACAGTGACGCTATTTTATTTACAAAACTAACCCAGACCTGTGATTGTTCTTTTTGGGGGGGGGAAGAGACAGTCTGCTCTGCATCGACGCACCATGAAAGCACCCAAAACGCACCCTCACACCCTCAAGCACCAATCGGTGCACAGTCATCACTGTCATCAATAAAAATAAACCAACAACCCCTAACCCTGCAGGTGGTCTCTTGCTCTTCGGCTCCCTCTGCTGGCTATTTGCTTTCTTCCAGATGTTGTCATTTTCTTTCATTTTCTTACTGGCGGCCTATTTGAACATAAAATGAAATGCACCCAACGTGTCCATTTTTATTTATTTATGGCCCACAGGGGCCGACTAGTGTGGTTCACCTGTGGGGCATCGGTGCCCTGTGGCCAAGGTCCGCCAGCAAGATCTCGGGCCTTCATGGCCGGTTCCAGCAGAGGGGCCATGCCCCAACCCATGGGGTCCATAAGTGGTGCTCGGCCACAGACATGTGGTCCATAATGTGGTGCATCGATGCAGACAGCTGGTTCTGGGAGTTCCGGGCGCACAATGGCGGACTCACGCACGCTCCCCTCGGCGCCCAGTGGCGCACAGGTCCTCATGTGGGAGACAAAAGGGGGGGGGGGGGGGGGGAAGACAGATGAGCGAGGGGTAAGGTCACAAGGGTACACATCAATAAGGCAATGCAAGGTGAAGTGCGTACGGAGAGCGAAGTGAGAAAGCTCGTCCCTACCGTACGTCACCCCCCCTGTCAACTACACTACCCTTGCCCTTACCCCATATTTACAAAATCTACACCTTTACAAAATCTACACCTTTACAAATCCGTCGCTACCGTCACAACTTCCCCCTATACCAAATTCGTCTTCACTCCCTCTACTTCAAAATTTGCCATCACCCAATTCATCATCAATCCTCATAAGGAGGCAGAGATGGAACATCAAGCACAATGTCACACCCACGTCATGATGCGTCTCACAATCCAAACATTTGCATCAAAATAATAAAAACCACCTGGCATGGTGTGGAGGTACGTCATCCCAGGTGAGTGGATGCAGATGGTGCGAGGAGACTTCAATCCTAACTATCCTCTAAATGACTTTAACACACTTTACACTACCCGGGGTCTTTCCCTGCCAATCCATTGGCCAACTTACACTATGGGTTCTAAAAACCAATTCCCATTGACCAAACTGTGGTGCTTCTCAATTTGGGGTCTCACTCCCCCGATTCATCTCCCGGTGCCCTTGCACAATTTCCGGGCTCGGTCGTGTAGCTCTCCCAGCAGGTCTACCCACCTGCACACCTCCACCACTGCAGTTGCCACCCGAGCTTACCTCGCTCCTCACCCTAACCTAACTAACTGGGGAAGGCCCCTCCTGGCTCTGTCACCCCTCGATGCCCTCGGTGCCCTCTGGCACTGGGCTACCCGGGTCCGTCCTCCGGATCCTCGGGCCCCATCCACAACAACTCTACCGGCTCCCAGAGCTCACCTGCGGCCTCACCTGGCCGACATCCTCACAGTGGTGGAGTGCCCAAACCAACTACACACACTAACAGGCTACACGCCCAGCCATTTCCACAACACTAATGCACCCATCCAAATACCATTCTTTCACCCGCACCGCAGATGCCAATATCCAACCACAATTTACCTATACCCTCTACCTAACACTTACACTACCCTCCCCGGGTATTCGTGATGGGGGTCCATCCTTCCCCCATTCACACCTTCGCACCATCCACTCCACTCCATAGTTTCCACCATACTCACTCCACGACCATCCATTCCAAAACTCCATATATTCCACACTCCATGCATTCCACACTACCATTCTCCATACACCTGTCGTTGCACACTTGTGCAATCACACCTGGTGCCACCTGCACCCTCCTTCCTTCCTGGACCATTTGGTCAGCACAATACTCATCACCATGACTCACTCAAACACTGCTCCATACACCTATTCAGTTGCACACCTGTGCAATCACACCTGTTCACCATACACACGGCATCATCTAATCTACCTGGTGCCCTGCTAACTTAGTGCTCCCCGTCTTCCCTTTAAACTAAGCACATACCACGTCATTATCATCCAAACTACCCTCTCTATGTCCCCAGCTACCTGTCCAATGTAGCTACCTAACCTTACCGTTACCTATTAATTGTCAATCTCTAGATCCCTACACATTATATCCTAACCCTCCCGGGCTAGTTTTCACTGCCATAAACCCCATAAGACTAGTGCTCCTTTGCCCCCTCTGTGAGAGATGGCAGAGTTGCCATCCCACCACATCGGGCATCTTCCACTACCAATTTTGCTCGTCCAAATTCAACAAATCAAAAATTTGCCTATCGCTACCAATCACTCTACCATTACCAATCATCACTCTGCCAATCATCAAATTTTGTTTTTCTAATTTCGGGTCCAAAACACTATCAGTATCATCATCATCATCACAGTCCGCTTTATCTGAGCCTCGGTGCATCGTCACATCATTAAAACTCGGCTTCGCAAAGCCGAGCAATGAATTCGGGTGGTTTGGTCGCCTGCAGGTTGAATCCGTCCGGCTTTCGGTTCAAGGGAGGTGGTTTGGTCGGGCCGAGATTCCACGCACCATCTCGGCGCGGTACCTTGCGGTCCCGGGCCCGATGGCTCAATCTCCCCCTGTCGGAACCCCATCCCCACCAGGGGGCACCGTGCCGCTTCCTCCCACTCACCCTTGAACCGGACTGGTCGCCTCGTGTGCGAGGCCCGAACAAGGCCCGGACTCGACCGTGCAGGGCGGGGCCAAGCCCGAATCGGCAACGACGCTTCGAAGATAAGCGACACAGCATCGATCCGCGCCGGCCCTTGCATCCAACAAAGCGCACCGCACCCCGAGTGCTCGCATCGGCTATCCGTCGCCCTAAACACTAACCCGTCCAATGTCGATGCTTTACTCGCATGCCCACACGCACACGCGACCCCTTTGACACTCACAAAACCCGGCGTTCCAACGCCGTTCGTACATTCCACACACTCCGTCCATTCCACCAACGCACTCCCTGTTACACACCACACCTCTCGTGCACACTCACCGTTCGCACACTCCCTTAACACACCTCGCGCACCGTCTTGCGCACTCTCCCTCGGTATGTACTCCGTACCACTCACCATGGGCGTGCACCCTTGCATTCACCCACTAACGCGCTCAGATGGGCTCTCCCACACACGCGCCACGACCATCTCAGGTGTGCTTCCTCGCACACATTCCACCACCACCTTACTCTCCGTGTCACACTCACCCTCGCATGTACACTCCGTATTGCTCTCACTCCCTGTGTCACACTCCGTACACCCCGACGTGCATTCTCGCTCGCACTCGGTATCACTCCCACACTTTATAACACGCTCACTCTTTGACGCACACTTTTTCCTCACACGCGTGCCATTTTTACTCACACGGGACCCTTCACCAACGCCCGGGTGCCATATCGATCCCAATCGCGCGACAATTCTCTTCGCGCCAAACCCCCTCTTACAAAATCTCCCGGCACCACATGCAGCCCGTCTCACCTTCGGGGTTCTTCTTCCTCCCTGCACCAAAACCTGCAAATCTTTATAAGGATTAGCAAGTACGGCATCAGGATGTGCATTTAGACTTTGAGCAATTTCCATTCCTTCCTCCGTTTGTTGCTCTTTTAAGTCCCCGGTCGCTCCAATTTCAACTATACCCATAATTTCTTTGTTCACCTCGACGACCGCTGGCTTTAATAAAATCCCCTCTACCTCAGCAGTCGCCGGCTGCCCCAAACCCCGTGTCGTGATTTCTACCCCCGTCATTTTCCCGCGCTTTCCTCCGCCTCGCTCAACCAGCGCTTCTCGACCCGCGTTACCTCCTCGTGCACCCCTGGGACCTGCTCGCTCAACCCGCGGTCTCTGTCCCTCTCCAACCCCTCATTAATTTCTTTGGCTTGGCCAACCATGCCCCCCAGTTTGTCCCCTAATCTGCTTCCGAAGCCCTCAAATTTGCTTCCGAGTCCCTCCAATTTATTTCCCAACTGTTCGCTGGTACCCCTCGCTTCGTCCCTCATTGCCCCCATTTGGCCCTCTAATCGCTCACTATCAGCCCTCGCTTCGTCCCTCATTGCCCCCATTTTGGCTTCTAGCCCCATATTCGCCATTAGTAGGGCTGCATTAATCTGCGCCATGAGGTCCCGCACATCAATCCCTCCCACTTGTGCGGCGGGCGCGGCCGCCATAGCCATGTGCGAGGCGCCATTTTGCGCGCCCGTAACCTCGTGCGCGAGAGCGCCATCTTGCGCGCCTGAAACCTCCTCAACCACCTCCTCATTGCCCTCCTCCATTTCTTCCCTCTGATCCTGGGTTACCCCTAACCCCTCCTAGTTCCCCCACCGGCATCCAATCGCCTTGACTAGCCATGGCGCGATTTCAAAATTCGGGTTTTTCCTTTAAAACAAATTTCAGCAGCTTGTAATTTTGAGCGCGTTAAGCGCGCTTCTGGTCCAACCCCGCTCCCGACACCAATTGTTACGGACCGCGGATAAGGATGTTGGTTTGCCGAGCGGATGGCACAGCGGCCGAACAGTTACCCCGACTAACCCGATTCCCGAACGTTGGCCGGATCGCGCCACAGATATTCAATATGGAAAAGACAAAAGCGACACGGATGTGAAGGAGAAGAAGACAGAAGTAGGGAATACGAATATAATTTATTTACTATTTACAACCAAAAGTAACCAAGGAAGAAGGAAAGATAAGAAAATAATTTACAGAAGATATTAGAGACAGTGCAACGCTAGCTTACCTACAGTCTTAATTAACCCAGGGACAGAACAAACAAGGACAGACTCACGCGGGGAATGATGATAGGACTGGCAGGAGGTGGATGGCTGGAGGGAGGGGAAGGTCCACGGGTACTGCAGCACGATCGGCGCGTTTGGCAGCCGCCGTTCCTTCGCGGCCCTGCTCAAACTGCCGTCAAGGCCCCCAGCTGCTGTGGCCGAAGCTGCTGTGGCTGCTGCTGCTGCTGCTGAAGCTGCCGCTGTTGCTGCTGCAGCTGCTGCTGCTGCTGCTGCTGCTGCTGCTGTGTACGTCGCGTGCTTTCTCCAGGACTCATCTGACACGTCTGGTCCAACCACACAACTCAACAACTCAACTCTCACTTAGTCCAACCACCACCTTTCGCTTCTTGCGAGCGCGCTTTTATAGCGCCTCAGGCGATCAAGCCGCCGGCCTTCAGGACACGCCCATCGGTCAGCTCGCCTCGGCCCTGATTGGTCGGCACGGCCCTCTGGCTCCGCCCTTGATGACGATGGGCGGGCACGCCCTTCTTCCCCGAGCTGAGCACATGCTTAATGGCGGCTTTGGGGCGAAATCAGCAACCCACAGCTGTAGCAAACCTGGCAAACTGCTCAGTGCAGTTGGCAATGGAGGCTTGGAGGGGATGTAGCTGGCAATTGAGGCTTGGCAATGGAAGTTTTGGGAGTGGGAATGGGGAATGAAAGGAATCTATCTTATTTCACTTGGTGCAATGGAGTGTCATTTTAATGGAAGACAAGGCCTTACCCTAATACACATAATAAAGATATAACTATCAACAAGGGGGAAATCTATGATTGGCTGACGTGATTGTTTATGACCTAATTATGGGACGCCCTTTGACCTTTATACATAACTGGAGTAAGGAGGGTCCAGAATCAAGCAATAATAATAAAAAAACACAATAAAAAAAACACAATCCTCATATCCACAACAATATACTGTATGTATTTTTTACATACACACATTACATTTTTTTTTACACACACACACACACACACACACACACACACACACACACACACACACACACACACACACACACACACACACACACACACACACACACACACACACACACACACACACACATATATATATATAAAACAGTTTGTGTGTGTGTGTATGTGTGTGTGTGTGTAATGTTACCGATAGACTCCTAAACGGAGAGGCTCACGTGCTTGATATTTGGCATAGACATGGCCATTGAGCCTGGGAAGAACATGGCCGACCTAAAAAAAATTATTTCATAATATTTTTTTACCATATTTTTACCTCAGCAGATTTCAGCGAGGAATATTATGCACGGAATCTGACCCGGTGGCAGAGCAGCACGCTGATTCGCTCAGAGCGATCACGTGATGTTCCTTGCCGCCATTAACTCAGTTACGCGTTCGCACGTATTTCAGAGCGAAAAGCGATTGCGTTTTTTCACATTTCAGCGAGGAACATTGCCATTCACACCACATTGGTTTTTTTTTCTTTCATCTTTACGAGATCCATATTTTTTATTCATATTTACCTCAGCGCATTTCAGCGAGGAATATTATACACGGAATCTGATCAGGTGGCAGAGCAGCGCGCTGATTCGCTCAGAGCGATCACGTGATGCTCCTTGCCGCCATAAACTCAGTTACGCGTTCGCACGTAATTCACACGTTCAAAACAAACGAGATCCGCCAAGCGAGTTGATCGAGTCGTGCTAACCAAGATGGCGACACGGCGGCTTCACTTTTCACGGAGTATGAGCGTTCTATATGTTTTCAATTCAGTGCGCCCGACTTGCTCACGTACTTGATTTGTGGCATAGATATGGCCATTGGGCCTTCACGGTGTAATTTGTGCGAGGCTTTTGTCCGAGTGAGCTTGAGCCGAGAGGGCGAATGTACGGGTTGGGAATGTACGGGTCTCCCTTCCCCCGCCCAGCAACGCCGGTACTGGAGGGCGTCACAGGATCGGTTCGTCTCCAAAATCCGCTTCGTGCTGTTGCGAAGATGCAGGACGATGTCGCGATTGTTGTGCTGCTCTCCGACCATGAGAACTGCAACGTCATTGTTGACTGGCCCGCCCCTTCCCTCCCCCTTCCCCCTCCCCCCTCCATCCTCCCCTCCCCCTCCCTTTCCCCTCCACCCTACCCCTCCCCATCTCCCCTCCCCCTCACTTTTTCCCCCTCCCCTCCCTTTTTTCCCCTCCCCTCCCTTTTCCCCCCTCCCCTCCTTTTTCCCCCTCCCCCTCCCTTTTCCCCCCTCCCCCTCCCTTTTCCCCCTCCCCCTCCCTTTTCCCCCTCCCCCTCCCTTTTCCCCCTCCCCCTCCCTTTTCCCCCTCCCCCTCCCTTTTCCCCCTCCCCCTCCCTTTTCCCCCTCCCCCTCCCTTTTCCACCTCCCCCTCCCTTTTCCACCTCCCCTTCCCCTCCCCCCCTACCCCTTCCCCTTCCCCCCTTCCCCCTCCCCCTCCCACTCCTCCTCCCCCCTCCCCCTCCCCCCTCTGCCTCCCCCTCCCCCATCCGCCTCCCCCTCCCCCTCCCCCCCACCCTCCCCTCCCACCTCCCCTCCCCCCTCTCCCCTCCCCCTCCCTCCTCTCCCCTCCCCCTCCCCCCTCTTCTGCCCTCCCCCCCCTCTTCTCCCCTCCCCCCCTCTCCTCCCCTCTCCCCCGTTCCCCTCCCCCTCCCCCTCCCCTTGCCCCTCCCCTCCCCCGCCCGGCAATGCCGGGTACTTCTGCTAGTATATATATATATTGTTATGGTTTTCCGCCGCCCTTCCTACCCTTACCAAGGGGGGATTAAGCCCCTTGGTCTTTCTGGGCCGGCGTAACCGAGACTTGAAACGCCCCTTCCCGGGTGTTACGTGGTCCCCTCGGTGAATACCTGGTCTCGGTGACCCCCGGACCGTGAGAGGAACTTCGCCAGAAAGTTGTATTATATATGCGCTTTCGCCACGCAATCCATATGAATTCCACCCAAGAGAAAACTGATGTTCAAGGATATATTTCAATGGTAATGATACCATACAATTTCAATGATACAACCACGGAGATTTTCCCCGAGCAATCAACAACAAACAACAAACAACCATCAACAATTCCCAATCCACAATCAATTCCCTATGATTAAGATGGCCATCTTATATATGTGTGTCCCCGTGGGTACTCACGACCCCCTTTTGGTCTCGGTCCCGCACAATGTCTCTGGGCCCCTCCTGACCAAGATGATGGTCGGCGTCGCCGCACTCGGGCGGTTGAACGAACCCCGGGTGGACGTGTTTCCCCCGGGCAGGTATCGTACCAGGCACCACAGCTGCAGCCCCTCGTGGCCACGCGAAGCGGGTACGGGAAAGCAAGCCAAAGCCCCACGCCGCTTGCAAGGCGTGTTAGGCCCCAACGTGCGACCCGTACGCGTCTTTTTAGACGGTGTCGCGAACGGTGCCAAACGCTGGGTCGGTGCACGGCCACACGACAGGTTGACGTCCACCGGGCAGGTATCCGTCCCGGTAACTCCTCTCGCCAGACGGGCTCGGGAACGCCGCTTTTCCACACGGCTCAATATCAATCCCCCCTTTCGTCGGAGCGGGGCGAGGAAAAAGAATCCTCGTCGCTTTTCTTCCTCGTGTCTTTTTCTCTGCCGTTTCCGGCCTCTTTTCAGAAGGGCTCCTGACCCTCCAACCACAACAACCCTTAATCTACTACACATGGATAAGCAAAGACCTGGATGGTAATTCACACACATTCACATAAATATGTAACACTCCCCCCCTTCAAGAAAGAAAGTTTGAACCCAGCGAAAACTTTCTTTGCCGGCCAATTTGGAGAAACAAACCAGATAACTCAACCCCCCCCCACATTATCAGTTCCCCCCGGGCACCGTTATCACTTAAAAATAAAGCAACCAAAATTTCACCACAACCCCCCCCAGATTACTCACTCTGGACTAAGCACCAGCAACGACATTGTCCCTGCCCTTTACATGTTCAATTTCCCGTTAGACTCCTGCCAAGCCAAACTCCATCTCATGACCCTCTGACTTTGACCGTCAGTTTCTTGTGAATGAAGGTTAAGGGGTTGATCAAAGATCCAAAGTTACGCAACTCGATAGCACTTTTTTCGGGAGGCCAAGCCGAGTATTCACTACATGGATGCCTTTAGGAACGTGGAGTTCACGGTTAGTCCGTGCAGGAAAGTTCTCTACATGGGCGCCTTGAACGTGGAGTTCACGGTTAGTCCGTGCATGAAAGTTCACTACATGGACGCCTTTAGGAACGGCGTTCACGGTTAATCCGTGTAGGAATCTTGGCTCGGCGGCTCTGCCGCATTCCGTGCTTCAACTTCTCAGAACTTCCCTAATAATTATGGTGGGACCCCTTGTCCCTGTAGTCCCATGAATAGCGGTCTCCTTCTCGGCCACTACTTTGACAATCCTTCCTTCGGGAGCTGCCGTAACTCAGGGAGCCTCCATAATAATATTGATTGCGGCCACCACCAAAACTACCGCCCAGTTGTCCTCTCCTGTAGACCTCTCGACGCCTACGAAATGCCTTCCCTACTGTTATGGTCCGACCCTCCAAATCCTTGCCATTCCAATTCTTCTCTGCCTCTCTGGCGTCTTGTGCTGGCAAACGTGACAAAGCCGAACCCTCTTGACTGTTGCGTTTCCCTGTCTCTTACCAACCGCACTTCCACTAGTGGCCCATATCTGTTGAAGACAGAGGTCAGAACTTCTTCCTCTGTTTTGAAGTTCAGTCCCCCTACAAATAACTTGGCACTTTTGTCGCCATCCCGAGCTGGTGTGGTGTTATTTTCCCTGCTGGGCTCTTTACCAACCCTCAGGTTACCATAAACTTGACCCCCGGCCAAATCATTCCCGATAACCACAGATACACCCTTTACAGGAAGTGTGGCTTGTAAACCGACGGTGACCGGTCCTGACACCAAATCGGACTCCAAATGGATGACATGAAGTGGAGCACTAACACCGGCCCCGATCCCCTGTAAACGAACACTATCCCCCGTTGCTGTCTCCTCGGACCATGGCAAAATGCCTTCAAGCATTAAAGATTGATGTGCTCCTGTGTCCCTCAATATCCTAACCGGTCTCCGGTTAGTCGAGGCTCCATCCAGTGACACAAACCCCTCTGAAATAAATGGTTGGTAACCCTTTTGATGGCGATTTCTCACAATGGCCATTGCATTTGGAGTCGTACTAGTCGGACTCCGCTCTGGGTCTTCCCTTTTCATGAAGTAACAACTGGACATCAAGTGTCCAGGTTTCTTGCAAAAAGCGCTAGTAGGCCCGGAGGAAAAACTCGTGGTCTGCCTCGGGCCCCCTGAAAAATAAGTTTGTCTTGGGCCCGCAGCCCTCTGATTTCGAACAGGTGGGGTATCCGCGTTGTCCCCATAATCCTCTCGAGGCCGCCGCCATGTATTGTCGTTCTCCGCACCTGCTGTTCCCCACCTCCCCTGCGGAGATCTAGGCGAGGAGTTAGGTTCGTGGACCCCTATTCGGTGGGTTAAGGCATAATCATCTGCCATGGGGGCTGCGTCCCACAACTTTGGTACTTTCTTTTCCTGCAGGTACACTTTGATGTCCTCGTGGACACACTGCTGAAATTCCTCCACCAGGATCAAGTCACGCAATGTTTCGAAGTCTTTCCCGACTCCTTTTGACTCACACCACCGATCAAACATGTTTTCTTTCACTCTGGCAAATTCCACATGGGTCTCACTCTCCCTCTTCCTGGCATTCCTGAATTTTTGCCTGTAAGCTTCCGGAACCAACTCATAGGCTTTGAGGATGTGCTTCTTCAGTACCTCATAATCTGCACATTGGTCCATTGGTAGCGCCGAATAAATCTCTTGAGCTTTTCCCACCAGCACACTTTGCACGAGTATGGTGCAGGCCTCCTCCGGCCAGTTTAATTGTCGAGCCACTTTCTCAAAGTGTGGAAAAAATCTCGCGACTTCCTTTTCACTGAACGGTGGAACCAGCCTCACATGTCTGCCCACATCCCAGGTTTTCTGGTAAGGTGTCGACCCCGTCAGCAAGGGTGGTACCTCTCCCCGTTCTCTCATTAACTCCAGCTCCTTGAATTTAATTTCTTGCTGAAGCTCCATGTCACGTTCCTTTAATTCCCTTTCCGCTTTTCTCTCCTCTGCTTCGAGTTCCCTTGTTTTCATCCTTTCTAACCTTTCCTGGAGTTCTCGTTCCCCTCTCCTTTCTTCTTCTGCTCTTTCCTTTTCTGCTTTCCTTTCTTCTTCTGCTAACCTTTCCTGGAGTTCTCGTTCCACTCTCCTTTCCTCTGCTTGTTTCTCTTCTCTCCTCTCTTCTGCTTTCCTTTCTTCTTCTTTGATCCGTTCCTGGCTCCGTAATTGCAACTCCAGTTTCCGGAGCTCAACGTCTTCTGGTTCTTCGGGTAGCCACTCCCAGGCTAACTCGTCCCATGTTCCTAATCCCACCATAGACTGTATCACCGTGGTCTGCAACTCTGCCTTCCTCAAATTAGTTCGGACCTCCAAGTTAAAATGTTTGGCCAATTTCAAGAGGTCCGACTTTAGTAACGCTCGGAACTGTGCCTCACTCGGGGTTACCACAAAGTTCTGTGCCACAAACTCCATGGTGCCTATCGTTAACACCTGTTAACCTTCACCCAAGACTTTACCCCAATTTCTCAAAAAATTTACCAATTAATAATTAATTAATTAATTTTAATTAATAAAAAACTATTATTTTATTATGTTATACAATTTTAAATCCCGGACGTAGACCCAATTGCGAAGCCGCAAATCGTAATTTGGACGAGCCCCCAATTCTGTTACGTGGTCCCCTCGGTGAATACCTGGTCTCGGTGACCCCCGGACCGTGAGAGGAACTTCGCCAGAAAGTTGTATTATATATGCGCTTTCGCCACGCAATCCATATGAATTCCACCCAAGAGAAAACTGATGTTCAAGGATATATTTCAATGGTAATGATACCATACAATTTCAATGATACAACCACGGAGATTTTCCCCGAGCAATCAATAACAAACGACCATCAACAATTCCCAATCCACAATCAATTCCCTATGATTAAGATGGCCATCTTATATATGTGTGTCCCCGTGGGTACTCACGACCCCCTTTTGGTCTCGGTCCCGCACAATGTCTCTGGGCCCCTCCTGACCAAGATGATGGTCGGCGTCGCCGCACTCGGGCGGTTGAACGAACCCCGGGTGGACGTGTTTCCCCCGGGCAGGTATCGTACCAGGCACCACGGCTGCAGCCCGTCGTGGCCACGCGAAGCGGGTACGGGAAAGCAAGCCAAAGCCCCACGCCGCTTGCAAGGCGTGTTAGGCCCCAACGTGCGACCCGTACGCATCTTTTTAGACGGTGTCGCGAACGGTGCCAAACGCTGGGTCGGTGCACGGCCACACGACAGGTTGACGTCCACCGGGCAGGTATCCGTCCCGGTAACTCCTCTCGCCAGACGGGCTCGGGAACGCCGCTTTTCCACACGGCTCAATATCAATCCCCCCTTTCGTCGGAGCGGGGCGAGGAAAAAGAATCCTCGTCGCTTTTCTTCCTCGTGTCTTTTTCTCTTCCGTTTCCGGCCTCTTTTCAGAAGGGCTCCTGACCCTCCAACCACAACAACCCTTAATCTACTACACATGGATAAGCAAAGACCTGGATGGTAATTCACACACATTCACATAAATATGTAACACCGGGCAAACGCAAGTTAGGGTTTCGGGACCAAGTCTCGCACGTACCTAAATACCTGCCACGGAAGCGGGGAAGCAAGCCTCGCACGAGCCACGTGTAATTTGAGTACACCGAGCGGATTGCGTACCACGTTGTCCGTGCAGTCACCGTTAATATTGGACCCCGATTAGAGCGGTTCTATTCGTACCACGCTTAGTCAATGATTGAAAACACAAGGCGGTCAAATAAAAGGAATAACACAATTTAATTATTATTTACACTTATGTACAATTTGGTAGAAAGCAGACACAGAGCAGAACTTAAGCAGTCCTATGCTTATGCCCAGACACGGGCCTGATCACACTCACAAAGGGGAATTGCAGGCAGAATGGTGTTCACGCACTGCCTTGGTCGTCCAGGAACGGCGGCCCGGCGTGCTCTCCACGGTCCCAGCACGTCCCGCGAAGATGGAAAGCAGGTGGAGGAAAGGATCCTCGCAGCGCGTCCCTCGAACAAAAGGCAGCAGATGAGGCAGGAAGGCGGGAAGGAATGTACGCGTCTCTCAGCGCGTCGAGTTACCAGCGCACTATCACTCACGTAACCCACTAGAGGCTCGGCCTTAAGCTCAACCGAGCGTCCACTTTAATATGAGCGCTTTTACCCGGTTCATGCGCGTCTTTCTCCGATCTCGTAACTCTCATCAATACTCGAACCTCTCCACACTCAACTCCTGCTCCGAATTGCTGCTCTGCTGCGCTCTTCAAATGCCAACTGCTCGAACTCAACTGCTGACCGCGCTCCTTCAACTCCTCCAACTGCTCGTGGGGGCTTTGCACAACGGGTTATATGGACACGCCCTGAGCCTTCTCGAACGTTCCAACCACACCCCGTGATGCAGTGCTGCAGCCACACCCTCTGAGCCCTGATTGGCGGCTCACGCTTACCGTCAGCTTCTTCGCCGTCCTCATTCGGTCCCGACCCGACCCGCTCGGCCTGCCTCGTGTCAATTTGCGCCAAAAGGCCAAAGGCAGCACAAAGAGGCATAAGAGGCATAAGGCAATGGAAGTATGAAAAGGACCTACTCATTATTCTACTCAATGCAAAACTAACACAGGAAAAGGACTATGCTCACAAATACTAAGAAATAACTATCGCCAGGCTACGTGTTGTTGTGTGACTAACTATGAGGGGGAAATTTAACCATTGTACAAAACTCAAAACCGCAACAATATATATATAATGTTTTTTAGTTGATTTATAAGCGTTTATGTATGAAAAAGTACCCCGAGAACCCCCCCCTTCCCCTCCCCAAATTATTGGCCAGTGACGTATGCCCACCTTCATGTACGTTTCGCATATCGCAAGGATTCTCAGGAATGGAAACCTTGCAATGAAAGAGGATTTGCTGTATCAGTTTTCTCAGAAAATAGTGAGATTGTGTGTACATCTAATTTTATGATTACCTCGACGTTTTATTTTGGTTACAAGTGACTGGTATAACGGAACTTTTTTGCTTTGATGAAGGGCTTCACTTGAAACGTCTGCCACACCTCATTTTCTTCGGCAGTAAATATAGTTATCAACTTGGAGTATAAAAGGCATTGTTTATCTTGGCTGTCAATACAATGGATAGCCATCAAACAGGGTGAATGTTGCAGGTGGATAGGATATATAGGTCGGTTTGAAAAAATAAAATAAAAAAATAATAAAAAAAGATCATGCTTAGACATGGGCGACCACTTGAGTAATATAGTGAGTCCCAATCTTAAGAGCAAGAGCAAGATTGGCTCTGGGGAAATGATTGCACTGATGGAAGAAATATAAGGGTCACAAAGTGGGACAGTGGGACTGGATTTCGGAAGGGTAACAGCATGTGTGATCAGGCGAGACTCGGTGGTGGACAAAGGGCAGAAGAGACTATTACCAATGTTTTTCCCTGTCTCGAAGTCCTTTCCACGATTTCTTCCCACTCATTAATATTGATGCATTGCAGTAATAATATGGACGGCTTAAAAAGACCATCCGTACGTGAGACTTGTATTAATTTTGCTGCAAGTATGAATAACTTTAACAGTCTTTCTTGTTCCATATCTTTTGTCACTTTTTGTAATTTTGAAGCGAAAAAATGTTATCATTGAAAAAGTAACTATCGTAGATGTGAAATGAAGCATTACACTACTCACAATAAGTTAGGGATATTGGCAGGTTCTTTGGTGTGGTTTATTTTGTGTATTAATTATGTTGAAAAAAAGTTGTTGGTCCTAATTCTATGGTTATTAATGAGTGTGAAAAAACACAGCATTCTTGTTTTCAATACCATAACCCTAACCCCTATAATAAAAATAAACTCACTCCCACAATATCCCTAACTTATTGTGAGTAGTGTATTTAAAAAAAATTCGAGTGACGTGATTGCAGAGCTTATGAACCCCATATACTCTGTTAACACATGTAAATATTTTATTTACTTTCTGCTAATTGGATTTTGATATGAACCGACTCGTAAGTGTAAAGAAAGCATATTGTGCCCTTATTAACAGTGTGTATTTGTAATATATTATTTACTTAATATTATTGAATTTGTGGCTTGTATTGCAAGGACGTTTTATTGCCTTTGCCGATTGTTGTGTCCTTGCTTATTGCACTCCAATGTTGTCATCTTGCGCCATGGTGGGGGTAATGGTTCTTTTTCTTTTTTTCAAATGTTGCAGCGGAGGTTGTAGTTTGAGGAAACGAGTCTTGATGATGTATTTATCATTGACTTAGTTTTTTAAAAAATTTTGCATTTGCATTGTAATGCCCTTAGTAAGCTTTGATAACTTTGGTGCATGTGCTGAATCTTGGCATCCTTTACGTCTTTGCATCATTCGTCCAAATATATTGCTTGTGAATCTGCAAAGTTGCCCGTTTGGCAGGTGACCATGTCGGCCATTAAATGCGAGTCACGAGCACTTTGTCCACGATGTTCCAAAAGCAATCCCTCTTGCCCACATGATGTAACAAGTTGGATCATTCGTTTGAGATTGTGTTATTTAGACTTTAATAAAACATCAAGATTGTTGTTTACACCTTGATAGCAAAAATTAACTCGGAATGCTACATAGCAATGATGGGCCAAATGACCTCCATTTTCTTTTTTGAGGTGATACACTATCAAGTGACCACTTGCGCCGTGTAGTCCTGCTGAGACTGCATGGACCCTTTGTTTATAATTTCCATTCTGCATATGGAAAACAAATAAAATGCAATTGGTTTGATTCCCAACTAAGCATTGTCCTTTGAGGGAGGCACAAGCCAAATGCCCCCCAATTTCCCTGCCGAGGGGGTGGGGGGGGGGGGGCTACCGATTTACGACGGTTGATTGCTGAAAGCACCATTGTATCATATTTTTACATTAATTTGACTAACAATTAAGAAAATTTTTTTGTTTTGACATTAACTGTCCGCATGTTAATATAATGCAGTATGCTGATGTGGCACTGTGCGAACCCACTGTGTTAATTAAATATTCAATTTTTCATTGTCCAAAAGTATTAAAAAAAAAAAAATTTAAAGAAAAAATAAAAAATAAAAGATTAATTAAGCGAGTCAAAAGTTAAGTTTAAATGAGACCGTTGGTGTTGACATTGCTGGCAGCCAATCAGCACATTCATATGATGAAGTAAAAGAGCAGGAAGGTGAGGAATTTACGAAGAAGACATTTACGGCCAGTCGAGGATGTTCCATAGATTTAAGCATTTCAGCAATTTGGATAACATTAGCGTAACTGGCGAAGGTGTGAGCACGGACAAGTGGGAAGCAGCTGAATTTCCGTCCAAGTTTAAAGCCCTTGTGGAAGTTTACCCTCTCCAGCTAATTTTTATCTCACCTGGAACGAAGGTCAGGGGAGCTTATGCGATGGCATGGCGTCCGTCCGTCAGTATGTCTGTAAACACTTGAAACTTCTTCTCCGAAACCGCTGATGGGATTGTGATCAAATTTGGCACAAATTATATTTGTTGTGTTGTGATTAAAGTTTGTTAACGGTGTTAACGAAATCGGGATCTAAGGGGGTCTACCGGGGTCAAAGTGCATCCAGGTTTGCACTTTGAGGATGGACTCGCTGGATGATGAAACTTCACCTCGACCTTAATCATCCATGAAGTACCAATGTTTGTTCAAGGCATTAGAAAAAATAGGGTCTGAGGAGGTATACGGGGTAGGGGGAGGGACGGTTGCCCCCAAAAATAGGTGTTTTTTGTTTGTTTAAAGTCTCATGAATATGTTGGTATGATTCTACATGCTGCCCTGTCTTCCAGCAACCATTGAAATTGGTTTAAAATATCTTTAGTTGGTGTAGTATATTGTTTATTCTACCCGGTGAGTGCCAGGGGTATTGCCCCTCTTTTTAAAATTGACGATGAACTCGCTGGAGGCATTATGTTTTTGGGTTGTTTGTCTGTCCGTCCGTCCGTCCGTCCATGATAGGTTTTCGTTACCACCGTAACTTAAGAACGGCTGAAGGGATCCAAGTCGACCTTGGTACAAGTATTATAATCATGCAAATATGAACTTATTAGATTATAGGGTCAAGAGATAAAAGGTCAGTCAGAGTAAGGCATAAATGGTGTTCCTGTTATAATTGGTGAAGCAGTGATAATATTTTAACCAAACTTGGCTCAGGTATAAATAATGATGCAAAAATGACCATTATATATATATTTTATATATATTGTTGTGGATATGAGGATTATGTTTATTTGTATTGTATAGTAAATTGTTTGATTCTGGCCCCTCCTGCCTCCAGTGTTGTGTAAAGGTTAAAAGGGCGTCCCGGTAGTTAATTCCATAAAGCACACATTGAAGGACACGATAAAACCCTTGTTCAGTAGCTTATATCTTTATTATGTGTTTTAGATTAAGGCTTTGTCGTCCATTAACATGACACTCCATTGCACCAAGTGAAAAAGATAGATTCCCTTCATTCCCATTCCCAAAAACCTCCATTTCCCCTTTCGTCAATTGCCATTCGCATTGCCAACCAACAATTGCCGCCATTGACCACGAGGCAGGGTTGGGGAAGAAAGGCGGGTCCCCACCTCGTCATAGAGGGGAGGAGTGAGTCAGCCCCACTCAACCAACCACGAACAAGGGGTTGGACTTGGAGAGGGTGTGGAGAGAAACATCAAGGAGGTTCGCGAAGGTTGAGGGGCAGGGCCTATATAACCCGCCGCGGGACGTTCCCCAAAAGAAGAGATGAGCTATGACAAGAGCTGAGTTGTGAGGTCCAAGGCTGAGCTGCGTGGAGAGATGAGCTATGACAAGAGCTGAGTTGTGAGGTCCAAGGCTGAGCTGCGTGGTGAGGTGCAAAAGAGAGAGCTGGGTTGTGAGTTCCAAGAGAGAGAAAGGAGATCATCCAGGGAAGCACAAAGCCTGCTATTCGTCGCCTTGCTCGCCAGCAGCAGCGTCCACAGCAGCAGCAGCAGCAGCGTCCACAGCAGCAGCAGCAGCAGCGTTCACAGCAGCAACAACACTCGACAGTCGTTTGGGGCCTGGACGGCGGTTTTGAGCAGGGCCGCGAAGGGACGGCGGCTGCCCAACGAGCCGATCGTGCTGCCGGACCCGTTGGACTTTCCTCCTTCCAGCCATTCCTGCCTGCAAGTTCCCCATTCGTGTATGTGAGTTTGTTCTGTTTGTTCTGTCCTGGGTAGTCAATTAAGTCTGTATAAGCTAGTAATTTTCACTGTGTCACCTGCTTTTTCATGTCCCTGTACATAACCGTGACTGCTCCTTTTTGCTTGTGTGTAATAATAAATCCCGTTACTCTTCTGTACGTCTTCTTCTTCCTCTTTGCATTCGGTCGCTTTAGAGTTTTCCATATTGAGTATCTGTGGCGCTTTCGGGCCAATGTTTGGGTGAATCGGGGAAACTGTTAGGTCGCGGGGCCTCCGCTCGGCAAATATAACATCCTTAACTGCGGACCGTAACAATATATATATATATATATATATATATATATATATATATATATATATATATATATATATATATATATATATATATATATATATATATATATATATATACAGTGGAACCTTGACTTACGAGTTTAATTCGTTCTGTGACCGAGCTCGTAACTCAAATTGCTCGTTTCTCAAATCAAATTTCCCCATTAAAATGCATTGAAATGCTATTAATCCGTTCCAGCCCGCCAAAAACCACACCAATTTTTTTTTTAATATACAGTATATATAAAATTATCTCGCGCTTTATATTTCACCTGTATGCAGCATACAAGTTGGCAGGATGGCCTGGACTGGAGGTACGCACACTTGACTCTAAAGTCTAAACTGTCCAGCCTGGGTTTGAATCCCGACCCAGCTATAACCTGTCATGGGTGAATCACAGGCAGGGTGATTCATCAATGTGTGTACCGCTAAACTGGGCGCCCCGTTTGCGTCCCATTAGTTGTTGGATGTTAAGGATCTCACCGTGTTTTCCACAAAGAGAAGGCGAGCTATCGCCGGCACTCTGAACAAGTTGTGGCCTGGCATGCTCTTCTCCTCTGCCGTTATATACGTCCTCCTCGGCACCTCGCTCATGTTTTTCGACGATTGCGTGTTTTATATCCAAGCACAAGTTTTATATAAAACACGACGATTGCGTGTTTTATATCCACAAGTTGTGGCCTGGCATGCTCTTCTCCTCTGCCGTTATATACGTCCTCTTCGACACCTCGCTCATGTTTTTCGACGATTGCGTGTTTTATATCCAAGCACATCATCCTCTTCTTCTTCTCAGTACCGTGTTTTCCACAAAGAGAAGGCGAGCTATCGCCGGCACTCTGAACAAGTTGTGGCCTGGCATGCTCTTCTCCTCTGCCGTTATATACGTCCTCCTCGGCACCTCGCTCATGTTTTTCGACGATTGCGTGTTTTATATCCAAGCACATCATCCTCTTCTTCTTCTCAGTACCGTGTTTTCCACAAAGAGAAGGCGAGCTATCGCCGGCACTCTGAACAAGTTGTGGCCTGGCATGCTCTTCTCCTCTGCCGTTATATACGTCCTCCTCGGCACCTCGCTCATGTTTTTCGACGATTGCGTGTTTTATATCCAAGCACATCATCCTCTTCTTCTTCTCAGTACCGTGTTTTCCACAAAGAGAAGGCGAGCTATCGCCGGCACTCTGAACAAGTTGTGGCCTGGCATGCTCTTCTCCTCTGCCGTTATATACGTCCTCCTCGGCACCTCGCTCATGTTTTTCGACGATTGCGTGTTTTATATCCAAGCACAATTTTATATAAAACACGACGATTGCGTGTTTTATATCCACAAGTTGTGGCCTGGCATGCTCTTCTCCTCTGCCGTTATATACGTCCTCCTCGACACCTCGCTCATGTTTTTCGACGATTGCGTGTTTTATATCCAAGCACATCATCCTCTTCTTCTTCTCAGTACCGTGTTTTCCACAAAGAGAAGGCGAGCTATCGCCGGCACTCTGAACAAGTTGACGGCAGAGATACTGTACTTGCACGGCAAGATAACCACGTGACCGGAACCCACCTGGCGGCGTAAACTCAAAATAACCAACATGCGAAAACAAAAATGCAGCGCTATACGACAGAGATACTGTACTTGCACGGCAAGATAACCACGTGACCAGAACCCACCTGGCGGCGTAAACTCAAAATAACCAACATGCGAAAACAAAAATGCAGCGCTATACGACAGAGATACTGTACTTGCACGGCAAGATAACCACGTGACCGGGTGGCGAAAGCTCGTAACTCAGATCTCGGCTCGCATCTCAAAGCAATAAACCGCCCGAGCGACGGCTCGTATCTCGAAAAACTCGTAAGTTGGGGCACTCGTAAGTCAAGGTTCCACTGTATATATATATATATATATATATATATATATATATATATATATATATATATATATATATATATATATATATATATATATATATATATATATATATATATATATATATATATATTGTTACGGATCTCGTCGGCCCCTTTTCCCCTTACCAAGGGGGGATTAATCCCCTTGTCCGCGACTGACCGACGTGAGTCCTGGGGTTCCCAACGCTCCTTCCGGTCAGGAGCAGCCAGGGTATTTGGTCTACGAAAAGTCCCAAGGACCTGAGTGCCACTCCTGACCGCGAAGCAAGGGAGGGACTCCCGCTCGAACCACGGTTTTAGATGGTCTAGTTGCCGAGCGGTTTTTAGCAACCCGAAGTTCGAGTCATTAGCATTCACTAACCCGATTCCGAAACGTTGGCTAAAATCGCGCCACAGGTACTCAATCGAGAAATCACTAAAACGAAACGGATGTGAAGGAAAGAAGGCAAAGGTAGGAAGAACAGGGATTTATTACTAATATTTACAAGACCAAAGAAACCAAGGAAGAAGGAAAAATACGAAAATAATGACAGAAGCAGAAGAAGACATAGTGCAATACTAGCTTATCTATTCAGGCTTACTTATTCCCGGGGACAACACAAAGAACAGACGACAGTCAGACTTACACGGGGAATGAAGCAGAAATGAATGGCCGGAGGTGGTTGGCTGGACGGACGAGAAGGTGGGATCACAGAGCGGGAAGGATGCGGGTCCGGTTGGTGTGATGGCGCGGCTCTAGGTGAGCAGCCGCCGACCCTCCTCAATCGTGTTCGCATGGCGGCGTTGCTTCGTGGCCGCGGTCGAAACTGCCGTCAAAGCTCAAAGCTGCAGTGGATTCAAAGCTGCGGTGGATTCAAAGCTGCGGTGGATTCAAAGCTGCGGTGGATTCAAAGCTCATCGGAGGTCTCTCGCTTATCTCAGGTCCCTCGCTCATCTGACTCATCTGCCGCATCTCCCTCCGCAGTCCTTCCCCACCCCCTTTTATGAGGCACGTGGCGATCAAGCCGCTGGCCTGTTGGAAACGCCCATCGGTAAGCTTGTCTCGGCCTTGATTGGTCGCGAGGGCTCACCGATCCCGCCCCTTGAGGAGGCGTTGGCAAAGCCACGCCTTGTTCCTGGCGCTTGGCTGACTCCTCCCACCTTCTGCTCTGAGATGACCTCGTGTTCAATGGAGTCTTGGGGTGAAGAAAACCGCCCAAAGCAGTAGTGGCGCACGCCGCCGTACTGGCGCTTTTTAGGAGGCCATGGGGGTGTCGGAGGGATCCTATCTTATTTCAATTCGGTGCAATGCAGTGTCAATTAATGGGAGACAGAGCCTTAACTGATACACATAATAAGGAAATAACTATTTAGAAGGGTCTATGGTGGCCTACGTGCTTGTACATGGACTAGCTAAGGGGACGACCTTTGACCTTTACACACAAAACGGAGGTATTTACAAGAATTACTAGAGGGGCATATTTACAAACAGGATTCTCAAATCCGCAACACTATATATATATATATATATATATATATATATATATATATATATATATATATATATATATATATATATATATATATATATATATATATATAATCAGTTCATTTTTGCATCATTATTTATACTTGAGCCAAGTTTGGTCAAGATATGTATATTCTCACCACCCGTTGAAGCTGTGACAATGTATCGAATAATGGCAGATATGCAATTAAAGTATGTACTGTTTATCGTTACCTGATCGATTATATTGACTTTCTAACCTTGGATAAAACTTTAAAATATGGGCTGCGATCTATTGTAGCTGTCGTTATTGTGAACACACTGTAAATAGATGCTAGTAACGCAAGAGTTTATTCACTCAGAGAGTAGTTATTGCATGGGATGTTCTTGTAATGGTAGTGGCAGCAGAAACAGTAGATAGGTTTAAACTGGAATTATATAGAGACCTCGAAGCCTTGGGCATAGAGTGGTACACAAACATTGCCAGGAGTGGTAGGTAGCTGAGGCATAGGTGGGTGATTGGATGCCTGTTTCGTGATTGCATCGTCTGTAAGAAGGTCTCGTCCTGACGTGAATGTGCTGTCTGTGTTTATTCATTCCTCACCTTACAACCGTGTTGCTCCACTTCCCACAAAAAATATTTTCTGATCCCTATCCCCCAATGAATTAAAGTTTATAAACTACATGATTGAATTAATATGATGATTGATTTATC
This sequence comes from Myxine glutinosa, assembly GCF_964187855.1. NCBI lineage: Eukaryota > Metazoa > Chordata > Myxini > Myxiniformes > Myxinidae > Myxine > Myxine glutinosa. The sequence goes on along the minus strand of NC_136262.1, from coordinate 239,052,254 downwards.
GCAGGCCTGCCGTGCCAAATGGCTTCCCCTGCATTAAAGTTCCTTGTTGTTACCTTTTAATTGGACTTTATTTTGATTTTTGTCTCTAACTACCTTTAAAATGTGAAGTGAATGGCCCTTTGATATGACACCGATGTTGACTGAAAGTGTAGCTTAAATCTAAACTTTTAATCTTAGAAATGACACTTGTCCAGTTGAGACTGACAACCCTGGATTTGGATTACAGGCTTTGGCCGTAAAGATGTGGTGGAACACCTTCTGCAGAATGGGGCAAGTGTGCACGCACGAGATGATGGAGGCCTCATACCGTTGCACAATGCCTGCTCTTTTGGCCATGCTGAGGTTGTGAACCTGCTCCTCCATCAAGGAGCTGACCCCAATGCACGTGACAATTGGAACTACACACCACTCCATGAAGCAGCCATCAAGGGAAAAATTGATGTTTGTATTGGTGAGTACTGCTTTGGAAGGTCTTTATATGTTTTGGTTACTGTATGTTTCTCGTGTTTTTTTTGTTTTTTTTCCTATTGGTTTATACCGATTAGTTTTATTCCCCTTTCAAAATTGTTTTTTCTAATACATGTGATATATGTATGTATGTATGTATGTATGTATGTATGTATGTATGTATGTATGTATGTATGTATATGTGTATGCATTGGTTATTACGTTAGAACGGCATTTATCTTTGTTGACTTTTCGCGTTTGTAACATTGTGTTTTGTTATATTAATTTGTGATTGGAATGATGCTATTTGGAATGAAAATAGAGAGATTAAGTTTAAAGGAGAATGTGGAAATTTGAGTTTCCACCCATAACATTCGTGGATTCGGCATTTGCAGTTTTGCCATTGATGACCACGTGTATAAACAATGAACTGGCTGTCCATGCCTGACATTACACTAAATGTAGCACTAGAATGTTGAATTTGCTGGTTCATGGTTTGGCATTTTCTGTTTTTTGCCAAAGTCATTCACGAACTGGGCTGTCCATGCCTGTCGTTCAACTGAAGGTGGCACAGGAATGTGGAATTGTTTCATGGTTTGGCATTCGCATTATGCATTGTCTGCTTACGCATTATTTGCGTCTGGGCTTCTGCCCATGTTTGGCACGGGTACCTCACTGGTGTCTATGTGGGTACCTCCTTGCCCCTCTCTATATATATATATATATATATATATATACTAGACGACCCATGACCCGTTGGGTCAATGTTATTATATATAATTAAGGGGTTACCATGGTTACAGTGGGGGTCAAAGGTCAACCTATGGCAAAGATATATAATTTTCTCACACTTTCTAATAGAGAGGCAAAATGCCATATAAAACTAAATTTACTGGTTCTAATTGCTTTTATTTATCAATCCTCACATAGAAGCGCAGTTTTTAGTAATGAGCAGTGAGGAGAAGACCCCTCAGCCAATGATGCCACCCCGCAGCCAATGATGTGACCCCTCAGCCAATGATGCTACCCCTCAGCCAATGATGTGACCCCTCAGCCAATGATGCTACACCTCAGCCAATGATGCCACCCCTCAACCAATGATGCTACCCCTCAGCCAATGATGTGACCCCTCAGCCAATGATGCTACCCCTCAGCCAATGATGTTACCCCTCAGCCAATGATGCTACCCCTCAGCCAATGATGCCACCCCTCAGCCAATGATGTGACCCCTCAGCCAATGATGCTACACCTCAGCCAATGATGCTACCCCTCAGCCAATGATGCTACCCCTCAGCCAATGATGTTACCCCTCAGCCAATGATGCTACCCCTCAGCCAATGATGCCACCCCTCAGCCAATGATGTGACCCCTCAGCCAATGATGTTACCCCTCAGCCAATGATGCTACCCCTCAGCCAATGATGTCGCCCCTCAGCCAATGATGTCGCCCCTCAGCCAATGATGTCGCCCCTCAGCCAATGATGCCACCCCGCATCCAATGATGCCACCCCACATCCAATGATGTCGCCCCTCAGCCAATGATGCCAACCCTCAGCCAATGATGCCACCCCTCAGCCAATGATGTGACCCCTCAGCCAATGATGTTACCCCTCAGCCAATGATGCTACCCCTCAGCCAATGATGTCGCCCCTCAGCCAATGATGTCGCCCCTCAGCCAATGATGTCGCCCCTCAGCCAATGATGCCACCCCGCATCCAATGATGTCACCCCGCATCCAATGATGTCGCCCCTCAGCCAATGATGCCAACCCTCAGCCAATGATGTCGACCCTCAGCCAATGATGTCACCCCTCAGCCAATGATGTCACCCCTCAGCCAATGATGTCACCCCTCAGCCAATGATGTCACCCCTCAGCCAATGATGCCGCCCCTCAGCCAATAATGTCGCCCCTCAGCCAATGATGTCGCACCTCAGCCAATGATGTCGCCCCTCAGCCAATGATGTCGCCCCTCAGCCAATGATGCCACCCCTCAGCCAATGATGTCGCCCCTCAGCCAATGATGCTACCCCTCAGCCAATGATGATGATGATGCTACCCCTAGACGACCCATGACCCGTTGGGTCAATGTCAGTTTGAATAGATATGAGAATAGAACTAAAGCGAACGCTGGACATCATCAGTGAGATTATTTGGGCCAGCAAGCCATAAGGCTCACCTCTCCAGCGTTCTAAATCACTTACCTGTGACACGTGATTTCGGCCCTTATCTCCGATCACGTTGACGGAAATCACCACAGCATATCGTCAAGATCCCTCCAAAAGGCTCGTCTTTGTCACATACATCACGCAACGTGCGATCCACAGCCTCGAAACTCTCTCTCCTGATCATAGGACACTCATCCCACACGATGAGTTTTGTACTTCGAAAGAGGTCTGCGATAGTGGAATTTTTATCGATGTTGCATACGCCATCTTCCCTCGGTGTCAGAGGGATTTGGAACCTTGAGTGCGCTGTTCTTCCACCAGGCATGAGGGTAGCAGCTATGCCAGATGAGGCCACCACAGGGGGCAACTTCTCCACTCGCTCTCACTTTAGAGAGAATCAGGTTTATAAGAAACGTCTTCCCTGTGCCTCAGGCGCGTCAATGAAAATCATTGATGACTGATTCGTGCGGATGTTGCTATTCGCGTCCATAGGCGTGAGGTGTGATTCGTTGTCTGCGTCCGTAGCGCCGTCGGAGGGTTGATACGACATTCTTCCTGCAAATAGTATTGTGTTTGTGCTATCGTTTTGCCGATCATCAAATGACAAATAAATTACATTGTGAAAATTAAAGATTTCAAATAAACCTTTAAAGTGTATGCGCATATAAATAATAAAAAAAATCGAAGAAATATCTCTCGGTAATTTCCTGAAACATATTTTACTTCCGGGTAATAATGTTGAATGAAATGACGAAGATATATACTGTATGCCTGTTATTTTAGGCGGTGTATTTTCGTATATCAACGTGGCGCGATTTTTAAAATATATCTCTGCAATTTCCCGTGTGTGCGTGAATGTTCTCAATTATTTCTTTTACAGAGTCTAAAACCATCGATAAAAATGAAATCAGATGGCGACTTAGATTGAAGATAAAGGCGTGAAACAGACTCAATGGCCTTGAAGATACAAGCCTTTCAGAATTCATTTCGTTCTATAAACGGAAACTTTCATCGGATTTTCTTCCCGTTTTTTTTCAACCGAGTCTAAAACTATGTTAGCGACTGTGAAAAATGAAATGATATATCAAATTTGATTTGAAATAAAACTGAGAGAGAGAGCAAGACACCACGGGCCTACAGAACAGGCCTCAAAGCTATGCGAGTTAATAAAATGGTGGATATTACTACTCTCTCAAAGGGGTAAGCCACGCCCCCGGACCGATCGAATGTTACATACAAACACGCAAGATTTCAATTTTATAATTATATAGATATATATATATATATATATATATATATATATATATATATATATATATATATATATATATATATATATATATATACTCAATACGGTTATGAGTTATCCTATGTTTATTTATGTATATTTACAGTTATCCCTATGCTTTTGTATATTTATGTATGGATTTTTTTTCCCCGAATTGACCATGTGCGGCTTTCATCGTGACCATTTTGAATATTGGGTAGATTTTTAGCTCACCTGGAACATTGTTCCGGGGAGCTTATGCGATGGCGCGTTGTCGGTCCGTAAGCACTTGCAACTTCTCGAAAAATTGGGGTCTGAGGAGGTATAGAGGGTCAGGATGGGGAAGGGGGTTGTTCCCCAAAATAAGTATTTTTTTTGGTTTGTTTGTTTAAAGTCTTATGAATACGTTTGTATGATTCTGTATGTTGCCCTGTCTTCTAGCAGCCATTGGAATTGGCTTAAAATACTGTGATACTGTTTTAAATACCTTTAGTCAGTGTAGTATACCGCTTTATTCTACCAGGGGTATTGCCCCTATTTTAGAAAAGTGAGCAATGTAGGTTTTGCAAAGGTCAGCTTCTCAGTGTGGATTATATCCCTCCTTGCTCACCCATTCTTTATGGATGTCGGTTTCAAGAAGTAACCCCTATTGTTGTTATTGTTTTATTATTATTATTATTATTTATTTTTATTTTCAGTACTATTTCAGTTCTATTTTTACAAAACGATTTCTTGCCGTTCATTGCTGTTAAAGGTTTTTTTTCACTTGAACATCATGCATTTTTCTGGAAGCACTGGCACCTTGCCACAGTCGCACAAAGCACGCGGACAGTGCTGAGCAAGCTGAGAAGGGCTGGTTTCTTAAAATGGGGCGGGCATGGGCGGGGTATGGAAACGGGGCGGTCGACAAGCCCCGAGCGAAGAGTGGGATGGAGCTGCATCCATTTGCGGCACGGGTGTGCAGTTGGTTCTGTGCATTGGACGACGATGCGGTAGCCGGAGCGATTGCATATGTCAACTCGTGCATGATGGTAGAATTTCTCTGCCTGTTTTGAGGAATCTCTCCTTCTTTTGACGTTGGGATTTTATTTTTCAGCATGATTTGGAAATCGTACGACAGTGTTAGCCTTCGTCTTTGCATTCAGCGGAGTGCACGTCTACTCTCCACAGATGATTATTTCCTTTGAAGCGGGATTTGAAGTGGATTGCATTTCATCGGCATTGCTTTGACAGATGTTTCCGTTTCCTCCTCTATTGAAGACGATCATACTGACCATGTAAATTCTGTCTTCGAAGCTTTTCAACTGAGTGCCATTTTGCCATTTTGCACTTTATTCATGGAAAACATCGTCAAATTCATTGGACTGTTGGACCATTTTCCAGTCGTACTGCATTGCTTTTTGTATTGGAGAGCATGCCTCTTGAAGACCATGTACACATAGCTAGTTCTAACTGTGATTATTGACTGTCTACCACATCTATCTTATATGGTTTTGTGTGGACTTGAAGCCAACAATCTTTGAGTTTGTGCTATTTTGCATGATTCTGAAAAGAGAAGTTCGTCACAATTTGGGAAAGTTGAACATGAAGCTTTCTTTTATAGGTTTCGTAGACAAATGTCATTTATCCATTCATGACTCGGTTCTTTTTGGGAGAATTAAGTTTTGAAATCCAAGCAGTTACAGTCTTGCTGTCTTGGTCTCCGAATGCGTCGTCCCAACAGCTGGAAGGGGGATGAACAGTGGCCAGAAGGGTGTGAGCTTTGTGTGACTGTAGAACCAACTGCACAAAGTACGACTGACATGTGGTACTGTCTTTCATGCTTCCCTTGCCTAGTATTGCTTCAGCATGGCGCAGATCCTACCATCCGCAACACGGATGGCAAGACTGCACTTGATTTGGCAGAGCCAACAGCGAAGGCAGTGCTCACAGGTGAGATTTACTTTGCTCTGGTCCTCCATTCTTTGTTGATGCATTCCACTTTTTTTCTTGTCATTAACCAGTCCCCACTCCTCCCTCCCACCCCAACAACCCCATTGGCTTCATCGCCTATTGCCCTATCACCAACCTGACCTATATCACCCCTCCCCCCCCCCCCCGTCAACCTCTATGCCGTCCTGATCTCTAACCCCCCCCCCCCCCACCTCCGTCCTTACAACCTCTACCCCTGCATTTCCGTCCTAAGCTTGGATAAAAATCCATAAATTGAGCTGCCAGTTATTCTAGCTGCCATTGCTGTGATGTCACTGTAAATTAAATGGTAGTAAGGCGATGGTCTTCTCTTCCCACCACTCCACCTCCCCCTCCGCCGTTCCCCCTCTGCATCCATGTCCCACTTCTCCCTGCCACTCTCCATCGCCCCCTGCTTCTCCTTGCCCTTCCCTCTGCCCTGTTTCTCCCTGCCCCACTTCTCCCTGACACTCTCCCCCACTTCTCCATGCTCCCCACCGCAGGTCCCCGCTTCTCCCTCTCCTGCTTCTCCCTCCCCCGCTTCTCCCTCTTCCGCTTCTCCCTCTTCCACTTCTCCCTCTTCCGCTTCTCCCTCTCCCGCTTCTCCCTCTCCCGCTTCTCCCTCTCCCGCTTCTCCCTCTCCCGCTTCTCCCTCTCCCGCTTCTCCCTCTCCCGCTTCTCCCTCTCCTGCTTCTCCCTCTCCCGCTTCTCCCTCTCCCGCTTCTCCCTCTCCCGCTTCTCCCTCTCCCGCTTCTCCCTCTCCCGCTTCTCCCTCTCCCGCTTCTCCCTCTCCCGCTTCTCCCTCTCCCGCTTCTCCCTCTCCCGCTTCTCCCTCTCCCACTTCTCCCTCTCCCGCTTCTCCATGCTTCTCCCTCCCCCGCTTCTCCATGCTTCTCCCTCCCCCGCTTCTCCATGCTTCTCCCTCCCCCGCTTCTCCATGCTTCTCCCTCCCCCGCTTCTCCCTCCTCGCTTCTCCCTCCCCCACGTCTCCCTGCCCCTCTCCCACGTCAACCTGCCCCTCTCCCACGTCAACCTGCCCCACTTCTCCCTGACCCTCTTCCCCACTTCTTCATGCTCCTCACTCCCTGTCCCTGCTTCTCCCTACCCCCCAATTCTCCCTATTCCTCTCCCTCCACACTGCTTCTCTCTGCCCTGCTTCTTCCCCCCCCCACCTCTCCTATTCTCTCTCCTCCTCCCCCATTTCTTCCTCCTCTCTGCTTCTCCCTCCTCACCCACTCTTGTCTCCCAGCTTCTTCCTGACCCCTCGCCCCCCCCCCCCCTTCTTACTCCTTCTTGCTTCCCCTCTCTCTCCTCTTCCCACTTCTTCCTGCTCCCATCTCTCTTCTCCACTTCTTCCTGCTGCCATCTCTTTTCTCTGCTTCTTTCTGCACCCCCTTTCTTTCTGCTCTCCCTTCCACCTTGTTTCTGTGCCCCTTCTCTTCCCCACTTCTTTCTGCATCCCCATTTTCTGCTCTCCCTTCCACCTTATTTCTGTGCCCCTTCTCTTCCCCACTTCTTTCTGTGCCCCCTCTTTTCCCCACATCTTTCTGTGCTCTCTCTCTTCCCTACTTCCTGCTTCTTTCTGGGCCCCCTCTGCCCCACTTCTTTCTGTGCTCGCTCTTCCCCACTTTTTCCTGCTACTCTCACTCCTCCCCACTTCTTCCTGCCCCTCCGTCTCTCCCATAACAGCATGCTTTGTTGAGCTTTTGAGACTATTTGATTCCCAACCCGACTATAAACTCTCACCCTGCTGTTTCACAGGCAGCATGTTGTACCGTCCATTGGATGGGATGTTAATTTTGGCGTGCCATCTACCAGCCTATTTTGTTGTGGGACATAAGAGCTGCTATGATGTTTTAAATTTTTTTTATTTTAGGCTATTGTATGCTGATATCTTGTCTAAATTCCAAATTATTGCCCTGATCACTGCCAGGAAGGCAATTGCAAAAAACTCCGTGTGTTCCTTGCCCTGAGGCTGCTCTGACATCGATATGCTGGAAAGGGTATGGACTCTATCAACATCATTGGCTTGATGGTGGCCAAGTATGCTTCCCTGCAATGCAATGGGCAGTGTTTGTAAGAGCGGAGAGAGTGAATTTTTGATGGTGACCAAAGGATTTTCATGGCAATGCTCATGTGTAAATGTCTATTGATTCGTAGACCTGTGTAATGTGCAGTTGAGCCAATTATATTGAGCGAATCCAGAATATGAATTGCTGTTGTTTTGATACAGCTCTGCATTGCATCAATGGCTTTTTTTTTTAACTCTTGAAATTATCACAGGAAGCTTGTACCCACAGCAAGTTTAACATGCACCTTGTATGAAGTTGGCATGCTTGTGTCGACCTTCATGAAAACAATCGCACCTGTGTCCAAAGGAAGCGGTTCAGTTTGGCATTTTCAATATGGAATAGGCAAAGCCTATAAATGAATGAAACCCATTAGAATTACCCTTTAGAACCCTGTGGAATAGCCCATTAGAATTACCCTTTCGAATTACCCTTTCGAATTACCCTTTCGAATTACCCTTTCGAATTACCCTTTCGAATTACCCTTTCGAATTACCCTTTAGAATTACCCTTTAGAATTACCCTTTAGAATTACCCTTTAGAATTACCCTTTAGAATTACCCTTTAGAATTACCCTTTAGAATTACCCTTTAGAATTACCCTTTAGAATTACCCTTTAGAATTACCCTTTAGAATTACCCTTTAGAATTACCCTTTAGAATTACCCTTTAGAATTACCCTTTAGAATTACCCTTTAGAATTACCCTTTAGAATTACCCTTTAGAATTACCCTTTAGAATTACCCTTTAGAATTACCCTTTAGAATTACCCTTTAGAATTACCCTTTAGAATTACCCTTTAGAATTACCCTTTAGAATTACCCTTTAGAATTACCCTTTAGAATTACCCTTTAGAATTACCCTTTAGAATTACCCTTTAGAATTACCCTTTAGAATTACCCTTTAGAATTACCCTTTAGAATTACCCTTTAGAATTACCCTTTAGAATTACCCTTTAGAATTACCCTTTTGAATTACCCTTTAGAATTACCCTTTAGAATTACCCTTTAGAATTACCCTTTAGAATTACCCTTTAGAATTACCCTTTAGAATTACCCTTTAGAATTACCCTTTAGAATTACCCTTTCGAATTACCCTTTCGAATTACCCTTTCGAATTACCCTTTCGAATTGCCCTTTAGAACCCATTACAACTCTGCAGAATAACCCATTAGAATTGAATAAGGTGGGTTAGAAAGGTTGTTCTGCTTCATTTTTTGACGGACAGATGGATATAGCCAAATATTGAAGCTGTGTCACTGCTTAAAAATCCGTCAAAAAGCACGTTTGCTGTCCACTTTGATGGATGTGCTATCTTACCTTGAAGGGTTTGTGTTGAGGATTTACCTGTGAAAATGTGAGTATCGCTAAGAATCACAAATCTGCTTGCTCAGGTTAACAACAATGGAAATAACTGTCGTCGACAGTAAATGTCAAAAATGGTTTTGTTAGTATTACAAGGATATGAATGTTGGTCTACAATGCTGCCTCTACAACAACGATTTAGAATGTTTTATTTATTTTGTTTCTATCCATTCTACTGAGCAATAAGCTTGATGTGTTGGCTTAACGGTTAAGGTGGCTCGCTTAACGGTTAAGGTGGCTCGTTTAACGGTTAAGGTGGCTCTCGACGGTTAAGGTGGCTCGCTTAACGGTTAAGGTGGCTCGCTTAACGGTTAAGGTGGCTCGCTTAACGGTTAAGGTGGCTCGCTTAACGGTTAAGGTGGCTCGCTTAACGGTTAAGGTGGCTCGCTTAACGGTTAAGGTGGCTCGCTTAACGGTTAAGGTGGCTCGCTTAACGGTTAAGGTGGCTCGCTCAACGGTTAAGGTGGCTCGCTCAACGGTTAAGGTGGCTCGCTTAACGGTTAAGGTGGCTGGCTTAACGGTTAAGGTGGCTGGCTTAACGGTTAAGGTGGCTGGCTTAACGGTTAAGGTGGCTGGCTTAACGGTTAAGGTGGCTGGCTTAACGGTTAAGGTGGCTGGCTTAACGGTTAAGGTGGCTGGCTTAACGGTTAAGGTGGCTGGCTTGACGGTTAAGGTGGCTGGCTTGACGGTTAAGGTGGCTGGCTTGACGGTTAAGGTGGCTGGCTTGACGGTTAAGGTGGCTGGCTTGACGGTTAAGGTGGCTGGCTTGACGGTTAAGGTGGCTGGCTTGACGGTTAAGGTGGCTGGCTTGACGGTTAAGGTGGCTGGCTTGACGGTTAAGGTGGCTGGCTTGACTGTTAAGGTGGCTGGCTTGACGGTTAAGGTGGCTGGCTTGACGGTTAAGGTGGCTGGCTTGACGGTTAAGGTGGCTGGCTTGACGGTTAAGGTGGCTGGCTTGAGGGTTAAGGTGGCTGGCTTGACGGTTAAGGTGGCTGGCTTGACGGTTAAGGTGGCTGGCTTGACGGTTAAGGTGGCTGGCTTGACGGTTAAGGTGGCTGGCTTGACGGTTAAGGTGGCTGGCTTGACGGTTAAGGTGGCTGGCTTGACGGTTAAGGTGGCTGGCTTGATGGTGAAGGGCGCTGGCTTAAGATCTATAGGGTCTTGAGTTTGACTCCCTGTCATGCTGTTAACATCAGGTGGGTTGACTCAGCCTGTCATCCTTTTGAGATCGGCAAAATGAGTGCTAGCTTACTGGAAAAAATGAGCCATTTGAGTATCCTGCGTCAACCCGTCGAGTGGCGACCCGTCGAGTATTGTGCCCACTCGCCTAGGAAACTACTTCGGCAGCCCTATGCATCTGAAGATGCAAAATATATATTTTTTTTCTTTTCTTCGTCGTCATCTTTTTCTTTTTCTGCCTCGTCTTCTTCTTCTTCTTCTTCTTCCTCTACTGAACAATAGTTTGATGTTAAAATTGATATATTACATAGTTGTCCCAGCACAAAGTAAATATGGCCCACATGAGTTTGCAATTTGCATCCATGCAAACTCAGGGTATTGCATTTGAGTCCGTTTGTTTGTCTGTTCGCACAGAATAAATAGGATTTTCTCTGCAACCGTTGGTCCGATTGACAGGAAATTTTCACCATAGGTGCAACTCAACAACACAACAACAGGCATTTTAAGGCCATTTTCCCTGCTAGATCGGGGGTTAGCCTTGCGGGCCCCATGACGAACTTCTCCATTTTGCAATCATTCAATCATTGACAAATTTTCACCATAGGTGCAACTCCACCTGTAGAATTTTAAAATGATAATTATGACATCATCGGTCACGTGGTTCGGCCGCCATCTTGGAAAAACTTTGCACCTCCATATCTCTGAAAGCGCTGCATAGAAAAAATTGAGACATAGCTCATTGTAAAGAACTCTCCATGTGGAATAACATCTGTTAACAATGACGTCATAGGTGTCTCCATTATGATGTCATAATTCGACAAGTACAAAACTTCATCCGATCAAGATGAAATTTCTTGAGCATAATCTAGGGATAAATTGGTGGAGAAGTAAAAATATGATGCCGTCATCGGTCACGTGGTTCGGCCGCTATATTTGTTTTAACACAGAAGCCTTAAAAACCACTGAAAACACATCCTGGCGAGGGTCTGCAATCTCTGATTGCTCTTTCTTGTTTGTATTTGTGCCTTAAAGCAAGGACAACAGTCGTTTCGGTGATAATTTCAAATGTTTACCTTTTGTCGTTGCGCCAGGGCAGAACATGGGTTGGGTAGATACATCAGTGCTTTTGAATCCTGCCAACAAACTCTGAAGCAAAGCCTCAGCTAGCATCAAAACTAAGGTTATTTATTTGGTACAGACTGAAGAAAGGTGTACCAACTAATATTGCTGGGGACACATCCCCAGCTTCTAACACTACCAGTCCCGCCCAGAGCGTTAATTTGGCAGGCATTTTGCGTGACCCCGACCTATATTGTGAATCATCTGGAGTTCTTATTAGCCCATCCTCTGTACAGCAGGGTTTTGCAATCACTTCTGTCTGTGTGTCTGTGTCTGTCTCCTTGTCTCCATGCCATAACGTAACGTTTTTACCATTTGAGCTATTGTCATCAAATGTTCACCAAAGCCTTATTATGATAAGATGGAGAAGGCAAATTAATAATTTTCTCAAAAGGTTAACGGTTAGCATCACATAAAATCATCAATTTTCATCCGATTGACCAGAAATTTTAATTTACCATTTGAGTTTTGTCATCAAATTTCAACAAAGCTTTATTATTAGAATATGGAAAAGGCAAATTAATAATTTGGTCAAAATGTCAAAAGGTCAAAGATTAGCATCACATAAAATTGTCAATTTTCATCCGATTGACCTGAAATTTTAAGGATTTGCTTATTGGGTTACTGAATTGGTTCACCAATCAAAAGCTAGAAGCTGATTGTTTTTTTTTTTTAAGATCAAAAGGTCAAAGGTCAATGTTGCGTAAAATCAACAATTTTTACCTGATTGACCTGAAATTTAAAGAATTTGCATATCGGGTCACATAATTGGTTCACCAATCAAAAGCGAGAAGCTTTTTGTTTTTTCTTTTTTTTTAGGTCTCAAACTCAAAAGTCAAGACTGCGTAAAATCATCAACTTTCATTTTGTAGTTTTTAACCGTTTTCGTTACTTTGAGCATATGGAAGAAGAAGAAGCAGAAGACGAAGACGTTTGATTACAAACGGACGTGGACAGGCTTTGCATTTTTAGATGCTTTTTAGTTCCTCAATGGTCTTATCAACCTTTCTGTTGAAACTCGTTTGTGTTTTTGGGGCAAATTAATTGGTTCTGAATTTAAAGGGAATTTTTCACAAACTTCATGTCATCCCGTAATTTTCATACGTTTTAGAAATGATTGCAATCAATTTCCCCCATGCAATTGCTCTGACAAAAAAACAGAATTGAAGCTGTTGTTCACCAAATTGCAAATTGCTGGGTTTCAAATTAAAATTCAGAATGTAGAACTGGTCTTGCCGGTGAAGGCGTGTCTATCTAAGTTGGCGGACATGTATAACAATGGATGGAATCAGGACGTTGATTCACGTATGCTATCCACCGTGTGAATTGAGTTGAAGCTTTCCGGGCGTTAAGCCTTTGTTGGAGCAAAAAAAAAACAAAAAAATTAAGTTGGTGGGATGGTTTGGATGTAAGCTCACTCACCTCTTAACTGTCTAGCCTCGGTTTGAATCTTGACCCTGGTATAAACTATCATCGCGGGTTTCACATGCAGGAATGTCCATCAATATACTCGCCATCCATCAAAAGGACATTACACTGGGCGTCCCTTGTGCTAGCATTCATCAGCGAACGTTGAAGATTCCAGCATGTATTTTGTGAAGAGAATGCACATGGCGTGTGCGCACATGTTTGGCCATAAAGTGTTGCAGATTTTTTTCATTTGCTCAAATCACTGCTTTTGAGTCGGTAAAATATTGATTACTTAATGCCCTCCCCCCAAAGCCCCTCCTCGGGGCACTTGCTCCTTGCTCCATTAGCTGCTGGTTTGATTTTGATATGCATCAGGGCACTGGAAACATTTCTGAATGAGAGTCATTCGGCAAACAAATGACATCACCTGTCGAGGAAATAAGTGACATCGTGTTTTTGTGTACTGTACCAAGTTTCAAGATTGTTGCATGCATCCCACAACTGTTAACAAAGTGCAATTCACATTCTATCCTTCTGCCTTCCTATTAAATGTTCAAGTTTCATTTTCATTGCAATCTCCACAATTTTACTTTTTACCTCCGTCAACAAAGGTGGACAGAGGTTATGTTTTCACCTCTGTCTGTCTGTTTCTGTCTTTCTGTGTCTGTCTGTCTCTGTGTGTGTGTGTGACAGCAGGATATCTAAAAAAAGTAATGGACGGATTAGGATTAAATTTGGTTGACAGATTTGGTGTGTGACAAGGACGAAATTCATTTCATTTTGGTGAATATCCGGATCAGATGGATTTTAAAAGTGATTCTTCATTGAAAGATGGGACCCAAAACGATATTCTGCACGATAATCTCAAAAAGTTATGAACAGTTTCGGTCAAAACTTGGCAGATGAGTTGCCGAGGTGCAGTGGTTCTTAACCTTTTTGCAACAGGGACCGGCAAAGGCCTTCTATAAATGACCGCAAAACGCCAATTGGGACCCATGTAATTAATGGTCTTTACTGTCTATACTTCAGCACGTCGTACATCTCTATTAACCTTTTACAGTAATATATACAGTGCGTATCAAAAAAAAGGTAATCCGAATTCAATGGGTTAATATGCAAAGGTTATTTAGTTTGACAATTTACATGTGGTTTACCAATTATGAGGAGATCCTCAGCTTTCTATTGATGCCTTTCATGCATCATTGGTGTCACACATGACCGAGTACATGTTCATTGAAAATGACAAGTTCAAATCGCATTTTTACAAGTTTGGCTAATCGGTGCAAGACAGTTTTAAATGGACGCATTACTTGTCGACTGCCAAGTTTATGTAAAATTGTTAAGCTGGTCTGGTAATCGTCGGTTGCGTCATCTATTGTTTAAGATGGGTATTTAAGATGGGCCGACAGTGTATGGGTTCAGAGACAGTCTGAGTCATTGAAAAGATGGTTCAACTTACGACTGAACAGCGGACCTTCGTGGTTACAACCTTTCACCAAACTGGAAGTTTGCAGCGAACTCGTGATGCGTTCAGGGAACGTTTCCCAGAACGGGAGCCTCCAGCAGCCAAAACCATCTGGGCGAATGTTAGAAAATACCAAGAGCATGGCACTAGCCTCAACCGCAACAAGGAGAATTCTGGTAGGAGGCGCACTGGGCGATCGGAAATGAACATTGCAGCAGTAAAGGTGGGTTTTCACGGGACACGCGAACGGTTCGCGAAGGATGCGAATGTCGAAAAAATGGCAAAGTCCAACATTCGTATTTTAGGCTCCAAAAGTTCGCCAAACATGCGCGGGGGTTCGGAAGCGTCGTCAATTGTTCGCAGTAGTCGTTTTTTGTTCGGCGGGAATTTAAAAAAAGTTTGAAATTCCCGGCGAACAATTGACGACGCTTCCGAACCCCCGCGCATGTTTGGCGAACTTTTGGAGCCTAAAATACGAATGTTGGACTTTGCCATTTTTTCGACATTCGCATCCTTCGCGAACCGTTCGCGTGTCCCGTGAAAACCCACCTTTCGGCAGCAAGTTTTGGAGCATCCTAGGGATACCAGCGCAAGACGAAATGTGACGGGATTGCCTTCGGCAACATTCAACCGAATCACAAGACTGGACCTCCACCAACATCCTTATCGGATTCACATCCGGCATCAACTTACGCCAGGGGATTTTGCCAGGAGGCTGGTGCTTGCCAGATGGTTGATAGCACATTGCGAAGCAGATGTCAATTTTCTGCGGTATCTCGTTATCGGCGACGAAGCTGCTTTCGCCATGGACGGCGGCAAGGTCAATATCCATAATGTTCTTGAATATGCACCGACAGGACAACCCCCGGAATTTAATTTTGACCCCAAAATGAATTGACAGAATTGGACTGTTTGGTTGGGACTTTGTGGAAGTGGTCAGGTGATCGGGCCATTTTTCTTTCAAAGGAATGTCAATGGTAACAGGTATCTGCAGATGATCAATGATGAAGTTTTACCGCAGCTGGAGGAGAACTTTGAGCGACAAGTTCGTGGTGTCTTCAGATATCTCTGGTGGGCCAAAGACAGGGCCCCAGAACATTGTCTTATCGCTGTCCGAGATCGACTGAGGGAACACTTTGGAGACCGAGTCATCGCCCTCAACCATGCAGTGGAATGGCCGCCAAGATCACCTGACCTCACACCATGTGATTATTTCCTTTGGGGACATTTAAAGAACAAGGTGTTCATAACTCCTCCCCTTGATCTTGACGAATTGCAGGGCCATATTCGACATGAAGTGGATGCTTTGCGCAATGACCTGGCTATGGTGAGATGAGCAGTTCAGGGCATGCTCCGCCACTGTGAGCTTTGTGTTGAAAGGGGAGGTGGACATGTTGAAGGTGTGGGTGCATAAAGGCCAATCATTCCTGAGAAAAGTTCACATCTGACATTCATTTTGCACCAATTATTCTGACTTGCATCGATTAGCCAAACTTGTAAAAATGCGATTTGAACTTGTCATTTTCAATGAACATGTACTCGGTTATGATGTGTGACAGCAATGATGCATGGAAGGTATCAATGGAAAGCTGAGGATCTCCTCTTAATTAGTAAACCACATGTAAATTGTCAAAATAAATAACCTTTTCATATTAACCCCTTGAATTCGGATTACCTTTTTTTTTGATATGCACTGTATATATATTTTTTATAATTACCTAGTTTATGAAATTACCTAGTTTAGCTGTCTCTGATGTCATCCACCTTTGAGTACACATTAAGTGCCCGATGGAACGGCTTGAAAACTAGTCGTTGTACTCATTGTCGGTAAAAAGAAAAATATCTTTCATTGCCATACCGTGTGCCACACCACCATATGCCATGGGGCCGAAGAACAGATCAAACCTTAGGCTTGGTCGGAGGCTCGGAGCGGGTTCTTCGCGAGTGTGTAAAAAAAACAAAAACAAAAACAAAACATGAAAAGTGTAAAGACAACCAACCGCTCACCATATAGTCACAAACATACACAGTATGAAGGGGAACTGTTTCTGATTGCTACACAAGTTCTAAAAATCATGAATATTCATGATCAATCCATCCTCGGAGTTCTTGAATGAATTCAGTCACTGCGATTTAATTACTACAATAAACACGTTTTGTTTCAGAGTAATTTACCAAAGGATTGTTGAGTAAGTGATGTCAATTTAAGTTTACAAAGCTACAGGTTCCATATCAATCACATCAAAAATAATAATGAAAAGACAAATGAAACAAGTAGAGATACATTCAAAGTACACCACCACCATGCCAAATAAATAAATAACATATCCTCCAATGCTTGACATTGCCGAGGCGCCTTTGACGTTCAGCGATACTGCCGTACAGCACATGGAGACAGAATTGGGAGGGAGAGGTGTAAAATAATGGATTGATTAATTGTGTAATTAAAGTAAATAAATATTAATTGTAAAATAATTAATTTCTTAATCAATTGGCTAATAGCATTCCTCATTTCCTCAACCACCAGTGTTTCATCCGAAGCTGTAACATTTTGATAATTGATTAATCAATAAATAATAAATCGATTAATTGATCATTGAACAAATCAAAAACATCCTTCATAGCCACATCACTTGGTCACTGTCGTGTCCGAATATCAGCTTCCTAGCTCAAAAGGTGCCTGAGATATTGCCCAGATGAGAAAGGAAATAAATAAGTAATTAATGAATCGATAATAATTAAGTAATTGATCAATTAATTGATTAATCAAAAAACAAAAATATACCGTTCTTGCCAAAGCACGTGGTCACTATTGTGCTGAAATTTCAGCTTCCCAGCTCAAAGGATGGCTGAGATATCGCCCAAACAAACAAACAACCGGAGTGAAGACTGAGTACTCCCTTTCATCTCGCGTTCAGCATCATGGTTTTCAGCATGAAGTCCTTTGTCTGCGTGTTGTCCTCGATCCATATTCTGAGAGTCTTCTCCATCCTTTCCATGTGGACAATTCCGGACATGGGTGACCTTCGTACTTGATACAGTGCTCGCTGAAGCTTTCTCACGAATGGCCTTTTCCTTCTTCTGTATGTAGCCAATGGTGGATCCGTTGACGCCATAAGCAACAGAAGCCGCACTCTCTCCTCTCGAAAGCTGGTCGAGCTGCTCCACTTTCTGGCTCGGGCACCTCACTTTCTTCTGCCTCTTGGTCGTCGACACATCTCCGGCACTGGTCTTGCGTTTGGGCACCATTATTGAACGATGAGCAGAGCGAGTCAAAACCATAGGTCGAAGCAACGGGATGAGAACAATGATGGAGATGGAGGACACAATCTGTATTTGCAGTCACGGCCAAAAATATTGGCACCCTTGCACTTTTTGTCCCCCATCGCACCGCGGAGCGAATGGGGACTATGGTTTTCCCCTCCGTCCGTGTGTGCGAATTCCGTCCGTACGTGCAGGCGTGCAGGCGTACGTGCATGCGTGCGTGCGTAAGCGAAGGACCGAATTCTAATTTGGTGTGTGGGTGCAACCCACGTCAAAATCCAAGATGGCCACCACCATGTATGTCTGAACCTTGTGAACGGAATATCTTGAAAAATAAGCGGAGTACCAACTTCTAATCTGGTGTGTCGGTGTATCTAGGCATAAGGAAGAACGCTATTTAAAATTGGGTCGCCACGTCAAAATCCAAGATGGCCGCCACCATATATATGTCTGAACCTTGTGAGCGAAATATCTTGAAAAATAAACGAACTACAAACTTCTAATCTGGTGTGTGGGTGTATCTACGCATAAGGAAGAACGCTATTTAAAATTGGGTCGCCATGTCAAAATCCAAGGTGGCCGACACCATATATATGTCTGAACCTTGTGAGCGAAATATCTTGAAAAATAAACGAACTACTAACTTCTAATCTGGTGTGTGGGTTTACCTACGCATAAGGGAGAATGCTATTGAAAATTGGTTCGCCACGTCAAAATCCAATATGGCCGCCTTGCGTCTTCCACTTTGTCAACACACATCACTTCACCGACGGGGGGCCTAGGCATAACATTGTTTCAAATAATGCACCATTTCTTAAAGACAATTGTTGAAATAAAAAAATCTTTTGTTATCCCCATATGTATTTCTTTGGTTTGCAGTGGAACAAAACAAAAAAAGCTGAAAATATTACTAAATTTTAGCTTATTCCACACAGAAATCGTAAAATGGCCCGGATAATATTATTTGCACCTTTTAGAAGTTGTTAGGAATAATTAGATTTCAAGCCGGTGCTTCTCCTTTACTTTGGAATTGACCTCACCTATGGTGAGTTGGAGGTGCCTGCAATATCAGTCACTCACTCGACCAGTTTGAATAGAGAAAAGGAGTCATTCTGCTGTTTTGTGTCACTGTGTGTATGGAGAAAAGAAAGAAAACCGGAGAATTGTCTGAGGTCAGCCAGAAGATTGTAGCCAAGCATGGATAATATCAAGGCTACAAGTCCATCTCCAGAGACTTTGATGTTCCTGTGTCCACCGAACGCAATGTTGTCAGGAAGTCTAAGGCCCATGGCATGGCAGCCAACCTCCCTGGATGTGGCTGCAAGAGAAAACTTGATCGAAGATTGCAGCGAAGGATTGTTCGAATGGTGGAGAAAGCACTTCAATCAACTGCCAAACATATGCAAGCTAACCTTCAGACACAAGGTTCAAGAGTTTCAACTCGAACCATCAGTTGCCAACTCCATGAAAGGGGGTTCTATGGTGGGAGACCCAGGAGGACCCCACTGCTGAGAAAGCCTGACTGGAGTTTTCCAAAACACTCCTGAACAAGCCAGAATCCTTCTGGGAGAATGTCCTGTGGACAGATGAGACCAAATTAGAGCTTTTTGGTGAAGCACATCATCTCTATGTTTACAGAAAACAAAATGAAGCCTTCAAAGAAAAGAACACCTTCCCTACCGTCAAGCACGGAAGTGGTTCAATGATGTTTTGGGGTTGCTGTGCTGCCTCTGACACTGGGTGCCTTGGATATATGCATGGCATCATGAAATCAGGAGATTACCAAGGCGTTTTTGGAGTGCAATGTTCAACCCAGTGTCAGAAAGCTGGGTCTCCGTCGAAGGTCATGGGTATTGCAGAAGGGCAATGACCCCAAACACACTTCAAAAATCACCCAGGAATGGTTCAAGACAAAACGCTGGACTGTTCTCAAGTGGCCAGCAATGATTCCAGATCTAAATCCCATTGAGCACCTGTGGGGAAATCTGAAAACAGCAGTTGGGAGAAGGTACCCTTCAAATCTGGGAGAACTAGAGCAGTTTGCACAAGAAGAGTGGGCCAACCTGCCAGTGGAGATGTGTAGGAAGCTCGTTCATAGCTACAGGCAGTTATTTTGTCCAAGCGCTTGACTGCAATTATTTTCTCCAAAGGCTAGGTAGTCATTTTGTCCAAAGGCTTAATATTTGCGGCTACCAAATATTAAGTCGAGGGTGTCAATAATTTTGTCAATGCCATTTCTTTTTATTTTCTGATTTTAAAGGATATATTAAGTTCTGAATCAAAAACAAAGGTTCTGTAATATTAACAGTGAAATAAACAATTGTGGAGATTAAATACTTTTGTCAATTTCAACTTATTTTTTATAGAAAATTGTTAGTTCTTTTAAAAAGGTGCAAGAGTGTCTATTTTTGGCCACAACTGTATATATATATATATATATATATATATATATATATATATATATATATATTGCGGATTCGGGGGTCAGCGCTCCCCTTACCAAGGGGGGGTTAATCCCCTTGTCTTTTAAGCTGGCCGTCCCCCAATCCTGGAAATTATAACGCTCCTTTCTGGTCGAGATTGGCCAGGGTGATTGGTCAATGGAGTCCCAAATACCTGAGTGCCAATCCGACCGCAAAGCAGGGAGATAACTCCCGCTCGGACCGCGGACAAGATGGAAATTGCCGAGCGGTTTAGCAAACCGAAGCCCGGGCCATTAACAAAAGACTAACCCGATCCTGAGCGGTTCCGAAATCGTGCCACAGGTACTCAATTGGGAGAAAGGACGAAGACGATCGAATAAGAAGAAACAAAAGTAAAGAAAGAACAAATATGATTTATTACAACAACCAAAGAAGAGGAAACGAAAGGGAAAGAATATACAAGAAGAAGAAGAAGAAGCAGACACCGGGCAACCTTAACTATACTTAACCCCAGGACAAACAAACAGACTGACTTACACGGGAGATGGTAATGGGTAGGGGAAGAAGGTCCAGGCAGATGGTAGGGCGTTGAGGTCGGGCTCCGGTCCACTCGAGTCCGGGTCCGCGGCGAAGAACGGCCGGCAGTTTCACGTGGCGTTGGCGCACGACCGGACCTTTTCATATGCGATGGCTGGACTCCTGCGTACGTAATATGTGCGCCTGATGCCTCTCTCTCTCTCAATGTTCATACACACCTTTCAAATGAGATCATCAATCACCAGGTGCGCTCCGCGCAGTCCGTACTATTCGAGCTCTCCCCGCGCAGTCCGTGAAAGGGCTTGGCGCGTGCGCTTATAGAGTGCCCCTTTGAAATCAAGCCGCGTATTCTCGCACTCCGCCCATGGGTGAGCTCACCTCAGCCTTGATTGGTCAGCCGACAGGGCCACTCCTCGTTCTGGGCGCTCCGCCCCCTTCTTCTCCGGCTTGACCGCGTGCGTAATGGCGGCCGGGTGAGGCAGCCAATGCTGCTGGCAAGGCGCGTACCACAATTTGGAGAGAGTCAAGCCGCAAAATGAATGGAACCGAAAAGGACCTATCTTATTTAATTAATGCAACGCAGATGCAACTATTGGGAACACAGCCTTATCTGAAACGCACATTAAGGAGATAACTAAAGTCCTATGGTGTCCTACGTGTTGCTTGTGGACTAACTATGGGTGCGACCTTATTAAATGAAGAGAATTATTTACAAGAATTATTTACGAGTATTTACAAGTGAGGGGTTCTAGAACCACAACAATATATATATATATATATATATATATATATATATATATATATATATATATATATACATACACAACTGTGAGAAATAGTAGAAACTCCACAGTACGAGCAGGGCGTCTCATTTGCATTGAATAAATAATCGGGAGATTGAATAAGACGCGGACGTAGCTTCAGGGCTTCGATCTTTAATTCGACAAGCTTTCGACCAACAAAGGTCTTCTTCTGAGTCTACAAAAACAGCAGGCATGTATATCAGTCAAGTGTGTATGGTGATGTGTGTGAGATGTGTGATGTGAGTAAAAAATTGCATACAGAAGGGAGAGCCACGCCAAAGTTCACTCACCGGCCCCAAGATCAACGGAAGTGAAGCGCAGCTTACAGTTACGGTTTGCGTTACATTTCCGGTGCACGTGTATATACAAATATAGGGATACATACATACATAAACATACAAGCATATATTCATATGCCATTTATATTCATATAATATATTTATATATTTATATAAATGACATACAAAGGTAGAATGAATGAATGGGTGAATGAATGAATGAATGAATGAATGAATGAATGAATGGGTTACGGTTAACAATTTGATTGGGTTGATGTAGGAACATGCTTTAATCATCAAAATTTATGCCATGAGGGATTTTTGTCCGAAGTTTATGTATCCAAAAGGACTCACGTTTCAGAATCGTGGTGTGTGATCGATTTGTGATTGATTCAATGGCAGAGATCTGAATGTCATTTATAGAGTGATCCGGTTGATTGAAGTGTATCGTGTAAGGTAGAGATTTGCCCTGACTGGTGTGGAAGTTATTGATTTCTGACCGGGTGTTATTAAATCGTGTGTAGAGTGTATTCTCAGTTTTTCCAACATATTGTTTGTTGCACTTTTGGCAAGTGATTAGGTATATGACCCATGTAGATTTGCAGTTCATATAGGAGGTGATGGGGAATTTTTGTCCAGTGCTAGAACTACAAAATTTGTTTCCTTCTAGTAAATGCTTGTGAATAATACATTTTTTTGCTGTGCATTTATAGAAGCCAGGGATCCTAGTTTCTTTGTTGTGGGGCTGTGGGTGTTTTGCTTTTACCAAGAGGTCCCTGAGTGTCCGACCACGTCGAAATGATGTCAGTGGAGGTTGAGGAAATGTGGTGCCGAGTGTTTCTGATTGATGGAGGAGAGGAAGGGCCTTATTCAGAATACTTGGCAATTGGGATGAGGTAGCAGAGTAGGTGGTTACCAGTGGGACACGGTTAGTTGCAGGTTTGGGTTTGTAAGTCAGAAGGTCTGCTCTCGGTATGCGTTTTGCTCGGGTTATTGCTTCTTTCACAGAGTGAGGGTCATAGTTTCTTGCAATGAAGTGTGTTTCTAATTGGCAGAGAGAAGTTTCTTCTGCCATTTTTGTTGAGCAAATGCGTCTTACTCTGAGTGCTTGACTGTATGGTATGCTTGCAATTGTATGTTTAGGATGAGATGAAGAAGGGAGAAGGTAAGAGTGAGTGTCTGTTGGTTTGGTGTATAGTTCTGTTTCGAGTCTGTATATATATATATACAAACAGACTCGAAACAGAACTATACACCAAACCAACAGACACTCACTCTTACCTTCTCCCTTCTTCATCTCATCCTAAACATACAATTGCAAGCATACCATACAGTCAAGCACTCAGAGTAAGACGCATTTGCTCAACAAAAATGGCAGAAGAAACTTCTCTCTGCCAATTAGAAACACACTTCATTGCAAGAAACTATGACCCTCACTCTGTGAAAGAAGCAATAACCCGAGCAAAACGCATACCGAGAGCAGACCTTCTGACTTACAAACCCAAACCTGCAACTAACCGTGTCCCACTGGTAACCACCTACTCTGCTACCTCATCCCAATTGCCAAGTATTCTGAATAAGGCCCTTCCTCTCCTCCATCAATCAGAAACACTCGGCACCACATTTCCTCAACCTCCACTGACATCATTTCGACGTGGTCGGACACTCAGGGACCTCTTGGTAAAAGCAAAACACCCACAGCCCCACAACAAAGAAACTAGGATCCCTGGCTTCTATAAATGCACAGCAAAAAAATGTATTATTCACAAGCATTTACTAGAAGGAAACAAATTTTGTAGTTCTAGCACTGGACAAAAATTCCCCATCACCTCCTATATGAACTGCAAATCTACATGGGTCATATACCTAATCACTTGCCAAAAGTGCAACAAACAATATGTTGGAAAAACTGAGAATACACTCTACACACGATTTAATAACACCCGGTCAGAAATCAATAACTTCCACACCAGTCAGGGCAAATCTCTACCTTACACGATACACTTCAATCAACCGGATCACTCTATAAATGACATTCAGATCTCTGCCATTGAATCAATCACAAATCGATCACACACCACGATTCTGAAACGTGAGTCCTTTTGGATACATAAACTTCGGACAAAAATCCCTCATGGCATAAATTTTGATGATTAAAGCATGTTCCTACATCAACCCAATCAAATTGTTAACCGTAACCCATTCATTCATTCATTCATTCTACCTTTGTATGTCATTTATATAAATATATAAATATATTATATGAATATAAATGGCATATGAATATATGCTTGTATGTTTATGTATGTATGTATCCCTATATTTGTATATACACGTGCACCGGAAATGTAACGCAAACCGTAACTGTAAGCTGCGCTTCACTTCCGTTGAACTTGGGGCCGGTGAGTGAACTTTGGCGTGGCTCTCCCTTCTGTATGCAATTTTTTACACACATCTCACACACATCACCATACACACTTGACTGATATACATGCCTGCTGTTTTTGTAGACTCAGAAGAAGACCTTTGTTGGTCGAAAGCTTGTCGAATTAAAGATCGAAGCCCTGAAGCTACGTCCGCGTCTTATTCAATCTCCCGATTATATATATATATATATATATATATATATATATATATATATATATATATATATATATATATATATATATTGTTACAGATACGACTTTGATGGTATGGTGGGCCGAGCGGGATGGCCGCCGTATCCGTACAAGTTACCCCGATTGCACCCGGGGTTGACTAATCGCGCTATGCTGGCTCAATAAGAAAAAGAAGACACCCGGCTGGATTACAATCACACAATACGACACCAAGGGTTCAGTTCTCAAGTATATTCGTACGGAAAAAGGTTAGATTACAGGGGCTAGAGGGAAACATAGGAAGGTGGGCACTTAAACACACTTATATTATCCCCGGACAGACGACAGGTAAACGCGGGACAAGGCTCACTCACACGGGGTTTGATGGCCAGGAAAGCGGGTAGCGATCGCTCCAGGTGCACCTGTGCTCAGGGCAGGATCACGTACGGTGGTGTCCAGAGATGCGTGAAGGTATCACAGCGCTTGTGGGTCGCGACTTTGGTCTCAAGCTGGGGAGGTCGCTCAGCGCTCGGGAGGGTGGCGTCTTTTCCTTCCAAGCTCGGGGCGCATCTGACGTCACGTCCGGCGCGGGGCCGCGTATATCCGGCGGGGAGTCACGCCCTCGCTCGTTAGCTCCGCCCCATATGGCATCGGCCCATGGCTTCTCATTGGGTGCGGGGGTTACCGGCTCCGCCCTTGACGAGGGGCCGACAGGGAGCCCCCTTCTGGGTAACCCCGTCGAGCACATGTTCAATGGCGGCCAACCGAGCCGGAGTGAGGACGCAAAGCCGCTGTTGTTGTGGTTGTTGTTGGAGCTTGAGATGATGGGAAGAGATGCGGGGAGGTATGGGAAGGTCCTAAACTCCTACTGGTGCCATATCATCACATTCTGGTGCAACGAAGAGTCATAATTAATGGAAACAAGTCCTTAACTGACATAGATTAAGAATAACTAGCAAGATGTCCTATAATTGTCTACGTGTGGTGCGGGGGACCTGGGCACGACATTTAATGGGGGAATGAAGGGGAAGATCGGCTCTAATGGGTGTTGTTTACAGACAATGGGACTAGGGAATGGGGTAAGGGGAGAGTTGGGGAGTATCGGAGAAGATAGGGGAATATTTACAAGCGGATATGGAGGTCAAATTCCATATTCGCAACATTGCACCCTTCTCTACCCTCGGGGCGTCCCGACCCGATAAATTTTTACCTACTTTAGTGTGGCACGCAATGTAGTTCCCTCTACTATTAACTCTACCCTGAGTGCGACAGTTTTATAGATATTCACAAATGAGTAAATATGTCCCCCTGCGACGTTGCACCCTTCTCCTCTCAGAAACACACCCACAGGATAACCGAATCCGGAAAGAATTCTCAAACTAAACATACAGCCGGTAGGGAGCATTATTTACAAGACTACGCTGATATTTACACTACGATCCAGGACCTGTCTTTGGAGGAACACATGCAGATGTTATGCATAGAGAGAGAGCGCGCTTGCCAGCATCGATACACCAACCCACGAGTGCTCTGTGGCCGACGGCCTTTAATAACGTGCAGAGCACCCTTCCCGAGCATCAAAAGCACCACCCCACCACCAATCGGTGCAGTCACCATTGTTCAATGATTAAAAATAAATGCGACAACCCCTAACCCTGCAGGTGTCTCTTGCTCTTCTTGTGGTGCACTTGGTGTTACTTAAAAGTGGTTCACCTGTATGGCATAGGTGCCACGTTGACCCATAGGTCCATCCCCGGGTGGTGCTTGGCCGCAAACGAACTGCGGTCCATCGTGGGTGGCCACAAACATTGCGGTCCATATGGTGTATCGATCCCGGCAGCAAGCAGCGAAAGTGCAGGCCCACAACTGCGTCGCCAGCACCTCTCTCTCCTCTCTCTCTACCCCAAAGCCAGATCCTCGGAGGTGGGAGACAAAAACAAGACAAGTGAGCAAGGTGGTAAGGGCGCAAAAGTGCACGCAATGCAAGGTGATGCACACTGGGGGCACATGGGAACCAGGTGAGACAGGTACGTTCCTACCGTACGCCCCCCCCACCAGGTAACCTACATGGCCCCTCCCTTACCCCTTACTGTATCAACAAAACACAACACTACCCATAAACATCTACTTTACAAATCCACAAACATCCCTACTGTCTTCCCCGTTCCTCCCATATACCAAATTCGTCTTCTCTCCCTCCTAACCAATCAAATTTGCCATTTTCAACTCTCATCAAAATTTGCCATTTTCAATTCATCATCAGTCCCTCCTAGGGAGGGAGAGATGGAATCACCCCAATGTCTCATCCACGTCGTGATGCGTCTCACAAATCCAACAGCAATTCTCATTTCTGCAACACAAACAAAGAAAACACAGGTGTGGAGTCATCATCATCACCACAGGTAAGTGGCTGCGTATGGTGCGACAGGTTCTTCAATCCTAACTATTTCCTAAATGACTTTAACAACTTTACACTACCCGGGGTCTTTCTCCGGCCAAACCATTGGCCCTCTTACACTATGGGTTCTAAAAACCAATTCCCATTGGCCAAACTGTGGTGCTCTTCAATTTGGGGTCTCACTCCCCCGATTCATCTCCCGGTGCCCTCGTACAATTTCTGGGCTGCGGCGTGTACCTCTCCCAGTGGGTCTACCCACCTGCACACCTCCACCACTGCAGTTGCCTCCGAGCTTACCTGCTCCTCACCCTAACCTAACTACCTGGGGAAGGCCCTCTGGCTCTCTCCCCACTCCGTGCCCTCTCTGGCACTGGGCTGCCCGATCCACACCCGGGATCCTCAGGCACCCACTCACAACTACCGGCTCCCAGAGCCCACCTGCGGCCTCACCTGGCCGACATCCTCACAGTGGTGGAGTGCCCAACCAACTACACACACTAACAGGCTACACGCCCAGCCATTTCCACAACACTAATGCACCCATTCACAACACCATTCTGCAACCGCACCACAAATGCCAATATCCAACCACAATTTACCTGCACCCTCTACCTAACACTTACACTACCCGCCCCGGGTATCCGTGATGGGGGTCCACTCTTCCCCCATCCACACCTTCGCACCATGCACACCACTCCGTACCACTTACTCCAACTTTCTCCACACACCTGTACTTGCACACCTGTGCTCTCACACCTGGTGCCACCGGCACCCTTCTCTCCCCAAGCGCATTCGCGCTGATCCACAACACTCACTACTCATACACTGCTCCACACACCTGTCCAGTTGCACACCTGTGCAATCACACCTGTTCAATTCTCACACACACAGCATCATCTCAGCTAACTACTCCCTTCTGAAACTTGCGCTTCCCAGTCGTCCCTTTAAACTATTGCGCTCCCTCGTCATTATCATCCATACTAATCTACCTGCGTCCCCACTACAGGTATCAGTCACTAACTAAACTTAACGTTACCTAATGTCAATCTCTTCTAGATCCCTACACACCATATCCTAACCCACCCGGGCTAGTTTTCACTGCCATACACCCCATAAACTATTGCTCCTTTGCCCCCATGGGAAGGATGGTGGATTTGCCATCCCACCACATCGGGGGTCTCTCACTACCAATTTTGCACATCAAATTTCAACAAATCAAAAATTTGGCCAATCACTGCCCATCATCTGCCAATCACTACTGCCAATCCTTGGCCAATCATCAAATTTTGTTTTTCTCTAATTTTGGGTCCAAAACACTAACCTCATCACCCAGTCGACTCACTAATACCTCTCGGTGCGCCAATCCCTGTCCAAAGCCCGGCTTCGTAAAGCCAAGCAATGGATGCTGGTTGTTTTGTGCCAGCGGCTGGATGCGTCCGGCACTCGGTGCAGGGACGGGGGCTTACCCGGGCCGAGATCCCACGCATCACCTCGGCGTGGAGCCATCCAATGTCCCGATCTCGACCTGCCGGAATGCCTCAACAAAAAGTGGTCGCCATGACGACCCTTTCTATCGGGCTGCCAGCTCCGCCTAGTGGAGCCTGGACGCGGCCGTTCAAAGCGAGGCCCAGCACGCACCGAGGGCCCGACTCGGCTATAAGTCGTTCTAAACTCTACCCCGTCTAACGTCGATGCTTCACCTGCATGCTTACATCCCGCAGCCCGTTCCTTGCTCACACATCCAGCCGTTTCCATGCCCCTCGTACCGTTCCTTACACACCCAGGTACACCCATTCCACTCACCGCCTTGGTCACACACCTGACCACCGAACACTTTGGCACACACTCGTTGGTAGCACACCTCACCAATACACCTCTTCGCGCCCCCTCCTCGGTCACCTCCTCTGTGACAATCACAGGTGTGCTCTCATTCGCACACCCAACCACGTGCCTCACCACCAACTCCAGCGTGCATTCCCACTCACGCTCTACCATTCCAGGTGTGCATCCTTCCATCCCAGGTGTACATCCTCGCTCACCTGTCACAACTAACTCACGCTCCATGTCACTCTCACTACTTTCACCTCCACTCGTGACAACGCACTCACCCTTACTCTTGACAGCACACTCTTTCCTCATGCACCTGTCCGTCACACACCTTTCTCGCGCACACTCTCCCGTTACACCCTCTGTAACACTCACCACAGGTGGACACTCTTCCTTACTTCTGACAGCGCACTCTTTCCTCATGCACCTGTCCGTCACACACCTTTCTCGCGCACACTCTCCCGTTACACCCTCTGTACCACTCACCACACCGCGCTCCCATGTGCTCCCTCGCACACACGCTACGACCGACTCACTCTCGCCAGCACCCTCACTCCTTGGCGTGCACTTTTTCCTCACACACCCCAGAGTCGGACTTTCTCGCACACCTCCTTTTTCGCACACCAGACCTGTCGCACACTTCACCAGTGGCCTCTCACGAACATCCGGGTCTATCTCGACCCCCAAGCTTATTAAATCACCTGGCGCATCATACGCACGACCATATTGGTCACCACTTACACCAGGTCTTCTTCCTCTTCGCTTCTCCTCCATCACCTGCGAATCCCTCATCCGGTTAATGAGCACATCATCACGATCCGAACACAGACTCTGGACCAATTCTTTTATCTCCTCTTTTATCTCTTTCTTATCCCCTCTCCGTCGCTTCTTAATTTCGCTCATCCCTTCTTCCACTTCTTCTAATTTGTGCTTCACCTCTTTTATTCCCCGGTACGTCTCCTCAAGCTCGTCCTCCAAGGCTACCTTGACCGTTTCCAGGTGCGTCCTCACCTGCCGGTCCTTCGTCTCCATTACCTCTATCACCTCGTCCAACCTCGTTGTCAGTCCCTCACGTACCGTCTGACACTGCCTCTTTGTCGCTATCAAGTCGTTTTTTATGTCGTTTTGTGTCGCTTTTAACCCTCCCAATACCGCAGTGTTCCTTTGAACCTGCTCCACTAACTCCGTTTGTCCCACCGTCAGCTGCTCCACCTCCTGCGTCAGGTCCTCTATGCCCCCTTGTAACTTTACAGTCCCCTTTCTCACCTCCTTCTCCATGTGCTCCTTACAGTGCCTCACCTCCTCGCGCACTCCTCCGACCTCCTCACTCACTCCTCTTCTGATCTCCTCTCCCATCACTTGCATCTCCTGCCCAGATGCCACCCTCATCTGCTCCATTTCCTCCCTGTGAGCATCCAGTTTGGTTTCTACCCCCATTCTGACCCCCTCTATCTGCTGCTCCATTTGTTTAACTTCCCTTTCCGCTTGGTCCCTCATGTCCCTCAATTTGCCTTCCATACTGTTTTCTAACCCCTCTAACCCATTTTTCACTTCTTTTATCCCGTTGTCTAACCCCTCAAAATTATTGTCTAACTTCCCAATTTTCTTGTCTAACTCCTCAAAATTATTGTCTAACTTCCCAATTTTCTTGTCTAACTCCTCAAAATTATTGTCTAACTTCCCACCGGTACCCCTCGCTTCGTCCCTCATTACCCCCATTTGGCCCTCCAATCGCTCACCCAATCGCTCAATTTGGCTCCCCATACTCATCTGTACAGCTGCCTGTAACTGCGCAATGAGGGCCTGCATGTCAATCGGCTGCATGTTAAAGCCCGCTGATACAGCCGGCTCGGCTACCGCACGCTCGTGCGAGGCGCCTTTTTGCGCGCCCGCTACTTCGTGCGTGACGGCGCTATTTTGCGAACCTGCCGCCCTCACTGCTTCGCTCTCCTCTTGTCCCTCAATTTGGTCCTGGATCGACCCTACCTCACTCTCCTTTACCGGACCCCAGCCGTCTTGATCCGCCATAGCGCGACTTTCAAAACTCGGTTTTTATTTTTTTTTATTTTCGTAAAACAAATTGAAATTTCGCCGTTATAATTTCGCGCGGGAAACGCGCTCCGAATCGATTTTCCCTCCCAAAATTTGGGCCTAACTAATTTAGTCCCGGGTTCGAATTCCACTCCTCGACACCAATTGTTACAGATACGACTTTGATGGTATGGTGGGCCGAGCGGGATGGCCGCCGTATCCGTACAAGTTACCCCGATTGCACCCGGGGTTGACTAATCGCGCTATGCTGGCTCAATAAGAAAAAGAAGACACCCGGCTGGATTACAATCACACAATACGACACCAAGGGTTCAGTTCTCAAGTATATTCGTACGGAAAAAGGTTAGATTACAGGGGCTAGAGGGAAACATAGGAAGGTGGGCACTTAAACACACTTATATTATCCCCGGACAGACGACAGGTAAACGCGGGACAAGGCTCACTCACACGGGGTTTGATGGCCAGGAAAGCGGGTAGCGATCGCTCCAGGTGCACCTGTGCTCAGGGCAGGATCACGTACGGTGGTGTCCAGAGATGCGTGAAGGTATCACAGCGCTTGTGGGTCGCGACTTTGGTCTCAAGCTGGGGAGGTCGCTCAGCGCTCGGGAGGGTGGCGTCTTTTCCTTCCAAGCTCGGGGCGCATCTGACGTCACGTCCGGCGCGGGGCCGCGTATATCCGGCGGGGAGTCACGCCCTCGCTCGTTAGCTCCGCCCCATATGGCATCGGCCCATGGCTTCTCATTGGGTGCGGGGGTTACCGGCTCCGCCCTTGACGAGGGGCCGACAGGGAGCCCCCTTCTGGGTAACCCCGTCGAGCACATGTTCAATGGCGGCCAACCGAGCCGGAGTGAGGACGCAAAGCCGCTGTTGTTGTGGTTGTTGTTGGAGCTTGAGATGATGGGAAGAGATGCGGGGAGGTATGGGAAGGTCCTAAACTCCTACTGGTGCCATATCATCACATTCTGGTGCAACGAAGAGTCATAATTAATGGAAACAAGTCCTTAACTGACATAGATTAAGAATAACTAGCAAGATGTCCTATAATTGTCTACGTGTGGTGCGGGGGACCTGGGCACGACATTTAATGGGGGAATGAAGGGGAAGATCGGCTCTAATGGGTGTTGTTTACAGACAATGGGACTAGGGAATGGGGTAAGGGGAGAGTTGGGGAGTATCGGAGAAGATAGGGGAATATTTACAAGCGGATATGGAGGTCAAATTCCATATTCGCAACAATATATATATATATATAGATAGATAGATAGATATAGATAGATAGATAGATAGATAGATAGATAGATAGATAGATAGATAGATATATATATATATATATATATATATATATATATATATATATATATATATATATATATATATATATATATATATATATATATATATATATAGATAGATAGATAGATAGATAGATAGATAGATAGATAGATATATATATATATATATATATATATATATATATATATATATATATATATATATATATATATATATTGTTACGGATGCGGTTAAAATATTATTTACCGAGCGGTGGTATTGCCGCGACCTAACAGTTCCCCCGATTCTTCCCCAAACGTTGGCCAAATCGCGCTATGCTAAATCAATGATGGAAAGGACACAACGACTGGGATAGATGAAACGACGCAAGGGGTACAGTTCTCAAGACCTCCGGAGGAGGGTATAATTACAGTGGTGGAGAAAAGGGGGTAGATTACAAGGTAGTGAGGTAAAGACACAGAAGAGATGGGCACTTAATTACAGTCTTATCTTATCCCAGACAGACCACAGACAAACGGAACAAGGCTGACTTACACAGGGATTGATGGCAGGGAGGACAGGTAGGTTGATAGCACAAGGTGCACCTTGGCTCGGGGACAGGATCAAGCACGGTCCAAGAGATGCAGGGAGGTGTCACAGCGCTCGGAAGGGACGTCTCTCTTGCTTCAAGCTCAGCGCGCATCTGACGTCACCTCCCTCTTCCTGCGCATGCTCAGCGGGGAGTGACACGCCCTTGGCTGGTTGGCTCCGCCCCCCTGGGGCCGGTCCGCCACTTCCATTGGGTGCGGGGGTTACCGGGCTCCGCCCTTGACGAGGAGCTGACAGGGAGCCCGTATTTGGTAACCCCGTCGAGCACATGTTCGATGGCGGCTCGTTGGGAAGGCCTCGTGCCCTCCCAACACCCCCTACCAACCAAGCCGGAGTGAGGACGCGCACTCCCTGTGCACGCCGCTGCCGTTGCTGTTGTTGTTGTTGTTGTTGTTGCTGAACCGTGAGGAAGAGCTGCGGGGAGGTATTGGGAGGTCCTAAACTTCCTAACGGTGCCATACAATCACATTCTGGTGCAACGAAGGGTCAGAATTAATGGACGCGAGTCCTTAACTGACATAGACTAAGAATAACTAGCAAGATGTCCTATAGTTGTCTTACATGAGATGCGGTGAACCTGGGCACGACATTTAATGGGGGAAATAGGGGGAGGTCGGGTCTACAGAGTGTTGTTTACAGCAAATGGGACAAGGGAATGGGGGATTGGGGAGAGTTGGGAAGTATTGAGGAAATAGGGGAATATTTACAAGCGGATATGGATGGATGCAAATCCCATATCCGCAACATTGCATACCTCGGGGCGTCCCGACCCGATAAATTTTTACCTACGTTAGTGTGGCACTCAGATGTAGTTCCCTCTACTATTAACTCAACCCTGAGTGCGACAGTTTTACAGATGTTCACAAATGAGTAAATATGTCCCCCTGCGACGTTGCACCCTTCTCCTAACAGAAACACACCCACAGGATAACCGAATCGCGGAAAGCATCCTCAAACTAAACATTGACGGTGGGGAGCATTATTTACTTTATTTACAAAACTAACCCAGGACCTGCGATTGTTCTTTCTGGGGGAAGACAGTCTGCTCTGCATCGACGCACCATGAAAACACCCTCAGGCACCAATCGGTGCCCAGTCATCATAGTTCGTCAATATATATATATAATAACCACCTTTAGAGGCCATTTTTCCCCGCAAAGCGGGGGTTGGCCTTTTTCGGGAACCGTGGTTGTTGTTGTTTTTCGGTCCCCTATTTGAAGCAATGTTTTACGGCCGGATGCCCTTCCTGACGCCAACCCTTTTTGCCGCCTTTAACGACAAACAGGGAATTACCAGTGAACTGGTACTCAATTAGCCGACCTCGGAAGGATGACAGGCCGAGTCAACCCCCCTGGCGTTAATTCAGCGATCGACCGGGATTCGAACCCAGGATCCTTGGATCCTAAGCCGGCACCCTAGCCGCGAGCCCAACACCAGGGATCGTCAATGTTCAACAATAAAAATAAACCAACAACCCCTAACCCTGCAGCTGGTCTCTTGCTCTTCGGCTCCCTCTGCTGGCTATTTACTTTCTTCCAGATGTTGTCATTTCCTTTCATTTTCTTACTGGCGGCCTATTTGAGCATAAAATGAAATGCACCCAACGTGTCCATTTTTATTTATTTATGGCCCACAGGGCCGACTAGTGTGGTTCACCTGTGGGGCATCGGTGCCCTGTGGCCAAGGTCCGCCAGCAAGATTTCGGGCCCTCATGGCCGGTTCCAGCAGAGGGGCCATGCCCCAACCCATGGGGTCCATCAGTGGGGCTCGGCCACAGACATGTGGTCCATAATGTGGTGCATCGATGCAGACAGCTGGTTCTGGGAGTTCCGGGCACACAATGGCCGACTCACGCACGCTCCCCTCGGCGCCCAATGGCGCACAGGTCATGTGGGAGACAAAAGGGGGACAAGACAAATGAGCGAGGGGTAAGGTCGCAAGGGTACACATCAATAAGGCAATGCAAGGCGAAATGCGTACGGAGAGCGAAATGAGAAAGCTCGTCCCTACCGTACGTCACCCCCCCTGTCACCTACACTACCCTTGCCCTTACCCCATATTTACAAAATCTACACATTTACAAATTCGTCGCTAATGTCTCGTCTCCCCATATTTCTCCAATACCAAATTCGTCACCACAATCCCTCTAACCAAAATTTGCCATCACCCAATTCGTCATCAATCCTCATAAGGAGGAAGAGATGGAACATCAAGCACAATGTCACACCCACGTCATGATGCGTCTCACATTCCAAACATCTGCACAATAAAATAACAAAACATGGCATGGTGTGGAGGTACGTCATCTCAGGTGAGTGCATGTAGATGGTGCGAGGAGACTTCAACCCTAACTATCCTCTAAATGACATTAACACACTTTACACTATAGTGGGGCGGCTTAGCCCAAATATTCAAAAGAATTGTGCATTTTGTGAAACAAGCACCAAATTTGGCACAAATGTACATTAATATGTTGCGAACATTTTCAGATATTGGGCCACTTGAAATTCCGTAATTTTTTTTTTCAAATTTTTTCAAATTTCGTAATTTCAAATTTTTCGGTTGACACCGTCACAATTTCGGTCTTCGAGGCCGGCCGATAGGCAAAGTGTGACCGGAAGGGACGAGGTTCTCCTGACCACGTGGCCCTCGATCTGGGAAGCGAGAGGCGTTCCATTAGTGGACGCGCCCCTCACGCCCGACTTTTGGGCGGCCCCGGCAGGCCGTTTGTTTTGACGTTCCGTGACAGGCCCCGCACCCCCACCTCCGGGCCGACCGGAAGCTTGTGCTGAGTACATCATACCTGAACAACTCAGTGAGGCAGAACACAGCAGTGCACACCAGGGTGACCCCTTCAGTGCATAAACCAATTAACCTGTCCACTGCAGGGCATATAGAAATGAAGTTATTTTCTGCATATAATAATAATATAAGTTCAGTTCTATATAACAATTTCTGTTATCACCACTACCACTACAACTACCACTACTACAAGCTTTGTCTGGAATTTTGTGGACTAACAGACATACAGACAAGCTGGGATCAAACATTACCTCCTTCCACCATTGAGTGTAGAGGTAAACATCATGGAAATTATATCATGCCCTAGATTTAATTCATGCTTACCCGTGTATTTGCTTCACTGGTTCACAAGGTCTTTTGCATACATGTAATTCAGACTCTCGTCTTCATTGCTGACCACACAATGTTCGCAACATATTAATGTACATTTGTGCCAAATTTGGTGCTTGTATCACAAAATGCACAATTCTTTTGAATATTTGGGCTAAGCCGCCCCACTATATCGGCCGGCCTCGAAGACCGAAATTGTGACGGTGTCACCCGAAAAATTTGAAATTACGAAATTTGAAAAAATTTGAAAAAAAAAATTACGGAATTTCAAGTGGCCCAATATCTGAAAATGTTCGCAACATATTAATGTACATTTGTGCCAAATTTGGTGCTTGTATCACAAAATGCACAACAGGTTTGCTATGCTGCTACACTACTACCCGGGGTCTCTCCCTGCCAATCCATTGGCCAACTTACACTCTGGGTTCTAAAAACCAATTCCCATTGACCAAACTGTGGTGCTTCTCAATTTGGGGTCTCACTCCCCCGATTCATCTCCCGGTGCCCTTGCACAATTTCTGGGCTGTGACGTGTAGCTCTCCCAGCAGGTCTACCCACCTGCACACCTCCACCACTGTAGTTGCCACCCGAGCTTACCTGCTCCTTACCTAACCTATCTAATTTGGGAAGGCCCCTCCTGGCTCTGTCACCCCACTCGGTGCCCTCTGGCACTGGGCTACCCGGGTCCGTCCTCCGGATCCTCGGGCCCCATCCACAACTACCGGCTCCCAGAGCCCACCTGCGGCCTCACCTGGCCGACATCCTCACAGTGGTGGAGTGCCCAAACCAACTACACACACTAACAGGCTACACGCCCAGCCATTTCCACAACACTAATGCACCCATCCAAATACCATTCTTCCACCCGCACCACAGATGCCAATATCCAACCACAATTTACCTATACCCTCTACCTAACACTTACACTACCCGCCCCGGGTACTCGTGAAAGGGGTCCACTCTTCCCCCATCCACACCTTCGCACCATGCACACCACTCCGTACCACTTACTCCAACTCTCTCCACACCACTCATTCCAATACTCCATGTATTCCACACACCTGTACTTGCACACCTGTGCTCTTATACTTGGTGCCGCCTGCACCCTTCTCTCCCCCAAGCGCATTCGCGCTGATCCACAACACTCACTACTCATACACTGCTCCACACACCTGTCCAGTTCTCACACAGCATCATCTCATCGAACTACTCCCCTCTGAAACTTGCGCTTCCCAGTCGTCCCTTTAAACTATTGCGCTCCCTCGTCATTATCATCCACTCTAATCTACCTGCGTCCCCTCTACAGGTATCCTTGTCACTAACTAACCTTAACGTTGCCTAATGTCATCTTCTAGGGCCCTACACACAATATCCTAACCCACCCGGGCTAGGTTTCACTGCCATACACCCCATAATCTAGTGCTCCTTTGCCCCCCCCCCCACCCCCCCCCGCCGTGAGGGATGGTGGATTGCCCATCCCACCACATCGGGGAGGTCCCACTATCAATTTTGCTCGTCCAAATTCCACCCAATTCAAAAATTTTCCATTTACTGCCAATTCTACCCACTATTATAAATTTCGTATCAAATCACTACCATCATCATCACAGTCCGCTATATCCTAGCCTCGGTGCGTCATGACATCATTAAACTCGGTTCGTAAAGCCGAGCAATGAATTCGGGTGGTTTGGTCGTCTGCAGGTTGAATCCGTCCGGCTTTCGGTTCAAGGGAGGTGGTTTGGTTGGGCCGAGGTTCCACGCACCATCTCGGCGCGGCACCTTGCGGTCCCGGGCTCGATGGCTCGATCTCCCCCGGTCGGAACCCCGTCCCCACGAGGGGGCACCGTTCCGCTTCCTCCCACTCGCCCTTGAAACGGACCGGTCGCCTCGCCCGCCAAGGCCCGGACTCGACCGTGCGGGGCGGGGCCAAGCCTGAATCGGCGACGACGCTTCGAAGAGAAACGACGCAGCTTCGATCCGCGCCGGGCCTCGCATCCAACAAAGCACACCGTGCCCCGAGTGCTCGCATCGGCTATCCGTCGCCCTAACCGCTAACCCGGTTACCGTCAATGCTTCACCTGCATGCTCACACGCATACGCTACCCCTTTCACACTCCCAAAACCCGGCGTTCCACCGCCGTCCGTACATTCCACCAACGCTCTCCCTGTTACACACCACTCCTCTCGCGCACACTCTTGCGCACACCTCGGTCCACACCTCTCCTCCGTTACGTCCTCCGTAACACTCACCATGGGCGTGCACTCTGGCATCCACCCACTAACGCGCTCACATGGGCTCTCCCACACTCGCGCTACCACCAACTCAGGTGTGCTTCCTCGCACACGTTCCACCACCACCTTACTCTCCGTGTCACACTCACCCTCGCACGTACACTCCGTATTGCTCTCACTCCCTGTGTCACACCCCGTACACCCCGACGTGCATTCTCGTTCGCACTCGGTTTCACTCCCACACTTTATAACACACCCACTCGCCGACGCACA
This sequence comes from Myxine glutinosa, assembly GCF_964187855.1. Taxonomy (NCBI): domain Eukaryota; kingdom Metazoa; phylum Chordata; class Myxini; order Myxiniformes; family Myxinidae; genus Myxine; species Myxine glutinosa. The sequence continues at coordinate 239,014,123 of NC_136262.1, read as the reverse complement.
CTTTTTCCTCACACGCGTGCCATTTCCACTCACACGGGACCCTTTACCAACGCCCGGGTGCCATATCGATCCCAATCGCGCGACAATTCTCTTGTCGTTAAACATCCTCCTGCAAAATCTACCCGCACAATACACAGCACGACTCACCTGGGGGAGCCTTTTCTCCACGCGAACCTGCAAACTTTCATTTGGATTAGCGAGTACATCATCATGATTTGAGCAGGGACTTTGTACATATTCCATCTTTTCCTGCAATTCCCGGGCTACCTCCGTCATCTCTTCAATTTTAATTCCCAGCACTGCTTTTTCTTTATTCACCTCGACGACCGCTGGCTTTAATAAAACACCCTCTACCTCATCGGTCGCCGGCTTTTCCAAACCCCGTGTCGCGATTTCTACCCCCGTCATTGTACCCGCGCTTTCCTCCGCTTCGCTCAACCAGCGCTTCTCGACCCGCGTTACCTCCTCGTGCACCCCTTGGACCCTTTCGCCCAACTTGCGGTCTCTGTCCCTCTGCTCCCTTTCCTCTCTATCGGCCCTCATTCCATTCGTTGTTGCTCCAATTTGGTTTCCCAATTCGTTCGTTATTGCTTCAATTTGGTTTCCCAATTTGTTTAACAATCGCTCACTGTTCCTGTTCAAAAGGGCTTCCATTTCAGCCATAAATAATTGCATGTCTTCCACCGTTGGTACAAAGGGCGCGGCAAAATTTGGTGCCGCTACACCCACGTGCGCGAGGACGCCATTTTGTGCGTCTGAAACTCCCTCAACCATATTGCCCATGTTCTCCTCTACTTCGTCCCTCTGATCCTGGGTCGATTTTACCCCACTCTCCTCTACCGGAACCCAGCCGTCTTGATCTGCCATAGCGCGACTTTCAAAATTCGGGTTTTTGTAAAACAAAAGCAAATTTCGGTACTTTATAATTTTGACCAAATTTTTTTCCTAGATGTTTTTTTTAAAATTTGGTTCGGGCCTCGAATCCCACTCCTGACACCAATTGTTACAGACGCGGTTAAGATGTTATTTACCGAGCGGTGGTATTGCCGCGACCTAACAGTTCCCCCGATTCTTCCCCAACTCACCCGATTCCACCCCAAACGTTGGCCAAATCGCGCTATGCTAAATCAATGATGGAAAGGACACAACGACTGGGATAGATGAAACGACGCAAGGGGTACAGTTCTCAAGACCTCCGGAGGAGGGTATAATTACAGTGGTGGAGAAAATGGGGTAGATTACAAGGTAGTGAGGTAAAGACACAGAAGAGATGGGCACTTAATTACAGTCTTATCTTATCCCAGACAGACCACAGACAAACGGAACAAGGCTGACTTACACAGGGATTGATGGCAGGGAGGACAGGTAGGTTGATAGCACAAGGTGCAGCTTGGCTCGGGGACAGGATCAAGCACGGTCCAAGAGATGCAGGGAGGTGTCACAGCGCTCGGAAGGGACGTCTCTCTTGCTTCAAGCTCAGCGCGCATCTGACGTCACCTCCCTCTTCCTGCGCATGCTCAGCGGGGAGTGACACGCCCTCGGCTGGTTGGCTCCACCCCACTGGGGCCGGTCCGCCGCTTCCATTGGGTGCGGGGGTTACCGGGCTCCGCCCTTGACGAGGAGCTGACAGGGAGCCCCTATTTGATAACCCCGTCGAGCACATGTTCGATGGCGGCTCGTTGGGAAGGCCTCGTGCCCTCCCAACACCCCCTACCAACCAAGCCGGAGTGAGGACGCGCACTCCCTGTGCACGCCGCTGCCGTTGCTGTTGTTGTTGTTGTTGTTGCTGCTGAACCGTGAGGAAGAGCTGCGGGGAGGTATTGGGAGGTCCTAAACTTCCTAACGGTGCCATACAATCACATTCTGGTGCAACGAAGGGTCAGAATTAATGGACACGAGTCCTTAACTGACATAGACTAAGAATAACTAGCAAGATGTCCTATAGTTGTCTTACATGAGATGCGGTGAACCTGGGCACGACATTTAATGGGGGAAATAGGGGGAGGTCGGGTCTACAGAGTGTTGTTTACAGCAAATGGGACTAGGGAATGGGGGATTGGGGAGAGTTGGGAAGTATTGAGGAAATAGGGGAATATTTACAAGCGGATATGGATGGATGCAAATCCCATATCCGCAACTATATATATATATATATATATATATATATATATATATATATATATATATATATATATATATATATATATATATATATATATATATATATATATATATATATATATATATATATACATATATATATATATATATATATATATATATATATATATCTATATATATATATATATATATATAGATATATATAGATATATATATAGATATATATATATAGATAGATAGATATATATAGATAGATATATATAGATAGATATATATAGATAGATATATATATATATAGATATATATATATAAATATAGATATATATATATATATAGATATATATATATAAATATAGATATATATATATATATATATATATATATATATATATATATATATATATATATATATATATATATATATATATATATATATATATATATATACATACACAAATATACAGACTTGGCATTTAATATGGAATTTTTTTTCTTTTTCTTGAATTGGGTTTACTTTCTGAACTCAGTATATCAATCTGGTGAGTTTCTTTTACCCTTCGGTGATGTCTTTGTTGAAAGAACCATGTCACTGATTGTCTTTCGCAGCAAGAAGTCAATAACAGGATTATATCCTGACTGCCGCTTCCGGTCCGGTCTGGAGAGGACGCTGGCGTTACTTGTTCCCCGCTTCTCCGACTGGGCCATTGCACATAGTTTGCTTTTCTGGTGGTCGTGGCGGATTTTTGACCGTTGGGTCTACCCTCTGCTCGGTCCCGGCTCTGCTCCTGGCTTCGCCTGCCCGGCTCCTCCACTGTTTCCTCAGGCCCGCTCCCGTTGTTTGCGGCGGTGGCTGTTTGCCGCTGCGGTCTTGGTTTGCTTGATTAGCGGCTGCGGTTGTTTGCGGCGGTGGCTGTTTGCCGCTGTGGCCTTGATTAGCGGCTGCGGTCGTTTGCCGCTGCGTTTGCCGCTTTGCCTCCTCGACCTTGGCCTCGTACTCGTCCCTTCGCTCCTGCCTGGCATGGCTCTTAGGTACTCCGCCGCAAGGCTTCTTCTGCCGCAAGGCTCACTCCACCCCATCATGCATCTCTGCAATCAAATACCACGGACTCCTGCGACGACCCAGATACATTCATAGAGGCTCCGGTCGTAAGTTTGTTTACTTACAAACAGGTCACTCCATTCCCGTACTCTGGTCGGCTCAGTGCACTCCCACTCATCGTCCCAGTGCACCTGGTCACAGCAACGCACACGATCGCACCTCATGTCCACAAACCCTGGCGAAATCACCTGAGTTCATCCCCACCGTACAAAACAACATCAAGCTCACCCTGTTCAATACCCGGTCCCTCAACAACAAAAGCCTCATCCTGAACGACTACATTCTGGATAATAAACTGGACTTTCCCTGTCTCACTGAAACCTGGCAACAACCTCTGGACTACTTCTCACTCAACCTCACTACACCCAATGGATATTCTTACATCAATAAACCACGCTCGGAGGGCCGAGGTGGTGGAATTGCCGTAATTCACCGACAAGACATCAAGACCAGCCTCATCTCCATCTCATCTGCTCCATCATTTGAACACCTGGCTTTTAAACTCTCTGGTCACACACAGTCAGTCATGGCTGTCGTCTACCGCCCTCCCAAACCACACCCATCATTCCTGTCTGACTTCTCCTACTTTCTGACCCAGCTCTGTTCCCTCTTCCCCTCAATCATCCTCCTCGGTGATTTCAATATCCACATGGACTCCACTGACTCCACAATAACCACTGACTTCACTGATTTACTCACCTGCTTTAACCTCACTCAACATGTCAACTTTCCTACCCATAACCGTGGTCACATTCTCGACCTTGTCTGCTCGACTGGACTAATTTTGCACCATCTCTCTGGCTGTGACCTCACCCTCTCTGACCACTTAGCCATCACTATGACCATCAACATCCCTACCCCAGCACCAAGGCATTATCGCACTATCAACTTCCGTAAGCTAAACGCTCTTTCACCTACCTCATTCTCATCCACCCTCTCTGAAAAAATGTCCACTTCTCCCTTCGTTGACCTCCACACCCCTTCTGACCTCACTGACTACTACAACCACACTCTCTCCTTCTGCCTGGACCAGCTTGCGCCTATGAAAACCAAAACAGTTTCTTTTACCCATTCTGCTCCCTGGTTTACCCCTGAACTCCGCCTGATGAAAACTCGTGCTCGCCAACTTGAAAGACTCCGCAATAAAACAGGTCTCACAATTCACTCCCAAGCCTACAAGGACCACCGACAACACTACAAAGATGCCCTCTCCCGCGCCCGCTCCGCCTACTCCTCTCTATCCACTCTGGCTCCGGAAACCCAAAAGCACTCTTCTCTACAATAAACAAACTCCTCAGCCCCCTGAACACCACCACCCAGTCATTCACATTAGACAACTGCATCTCCTTCCTTTCATTCTTCCAATGCAAAATTGACAACATCTACAACAGCTTAACCACCACCGCACCTGCTCCCCTCAAACCACCTGCCCCCCCTTATCCTGCCAACCCCTGTCTCAATTCTCCCCAGTCTCCCCTACTGACCTCTCTGAACTCCTCATAGGAATGAAAACTGCCACCTGCACTCTTGACCCCATCCCCTCCAGTTTTGTCAAGGCCTCCCTTCCTACTCTCTCTCCACTTATCACTGCAACAATAAACTCCTCCCTGTCTACAGGCATCGTCCCACCATCCCTCAAAATTGCTGCTGTTACCCCCATTCTGAAAAAACCTGGACTCAACCCTGACACCCTAAATAACTTCAGACCCATCTCCAACCTACCCTTTCTGTCAAAAGTTTTGGAACGCGCTGTAGCCACTCAACTTAAACATCACCTCTCTGCCAATAACCTGTGTGAAACATTCCAATCTGGATTCCGCTCCAACCACAGTACTGAAATTGCTCTCCTCAAAATCACCAACGACCTTCTCCTCTCCTCTGACGCTGGCAACCTCAGCATTCTCATCCTCCTCGACCTCAGCGCCGCCTTTGACACCATCAATCACACCATCCTCCTCACCCGACTTGAAACCACCTTTAACATTACCGGCACTGCCCTCTCTTGGATCAAATCATTCCTCTCTGACAGACGCCAGTTCATCTCCATCAATAACTGCAAATCCCCCACTGCTCCCCTCCCCCAAGGTGTCCCCCAAGGTTCAGTTGTTGGCCCCCTCCTCTTCATCCTGTACGTGTCCCCCCTTGGTCACTTAATCCGCCGTCATGGTCTCCAATTCCACTGCTTCGCCGATGACATCCAGCTTTTCATCTCCACCAAGTCCATCTCCACCGCCACCCACTCTATCCTGACAAACTGCATCACTGAAATAAAATCCTGGCTTCAAATCAACTTCCTCAAACTTAACTATGATAAATCTGAAATAATCATCATTGGCCCAAAAACGCTCACCAAATCCACCCATAACTTTGCCCTCAACATCGACGGTTTCCCAGTATCCACCTCCCCTCACATCCGGAATCTTGGCATCATCTTTGACCAAACCCTCTCCTTCGACAAATACACTAAACAGATCACAAAGACAGCCTTCTTTCACCTGAAAAACATCGCCCGCCTCCGTCCATCCCTCTCCTCCACGGCTGCAGAAACCCTCATCCACGCCTTCATCACCTCCCGTCTGGACTACTGCAACAGCCTCCTCTATGGTTCACCCTCAATAATCACCAATAAACTCCAATACATTCAGAACTCCGCTGCCCGTCTACTCACCCATTCCCGGACCCGTGACCACATCAACCCCGTCCTTTACAAGCTTCACTGTCTCCCCATCCCCCAGAGAATCCAGTACAAAATCCTCCTCTTGACCGACAAAGCCCTCCATAACCTGGCCCCATCCTACCTGGCTGACCTCCTCTTCAGACACACTCCCACCCGCAACCTCCGCTCTGCTGGTACCAACCTCCTGACCCCCCCCATCCGGACCAAATTCAGATCCTGGGGGGACAGGGCCTTCTCCATCGCTGCTCCCACCCTCTGGAACTCACTACCTCACACCATCAGAGACTCCTCCTCACTCACCACATTCAAAACATCACTCAAGACCCACTTGTTCAACACTGCATTCAACATTTAACCCACACCATTTAACCCCTGACGATCTCTTCTCCTTCTCCTTCCTTTTGCTTTGATTATTTACCTTTTGATTTTTGTCTTTTTGCACTTGTTTTTTGTACTCTGTCAAAGCGTCTTTGGGCTTCTTGAAAAGCGCTATATAAAATAAATGTATTATTATTATTATTATTATTATTATTATTATTATTATATCACAGGTGGCGTGACAAAATGTAAGGACAGGTACATTTGACGATTGGCTTCACAATCGGGTATATAAGGGTTGTTGCGTTCTGTATTAGTGGAAAACAACTGCTGCACATCCACAAAAGTTATTGCCGCTTCCTCTGGAGATGGTCCGTCAACTTGACAATGCTGTTTGTCATGGAGTGGTGGCTTTACGAAATTCTGGCATGAAACAGCGTGCTATTGCTCGGCAGTATGGCATCACTCAAGGTCAGGTGTCAAAGATCCTGAAACGAAATGCTCAGAGGGGTGTCCCTACTCCAATACCGAGGCCAGGACGTCCACGCAGAACCACAAGGAGAGATGATCGCCAGCTGCACCGGTTAGTCTGCAATGGCCGTACCAAGTCAGCTATTCGGCTTAGGGCTGAGTGGCAGCAACTGACAAATGTGCCTATCCAGAAGGCTAGTCAACCAACGACTGGTTCAAGCAGGCTATCATGCCAGGCGTCCCTTGAGAAAGCCACGCCTGACCAGACAACACAGCCAGCGCCGATTGCAGTGGGCCAGAGAGCACCGTCAATGGCAGCCAGGACACTGCAATCACGTGACCTTCAGTGACGAGTCTAGATTTCTGGTCTATCGTCAAGATGGCCGCGTCCGAGTGCGCAGACAAGTGCATGAAGCCCACAACGAAGATTGTATCGTGCCAAGAGTCCAAGCTGGAGGTGGTGGGGTGACCGTTTGGGCTGCTTTTCATGCAGGGGGCAAAACTGACATGGTTGTTCTGAATGGAAACCTGAACCAGTTCAAGTACAGGGTCATTCGGGAAGAAACATTGCTTCCATTTGCTCGTGCAGCGTTTCGCGGAAACTTTGTCTTCCAAGATGACAATGCACGGCCTCATCGTGCCCGCACGATCCAACACTTTCTTGCTGACCGTGATGTAGAGCATATGGAGTGGCCTGCCATGTCCCCGGATATGAATCCGATAGAGAACTTGTGGGCAGAATTAACGCGTCAAATCGACAACTTGGACCAGCAGCCTGCCTCTGTGTGCGAATTGCAGCAGGCTATTGTAACTGCATGGCAAGCAATTCCTGTCCAAACCTTGGCAAATCTCGTGAACAGCATGCCTCGACGTGTACGTGCTCTCCTGAATGCTCGTGGGGGTTACACGAAGTACTGAACTGTAATTTTACTGTCCGTAATCCCAGTCATAATTTAGCTTTTGTTTTTGTTGAAATTTTTTTTGGCGAATGTGCAAAATAAAGAGATACTTCTGGAAAACGTACAGAAGTTTAACACAGTACTGTCTGTGAATTGAGTTCGATATCAGTTTACATCACTTTCAAGGATCAATTTATTTGCTTCGAAATGTCAAATGTGTTTTTTGTTTCTTTTAAAGGTCACATTAACAAAATCTAGAATAGTTTCAACATAATTCCAATGAACTTTTGGTTCAAAGTCATCTTGAAACCTATTCACCCCCACAAAAAAAAAATTCCATATTAAATGCCAAGTCTGTGTATGTATGTGTGTATATATATATATATATATATATGTATGTATATATGTATGTATGTATGTATGTATGTATGTATGTATGTATGTATGTATGTATGTATGTATATATATATATATATATATATATATATATATATATATATATATATATATATATATATATATATATATATATATATATATATATATATATATATATATATATATATATATATATGATTGCGAGCATTGTGGGTATCTGCGGGAGCCCATTGTTTGTGGGGGATGTTGTCGGATGATGCCATATCGAGCGTATCTGCCAATTTCAATAATAGATTTAATGAAGCATTTGCATTCTATAACTTGTGGAGGAAGGCATGTTTTAGTCGCAGACGGAACATCCCCCGAAGCGTTTTCATTGTGCAAGATCTTTGATGATGCTTTACTATAAATTGCACACTGTAATCGATTTAATGAAGCGTTTGCATTGTACTCGTATAATTCGCAGAGTTGACTTATTTGCACATCTGGTGGGAAATCCCGCCAAGCTCGCTTATAGTGCGGACAAAATTCGCGCCGCGAAAGCCATGAAACCGCAAATCACACATCAGTGAATGTATGGTACTGTACTGTACTGTATAAGGAGGTCATGCTGACGGCTTGTATAAGATGTTTGTTTCTGCGTTGGTCCACCTGCTTTTGCATGGCTAGTAAAATATGGGTTTTACAAATGTGTCAAGATAGTAGCTCGTGAATTTTTTTTTTTTTGCGACCTTGAAAAACCGCGAATAGAGAAAGATGTCGCATTTTATCAACTGCGGATTTCGCGAATAGCGGGGTTCGTGTGTGTGTGTGTGTGTGTGTGTGTGTGTGTGTGTGTGTGTGTGTGTGTGTGTGTATGCGCGCGTGTGTACGTATGTCTACGTACGTAGACATACGTACACACGCGCGCATACATACAAACTGCCCAGCCTGGCGTATGTCTACGTACACATATATATATATTTTTTTTCTGGCATCACTCCGCGGACCGGCAGTTAAGATTCTGTGGGTTAGATGACAAGAACAAGCTGATTAGATTTTGGACAAGGTCCGGATGCAGATCTGGCTTTTCAGTGGGATGCAAAATGTAAACTGCCCAGCCTGGCGTCGGTATGCTCTCTGTCGAATTCAGTTATATTCCTAATTTTCTCTGGTCAGTAAAGTTCAGGCAGGAAAAGCAGTTTTTCTAATGCGTGGTTCGTGGACTGTGATTGCACCGAGTTCTGAAGGCATGCCATGTCAGTTTATAGACAAAATGGAACACCGTCCAAAAGGAACAGTGTGCATATCAAACGTGCTTGTGTTGTGCTCTTAAATAGTCAATAGTTCGTTTTGCATAGGCCACTGAGAGGCCTACCCAGCAGGAACTATTGGCAATTGCAACACACTATAAACATTGAAGCACTTACAACCTTTAAACTCATGAGTGGCCAACCCAGCAGGAACTCCTGGCCATTCTTGATGTGAGGCTTTACAGGCTTATCATGCTTGCCTTTGGACAAGAAAGGCAGGATAGCAAGTGCTAGCAAGGATACTGTGATGTACCACCATTTTGGGAGCCATCTCGTGTGCAGTGCCTGCCTAAGGTCTGAGTGTTTCTCGCATTAATTGCAATCGAGCAGCCACAATGAAGCTATTTCGGGATGTCTCAATAATTGAAACTGCTAGATATAATTAAATTGGTTGTTCAATGGAGTGAGATATTGGGGAAAAAATAATAACAACAAACAAACAAGAGTATAAAAAGAACTGGTAGAGATCAGTTAACAGAATAGGACTGACCCAAACAGAATACTGTATTTAATGGCACGTTTTTTACTCAACTTTTAGAGAGATATGAGCAAAACGTGAGTTGGCTGTTTGACCATGTCAACTAAGCCAAAGTCTCTGGACATATTCCAAGACGAGGCGTGTGTGCTTGTGTGCTACCATCCAGATCGATTCTTCTCCTTTCATGTGCAAAGTGTCAGCATTGTCAAGGTATAAAAGGTATCAGTCTCCAGATCAACTTATTAAAAAATTATACCCTGTGCTCACAAGTGTCTATCCTGAGGCAAGCCATAAAACATCTTCCTAAATCAAGGTTTAACACTCAAGTTTGTCTCCTTCCTCAGTCATGGTGTGGCCTTGTCAAATCCATCTCTGGTGCAAGTTCCGCTTCCATCCTTTACCCCCACTTGAAATGGCATATCAGCAGATTGTGTTCGAGATATGGCAGAACGTATGTCATCAATACTTGAAAGTTGGGCACTTCTTGAAAGTTGAGCGCAAAAAGTTATGGATGTATTCGGATGCATTCAAATGCAGATGTAGTCTAGAGGTTGTGCTTCTGCCACCGAAAGTGGATCGAGGTTATGTTGTCACCCCCTGTCTGTTTGTTTGGCTATCTGTCTGTCTATGAACGAGATATCTCAAAAAGTTGTGGATGGATTCGGACGAAATTAGACAGAGAGGTAGTGTATGTGACAAGGACGAAATTATTAGATTTTGGTGAAGATCCGGATTCGGATCTGGCTAATATAAATTTTAAAGTGATTCTTCACCTTTGGGAGATCAGGCCAAAAACGATACATAGCAGGATATCTCAAAAAGTTGTGGACGGATTCAGACAAAACTTGGTGGAAAGTGTTTGTGTGTGACAAGTGCTACGTGCTCCTCCCCGACCCCCTGGTCACGGTGTACCTCCGAGCCCCGAGAGGAGTCACGGCAGAAAAATGTGTTATTCTGTATGTCAAAGATCAATGGTGAAGCCACACCAATTGTTACTCACAAACAAATATTGTGTTAAGATCACACAAGAATAACAGTACAACAATAATATGAATCAAAAGTACAATCAATATCCTATGTTGGTACCATCAGTTTTGTAATATATAACTCACTGTGCTCCAAGTGAGTGAAACAAGAACATCCCCAATGTCTCTAATCCCCGGCTTCAAGCCAAAGTCGATCCGCTCCAGCGATCGACAGATCAATGTCCAATCGAGACCAGAATCCCGTTGGGTTGGCAGTTACAGTCTTGCTGCCAAAGCTGTGCAAAGGCGCCTTCCAGGCGACTGGGAAATCCAAAGGCGCCCTCCAGGCGACTGGGAAATCACACCCTCGGGTATGGACGTTCCACAGCTCGCAGTCGGCAAACCTCAGATTTACATTCAGGTATATCCGCATTGCACACGCACACACATCAGATACGTCTGAAAGCGGTGAAAACGGCTGACGTGAAGCAAAGAAAACCTTGCGCGACGCGCAAAGGCTGAAGCGAAGCAAAGAAACCTTGCTTGACGCACAAAGCGCGCGAGTCAAAATGGCCGATGGCCGTACTCAAGACGTAACGGCAGTCCAATGATTCTCTTCGGAATCGACCGCAAAACCTGACACGCAGGTTGATCTGTCACAGCGATAACAACTCTGTCGCAGGAATCCCTTTCCTGGGAAACCCAAAGTTCACTCTTGACTCTTGCTCGCTAACGTTCGCTCCAGGACTCGAAGCAACTATGCTTCTTGTCTGACTCCTCGTCCGCCTTCTTTTTCTCCTCTTCCTCTTCGTCGCCGTCCGGTTCCTGTTTTATTTAAAACGTTAACCTTTTTACCTTTTGACAATAATAATTGCTATTTCCCTCAAACAACAATAATAATAATACATTCACTTCAACTTCAACAATGAAGTTCTGTCACTCAAGCCTTTGGGTCTCACTATCTGCCATGATCTTTCCTGGGAAAACCACATTTCAAATTTGGCCTCCAAAGCCAGTCGCCGACTGGGCATCCTCCATTGTGCGAAGTCCTTCCTTGGCACACCTGAGCTCCTCACCACATAAAAGGCTTTCATCCGCAGCTCAATGGAATACTGCTCTCCCCTCTGGGCTGGTGCTCCTGCCTCACACCGAGCTCGTCTTCACGCTGTTGAAACCAAAGCATTCAGAATCATTGGAATCTACCGCGATGAAGCTAACTCCAACGGCCTCTCACTCACTCACCGCAGGCAGGTTGGTGGTCTTTCCGTCTTCTACCGACTCCTCTCTGGCCATGCCCCCCCAGCTCTCTCTGGGCTCTGTCCAGCAAATATTCCTACAGGTCGCAAAAGATCTGCCTGCAACCCTCTTATGGTTAAACTGCCAAAATCAAGACTCTCTGCTCACCTTCACTCCTTCATTCCTCTTTTCTCCCACCTCTGGAACAAACTCCCTCACTCTCTTCAATCCCACTCCACCCTCCAGGTCTTTAAAACAGCTGTTCACCACCATCTCTTATCTTCCCCCATCCAAAACCTTGATCTTTTCTATCCCCGCTAATTTCACCCCAAATCCACCTCTTTGAAATACCAACTTCTGTCCTGGAAGTACTTGGTGTCCTTGTGTTTTATACTTCTCGTGTAGGAATCCATCTGAATATGGATTCCTACACGAGACTTATTTAATTGCTAAGTGATTCTTCACCATTGAGTACAACAACAACAGGCATTTTAAGGGCATTTTCCTTGCAAGAGCGGGGGTTAGCCTTGCGGTCCCCATGACAATCTTCTCCATTTTGCCCTATTTTCTGCATCTCCCCTTGTTAACCCCCTTGCCCGCATTTCTTCTTCGACCATCTTTAGCCAAGTCTTTCTCGGTCTTCCCCTTCCTCTACTTCCTTCCACATTCATTTCCATCACTCTTCTCAACCAGTCACTTTCATCCTTCCTCAACACATGACCAAAACCATCTCAAACTGTTTCTCTTCACAGCATCCATCACAGGCTCTATTCCCAACATCTTTCGCAATTCATCATTTGGCTTCCTCTCTCTCAACGATACTCCACACATCCACCGAACCATTCGCATTTCCACCCTTTCCAGCCTTCGTTGCTGCTCTACGTTCATTACCCATGTCTCGCTCCCATAAATCATAACACTTCTCACACATGCAGCATACACCTTTCCCTTCAGCTTCAACGACCTTCCCCTCCTCGTCAGCACGCCACTCAGTTCCCGAAACTTCTTCAAGCACATCTCACTCTAGCAACCATTGCCGAGTCTGATCCACCTTCTCCATTCAGCATGTCTCCTAGGTAACAAAATGTTTTCACACCTTCCAGCTTCACGCCGTCTCCAAGATCCAACTCAACATTTCCTCCATCTGCAGCTCCCTCTGTGCACACCTTACACTTGAATGTAGCTGCCACACTGGTTAATGACCCTCTCAAACCACTACATTTTTGATGAACCCACTCAGCGCACATTGTACGTTGAATTGAGTTCACTCCGACACCCTTCCTGCACATAGCACATGGCCACTTCCCAGTTCTTTCCACCTCACCACATGCTTTACCACTTGCCATCACCTTTGTTTTTCCAATATTCACCTTCAGACCTTTCTTCTCCATACATTCCTTCCACTTGTTCATCTTCTCCTTCAGTCCATCCATACTTTCTGCAATCAACACCAGATCATCTGCATCCAACAACTCCCACGGTAAACCCTCCTTTACATTCCGAGCTAGCGACTCCAACACAGCTACAAATAGTAGTGGACTTTGTACCGACCCCTGATGCACTCCCACCTTCACCTCAAACTCACCACTGTTCCCGTCCTTAGTCCTTACAGCTGTGCGCGGTCTTTTGTGCATTGCCATCACTACTCTGATCAACCATTCCTCCACTCCTAACTTCCTCAATGCCTATGTCACTACTTCACGTGGAACCCTATCGAATGCTTTCTCCAGATCAACAAACCCAAGAAACAACTTCTTCCTCTTCTCCATGTACTTCTCCTGCAAATGCCTCACAATAAAAAGCACGTCTGTCGTTCCTCTTTCTGGCATAAATCCAAACTGCATTTCGTCAATCTTCACTTTCTTCCTTATCCTCCTCTCCAACACCCTTTCCAATACCTTCATTCCATGCTCCAATAACTTTATCGCTCGATACGAGCCACAGTCCAGAGGGTCACCTTTCCCCATTGTATCGAGGGATGAGGGTACTCAGTTCCCAATCCACTGGAATGCGGCCTTCTTTCACCACCAGATTGCAGATCTCTGTCATTCTCTTCACACCCCAATTTCCCGCTGCCTTCAACAAAGCTCCCACAACTCCCGTCGGCCCTCCCGCTTTTCTACTCTTCATTGCTTTTATCGCTTCCTCAACTTCCTTCTCAGTTATCTTCTCTGCTGGTCCTAAAACTGGGTTACTCTCTGTTAGTCAGGTTCACTATGTAATTTCGTTGGAATTTTTGGGGGATTTGGAAAACTATATATTTTTGGAAACTATATTGTATAGTCAGTCAGAAAACCAATGTTGCTATTTGCACAGACTCCTGTATGGCGGCCATCTTGGATTTTCAAAATTGCCGCCGTAGAACTAATTTTTCTCAATATCTCAGCTTCTAAATAACATAGAGCTTTGATTCTAACGGCTAAACATACATTTTCAAGGGCCCCGAATCCAATGGTAACAAGTTCGATAAGCTGGACATGACCATAGAGCTCCTATGTGGCGGCCATCTTGGATTTCTCAAACTGGCCGCCGTAAACTTGATGTTTCTCAATATCTCAGCTTCTAAACAACATAAAGCTTTGATTCTAACGGCTAAACATACATTTTCAAGGGCCCCGAATCCAATGGTAACAAGTTCGATAAGCTAGACATGACCATAGAGCTCCTATGTGGCGGCCATCTTGGATTTTTCAAACTGGCCGCCGTAAAACTGATGTAACTCACCTTCTAAAGAGCACAGAGCTTTGATTCATCATTGAGTGAAGTCATCATCATCCTCATCATCGCTTTCGTTCATCACATCTTGAGAGTCCTCATCATTTTGGCACTGGATGTCACACTGACAAAGGTCTGTACAAGCCAAGTTGTTTGTTCTGCAGGAACATCTAGATGAAGAACAGTCTGTTTTGCACTGACATCTAACCATTTGAATGATGGCCTTGGGGGCTGGAGGCTCCTCAGTTGTGGTTGGTTTCACTTGTCCATCCGTGTCTTTGTAAAAGCCGTTTTGCAGGGGATTCAGCTGAGGATCCTGTTGAGCAATGCTTGCCTGACCCCACACTCTGGCTTGGATATGGACTCTAAGGATGTGCTGCTTGAGAGCTCCAAGAGTAGGAGGAAGCCTGTCACTTTCTGCCATGTGTTTGCAAAAGAGATACCATCGTAGTTCGGGGATGCTGGCGATGTGGATGCCATTTGGAGAGTAAGCAGCGCATACAAAGTTAGCTAGTGTGGACAACATGTCCTCCGTCACTTCAGTTGCATCTGAAAGTATTCGCACGGTGTCTATGACATCTTCACTTGCTTTGAGGTAGACATGCAGCCAGGTTGCTTTGCCTATTCGAGAGAACCTCCCAGTGTTGTCTGCCCCTGTGAAAGCATGAAAGGCTGGCAACGCCTTTGCTCTTTCGACCCCTAGAGCTGTCCACAGTGGCTCTATTTGAAGTATTCCAGAGGCCATGGAAATGGATGTATTCCTCAGCAGTAGGTCATAGTTTGCTATGACTAGTACCAGGACATCTGTGTCGGGAGAGAACACCAACTGCGCATCATGTGGGTTTCGCTGGGATGCCAGCACGGCCTGGTGGATGAACAGGGTGTCAGCTTCTTCATGGTTGTTGTCCTCAAAGAGCAGGTCACTGTTGCTCCTAGTACACCCTGAAGCAGACGTGATGATCAACTTGGATGAGTGACTGTTGTATTTTAGAGTTTTCGCTGCCAGATAGTCAGTCAGATCAGCCTTTGTTTTGTCATGAGAAAGGAATCTGCTCATTGGGATGTGTTTGATGTTGGTGTCATCTCTGACTTGATACTGTACTGCATCCTTTCCTTGCCTTCTTTTAGCCCTGGTAGCACTCTTCAGAGAATCGTTTTTGTACGTGTCAAAGACAAGTATGATCTCATCACAATCTTTTGTTAGAGACATGAGTCTGTCATTGAAGCATTCACCCAGATCGTTGACTTTCACTACAGTGGCTGGTTTCTTTGTCAGCTTATGCACAAGTACCATCCCATCCACCAGTGCAATCTTCCGACTTGTAGGTTTACTAGATGTGGATGCCATAGTTCTTGTGTCCATTGGATCTTCTTGTAGAACACTTGCAGCTGGTGTCTGCTGCTGATCTTCGGGGTGAATTTCTGCTCTTGCTAACTTGTCGAGGAGATGAATTAACTTCGACTTGTCAGTGCATGGAAGAATTGTCCCATCTGGAGCGAACAGTGCTCTTGGTGTCACAGTGAACTCGTAATTTCCGATGGCATATTTCTGGTTGACGTCTCTGTTTGACTTGGCAAGGACCATGAGCCTTCCGTACAGTTCCTTAGTCTCTTTCAGATCCACAGTCCTGTCTCTGAGTTTCACTGTGGTTCTCTTGTTCCCAGACGTGAACATCTTGTTGTTCTCCTTGACTGGTGCCCAGAGGCTAACATCTCCATTGATACGCTCCGACACGTAGTCTTCATACAACTTCTGACCAGTGACATCAATGTTCAAGATCTGTGGTACATACTCGTCTGGGATGTAAGCATTCGTTATCACATTGTGCAGCTTGTCACCTTCAGTGTCAAATGGATTCCCGTGACTCAGTATCGCAGCCTTGATCTTGTTGATTGCTTCATGCTCCCTCTTGACTGCACTTGGACCAAGGTCATGATGTTCTGTGATCTTGTCACCTTCCAGGCCAAACTGATTCTTGAAGTCTTTTGACAGGCGTGATAATTCTGGTGTAACCATGAAGAATCTCTGTCTAGCATTGGCATTGTTAGAGATGCCAATCAGTCCAGAGTGAATCTTCATCAGCTTGTTCAGATGTTCACATGCATGATCTGGTCCAATGGATACAAACGGGATGTCATTCTTGGTTACTGATAGATTGCCAGCTCCTAGTTCTTCCCAGGTCCTAGGGTGATTGGTTCTTAGGTCATACATGTCTGCGATGTATCGGGGCCAGAGCCGCTTGTATTTGATCCGATCCATGGCAAAGAATAACTTGCTCAGTCCCATCAGCTTTTTGTTGCGTGTGTCATGATGGACAGTCAGAGCCAATCCCAGGACTTGGGGGTTTTCTCTTGAATGGGGTGGCCTGAATGTTGCGGATTCGCTGCTTGGTTTGTACTTCACCTGTCTGTTGGATTTGAATCCATACATGATGTTCTGACTCACAGTGAGTGTTGATCTGTCAACAACACTGGTCCTCTTCTCAGTTTCCAGCTTGTCGACAGGCTCTACCATTACCCAGCGGATCATGGTGTATAGTTCAGCCGGAACATCATTGATATCGCTGGACACCTGTATGGTATTTGCTTCCTGGTCCTTCTTAATGAATTCTGCGATGCTCTTCCGTATCACTTGTGCTGCTTTGTAGATTGTCTTCATGTTGTTCTCGTCATCGCCATCACTTGTGATTGCAGAATGAACCATGCTTTCCTCACATGCATCTGGACAGTAGAGGATGGCCGATTTTCTTCGGTCTTTTTGGAGAACAGATGTCACGCTTGGCAACTCAGTGACGATTCTTTCTTTCAGCCACTTTCTATTGAATGTAGGTACATGCTTTTCCAAGTGTTCTGCGCCAATCATATTGACATAAGTGGTTTCAATGTCGTCCATGGAGAGATAAGCTTGGTTTTGTGTTTTGACATCTATCAGGTTGATCATCTCAATCAGACTTGCCCGTTGCAGCAATAGTTCTTTGTCTGCGCTGCTTCTGTTTGCGCTAGGTCTGTCTCGTACTACATGGAACACATGTCTTCTCCAACAAGATTTGTGGTACCGAAGGTGAATTGCGTGTGCATCACCTGGTGAGATACATGTGTCGAATCGTGTTTTCAATAATGCATCTTGGGACTTCTCTACAGCCCCTCTAAGCTCTTGACCAGCATTTTCAGTCCTAACCTGGTAGAGTAGTTGGCCATCATCTTTTTGGCAGAAGAAACACTGCTCTTTATCCAGTGGCACTGTACACGAGCGTGTGAACGGGGATGTTGCATCAGATGTTGATGAGCCTGGCTCGTCCATTTCTGTGCTTCCTCTCTTCTGTCTGCGTTTTTTTGCAATATAGTGTCCAGTTGTTACTGCATGCGCATGGCGGTCTCTGGCACGTTGTATCTCGCTCTTGTTAGTTGCACTGGAGTAACAAGTGCGATGCCAAACTGCCTTATCTGTAGAGAGTGTTTCTTTTGTGCTGTTTTGGAGTCGTTTATGGACTTGAACGTAGATGCCATCATGCAAACTGGCCCTTTCTTCTATTGTCTTCAATAAATGTTGGTAGGAATCTATTCTGGGGTTTAACACCAAGGATCCTTTCTTGACATCATCAGCCTTGCATAAAATGCACTGCTTACAGTTCGTGGACTCCTGGGCTTGCCCCGCCCCTTCACCATCTTGTTGCATCTCACTCATAATGTGACATGTAGAACCTGCAAAGACAGCAAAGCAAAGGGAACCGTCACCGATATATACAACCACCACCACAGACATATTGATGGATAATAGGCTACAAATACACTACCACCATCACCACAATATCAGGTATATTGCTCAGTATATAAATAATACAAAAACACACGCTGTAAACTAATTATTTTCCTCAGCTGTACCCTGGGGATCAAACTTATTACTTTAGTAGCTTGTCCACCCGTAAACAGATTTTAAGTTCTCATGAACATTAGGAGTATCTGTGTGTTATTTGGCAGTATGCCACAAAGGCCCACAAAGGGCAAAACACTCGCAGTAGAATAGTATTTCTCATTACAGTCAACACAGTCAGGTTCAGCATGTCCAGATTTTAGATTTCGTTGGATTGTTTTTGGGATTTAGAAAAATCAAAGCTCCGTCTTATTTAGAAGATGAGATCCTGAGAAACATCAATTTTACGGCGGCCAGTTTGAAAAATCCAAGATGGCCGCCACATAGGAGCTCTATGGTCATGTCTAGCTTATCGAACTTGTTACCATTGGATTCGGGGCCCTTGAAAATGTATGTTTAGCCGTTAGAATCAAAGCTCTTATGTTATTTAGAAGCTTAGATATTGAGAAAAATTAGTTCTACGGTGGCAATTTTGAAAATCCAAGATGGCCGCCATACAGGAGTCTGTGCAAATAGCAACATTGGTTTTCTGACTGACTATGCAATATAGTTTCCAAAAATATATATAGTTTTCCAAATCCCCCAAAAAATCCAACGAAACTTTAAATCTGGACATACTGAACCTGACTATATGTTGCCATCCCATTCATTCTCTGCATTCAACAGTATTTCCATATATCTCTTCCATCTTCCTTTAATTCCATCTGGGTCCACAACGATTTGTCCCACTTCATCCTTTTGTTGGATGGACACACCTTGGGTCAACCAATTGGGTGAGATCCGCAACAAAAGCGAGCCCTCTTTGCACAAATACCATTGAGTGATAGGTCTAAAACCGATATATAGCAGGATATCTCAAAAAGTTGTGGACGAAGTTTGACAAAACTTGGTGAACAGGTTGGGTGTGTGACGAGCACGAATCTATTCGATTCTGGTGAAGATCTGAATCTGAATATGCATTCGGATATGAGAATTTTTTATTTTTTCAGTGATTCTTCACCATTGAGAGATTGGGTGAACAGCGATATAAAACATGATATTTAAAATAAGTTATGGATGAGTTATGACTAAACTTGGAGGATGAGTTGGTTAGGTGACAGGAACAAGCCGATTAGATGTTGGTTCAGGTTTGAATCCAGATCTGGCTTATCAGTGGTGTACAAAACATAAACTGTTCAGCCTGGTGGAGGTATGCGCTCTACCTAGTGCCGTTCTAGTTTGCTTTGGGTTTTGACCTGACCAACAAAGTTGATGTATGTGCATTGTTTTAAATAAAGCTAAAGGAGTGGGTTAAAGGAAAGAAATACTGTGGTCTCGGGTGTGTCGAGTCTTGGAGGGCGTAGAGTGTCGTGCGAGTGTTGCAACAGAGCTGTGAAGGCGCATTATCAGTGGTGGTCACTTCGGAGGTGTTGGGCTGTGGCAAAGCTGCCAATTGCTGATGCCCTCTTTATGGATGGTGAGTGTTGGTTCAAGGGAAAATGATAAACATAAACGAAAGATGAGAAAAGAAAGTGTGAGATGATAGCCACCTGTGTGAGATCCTATACGATACCTTTATGTGTATATGGGCTTCGGCCCTAACATGCATCTGTCGATGTGCTCGCTCTGTCCTTCCACCACTTTGGCTCCCAGCTTATATCTGCCACATTGAACTCCATCCCTCAAGCCCAGATCATCCACCCTTGAATGACCGAGGATAGGACTAGCACCAAAAACCAACGCACAGGCAGAGAGAGCGAGCTTTCCCCCGCGGTGCTTTTATATTCCCCTGGCGGGGGCGGGGCCTAAAAAGTGATCTAGAAGTTTCCTGCTGGAATCTGGGATGCCTATTGGCGCATTTCCGCTTAGCCCCGCCCTCGCCAGACCTTTGCAGTTGAATTCCTTCAGATGGCCTCTTAGCTTCGGCACTGAACGAGCTCTGCAATTAACGTGGGTGGGAGGGGTAGCTACGTGTTCTCGGCACGGGTCGGCTACTGGGGGCTCATAATTGTTTGTAAAGACAGACTGAGCGCTTAAATGTCCACAGGACACTAATGGCCAATTAGCACACTGTCTGTTCTGAGGTGTTATAAAGTCTGGTGAATGAAGGCACTGGCCTCCGCTTCCAGAAATCCCTTCTCCATGCTTCCTGCAGCAAACGCTGCTCAGTAGTTAGTGGATGAGGTGTGGATGATGGTAGAAGGTGAGCAAGTCATGTGTGGTTGGAGGAGAGGTTGTGGCGAGTGGATTGGTGAGTTTTTCGAGTCGGGTGGTAATGATTGGCATGTCCAATATCTTAATGGAATGGAAATCAACTAGGGCATGCCCGTACTATATATATATCTAAAAGTATATCCCCCCCCCCCTCTATTTACATGCAATGGTTTGGTCCAAAGCTAACGGCTTGCGAGTACGGTGACAATCCCCCCCCTCTATTTACATGAAATGGTTTGGTCCAAAGCTAACGGCTAGCGGAGTTTGGTAAAGAAATCGCCATAGCGTGCACAAATGCGCAGGAAAGCGAAAGAATCGCAAATTAGTTTTAATTAGTTTTAAAACATAGTTTAACGGCAACATAGCGGCAACATAGTTTGCCAACGTGAAATAAATGAATACGCTCTCAAATGTGCCAAAAAAAAAAAAAACCGCTACCCGTACGCTCTACCCCGCCCGTACGCCCGTAAACAAAAAAAACAACGCTCTTCGCTTCCGCCCTTCGCTCTGACTGAATTGGGAGAAATAATGCGCATAAGAAATCGAGAAATTATTATTTTCTCCGGAAGAAATCGAATTACGTACCGTAATGGCGCACGCGCTGGGCTCAGCATCAGCTCGCTCTCACATCGGCCACGCCTACGCAATAACGCGTTCTGTGATTGGATGCCGGAAGTGCAGTCCTCACTGTCCGGAAGGTCGTATATCGCAGTTACGATGAATCGCAAATTAGTTTTTATTAGTTTTAAAACATAGTTTAACGGCAACATAGTTTGCAAACGTGAAATAAATGAATACGCTCTCAAATGTGCCATCCGAGGCAGAGTGTGTCCGCCACGTTCGGCACACGCGATAGCTCGCTGCTCTCTGATTGGTTGAATCGTTTTTTGGACATAGCTCGGTAAGTAATTGTCCGATTAATATGAAACCTTGAAAAGGCACATCCTCGGGTCCCCAGCAATATACCTGGCAAGTTTCAAGTATATCGGACCGGTAGTTGTCGAGAAACAGCGGTCACAGACATACAAACAAACAAACAAACGTACAAACAAACATACACACAGAGATTAGTGGAATTATAGATAGATGTCAAAGTTATAATAAAACCAAAACAAAGTGTAACTAAAAATGTGTTTAATAAAAACGAAGTGTTGTGTCCTTGTCATTTTATTTTTTATTTTTTTTTGTATACTGAATCGAGGCTCGTGAAAGAGCTAACATTTATTTCACAAACAAATCAACCAGACAAACAAAATATATAAAAAGAGGGAGCGGAAGACAAGATGGGGAGAGAAGGGGAAGCACACAAACACAACATTTGTGAGCAGGGAGATGTGTGGGAGGGAGAGGGCTTGGGGGTAGGAGGTGTGGGAAGGGGGGGGGGGGGGGGAGGAGAAGTATAAAGCACAAGGACACCAAGGACTTCCAGGACAGAAGTTAGTCTTTCAAAAAAGTGGATTTGGGGTGAAATTAGCGGGGGTAGAAAAGATCAAGGTTTTGGATGGGGGAAGATAAGAGATGGTGGTGAACAGCTGTTTTAAAGACCTGGAGGGTGGAGTGGGATTGAAGAGAGTGAGGGAGTTTGTTCCAGAGGCGGGAGAAAAGAGGAATGAAGGAGTGAAGGTGAGCAGAGAGTCTTGATTTTGGCAGTTTAACCATAAGAGGGTTGCAGGCAGATCATGTGCGACCTGTTGGAATATTTGGGGGACAGAGCCCAGAGAGTGCTGGGGGGGCAAGGCCAGAGAGGAGTCGGTAGAAGACGGAAAGACCACCAACCTGCCTGCGGTGGGTGAGTGAAAGGCCCTTGGAGTTAGCTTCATCGCGGGAGATTCCAATGATTCTGAACGCTTTGGTTTCAACAGCGTGAAGACGAGCTAGGTGTGAGGCAGGAGCACCAGCCCAAAGGGGAGAGCAGTATTCCATTGAGCTGCGGATGAAAGCCTTGTATGTGGTGAGGAGCTTAGGTGTACCAAGGAAGGACTTTGCACGACGGAGGATGCCCAGTCGGCGACTGGCTTTGGAGGCCAGATTTGAAATGTGGTTTTCCCAGGAAAGATCATCGCAGATAGTGAGACCCAAAAGCTTGAGTGACAGAACTTCTTGGAGAGGATTATTCAGAAAGTGGATGGGAGGGTTGTCCAGTCGGTCTTTTCGGAGAGACATCGTAAGAGTGTGAGATTTCTCAGGATTAAAAGACATGTTCCACTTGTTTGCCCAGTCTGTGATTTTGTCCAGGTCTGCAGAGAGTGAGGAGGCTGCAGACTGCCGATCTGAGGGATGAGGAATGGAGCGACAGAGAGTGGAGTCATCAGCAATATTATGTATCGTGTATCTAAAGGGAAGATTCAGAGACTGGGAAGACGAGGGGCAGTTGAGATTCTGTGCGTGATTCAAACCAGCTTTTGGCGCGATATGTTAATTCCTCTTGGCGCGCCGTGGCGACAACTCGCCTACGCAGTACAGAGCTACTAAACTAAAACACGGTGCGCAATTAACCAATAGGAAATAGGAATTCCTCCCTTCAATCGCACTCCTCCCTCCAGGAGTGGGATTGAAGCGGTCACTTGCGGTCACCTAAAGGTGGTTTAATCCCACTCCTCCCTCCAGGTCTTTAAAACAGCTGTTCACCACCATCTCTTATCTTCCCCCATCGAAAACCTTGATCTTTTCTAACCCCGGTAATTCACCCCAGAGTCCTTGCAGTGTTCATATGTTTTATTCTTCTCCCACCTCCCCCCAAGTCCTCCCGATGTCCCTGCTCTCAAATGTTGTGTTTGTGTCCTTCCCCCTCTCTCCCCATCTTGTCTGCCGCTCCCCTTGTTTTTTGTGTTTTGTGTGTCGGTTTGTCTTTTTGTGTGATTAATGTTAGCTCTTTCACGAGCCTCGATCTTGTATACAAAAAAAAACAAAACAACAAAAAAAAAAGAGCAAAAGGTGAAAAACCTCTCTACCCTTCACCAAAACATTATATCACATACTAATCCACTACACAAGGTGAAGGAAGTATTCTAATCTTACACTATGGAAATAATCTTGTCTACCGCTCCTGATGTTATATGTTTTATGTGTCGGTTTGTCTTTCTGTGTGATTAATGTTCGCTCTTTCACGAGCCTCGATCTTGTATACAAAAAAAAAAAAAAACTACATTGAGGGAGACTTTCATTTTGGGTGCCATTGCCTCTGGGGATGTGAGACCTCTGAACGACCAAATGTGTTGCGGTCAAAAATATGATGTTTGGCTGTAACAGTTAGGTTTGCCTTTTTCATATTCAAAACATAGATGTCTGGGTTTATGGAGGAATTAAATGACAGAGGGTAATGAGTTTACAGACTTGCAGGGTAATGGGAGAACAGGCTGCCACCAACGCATGGACACTAAATGAGGATGGGTCCGTAAGAGACTTAATCAGAGGCGGGTATGGGCACAAGAATGAACCGTTATTCACGTTGTATTGCCGTTATTCTTGTTCTACTTTGTCCCTCTGATTATAACTTTATTAATATCCAACCCATGTCCGCAGGATGATTAATTCTGGCCGAGCTCGGTTTTCGGTACTGTCAGACTAGTTAGTCAGAAAATTGCTTTTGCCAAGCTTTGCCTGTGAATGTTCCCGATTCCTCTCTCTTTTTGCTAGGTGAATACAAGAAGGATGATCTCTTGGAAGCAGCCAGGTCAGTAATGCTGCCTCTGCATCACTTCATGTTTTCGATTAGTCTCCAACAGAAGCACATTGCTTTGGGTTTTGATATGGCCAACAAAGTTGATTGATGTGTATTATTTTGAATGCAGATGGACACATACATTTCTCTGAAATCCATGGAGTTTCTAGGTTGTGCTCAATACATGCATTTTTGGCCACTTTTTCCTTTGGGGTCAGGATTGTATCATTATTACAAATGCAATATGGCAGAATGTTATATCCCTTAATTTATACCACTCACAAAAATCTTAGCAAGAAAAGTTTGGATATTTCTGTTGTCATTATGGTATGATGAAATGTTGATATTCTGGTTGAAGATGAGCAGAGCATTGATCTGTGCATTCCATTTATAAACAAACATGATGTAAGTGGGAGCCAAAGTCAAGTAACGCGAAAACATGGCTGACTGAAATCGGTGTGCAAATTGGCAATGACACCAGCCTACAAATGGTCACAGATGAGTTTACATTGGCAGACATTTTGTTAATAACGTGTGTGACCACCACTGGCTTGGCCTCAGTGCGAGCTTGTGCATGTCTTATCGTTGACGAAATCATACAATCCAGTTCTCCCTTTGCGGCCCTTCCAAATGATAAAGAGACTCCTAAGCATTTTCAATTGGCAATGATGTAGGTCAGTCCATGTGAGTGATTACTGGATTTTGAGACGTAAATTGTAGCTTGTGTGCTCCTCGTCGCAGTGACTTAAACTCTAATATAAGGGTTAAACTTCAAGGGATGGTTGAACCAAAGCTTCTCAAGAGCAGACTTAAACTTATTTAACATGCCAGACTCAATCACATGACGAGGAAGAGAATTCCAATTATTTATACAACGTACAGAAAAGGCACCCTCTCTGATTTTAGTCTTAAAATGAAATTTCTTCAGCTTGAGTGAATTCCCTTTTGTCCTGGTCGACTGCTCTAGTGTGAAAAACTTCCTAGAGTCCACATTATCCAATCCTCTGAAAATTAAATGAAATTGAATCACGTCTGCTCTACTTCGTCGATATGCGAGTAGTGATGTTGTGATCCTGAAGTGCAGCAGTGACATGATGTGCATGGTGTGCATGGTGTGCATGGTGTGCATTGGTATTGTCATCCACAAAGATGAAGATTCCAGGTATATGAACAACTGCACACTGCCTTAGTGATCACACTGCCCCCACTAGACCATGCATTCAAATGGTACAATTTGCAAATTGCACCCACATATCCAGACTCAAGCACTTGCATCATTCAAATGTAAACCGAACAAGTTAGGAGACGACGATGGTTCACGAGCGAGCGGTATTCAATGACAAAGAACGGACTATAACCGAAACAGGCCCGGACAGGCCAGGCCCGTAAATGTCAAAACGAAGGTTACTGACCTTGAAATGAGATAGAAAATAATGTATAATCAGTTATGAGGTTAGTTAGCTACACAATACCGAAAATTCGGTGAAAAATGAAATGAAAATAAATAAATAAATAAATAAAATGAAAAGAAAAATGCAAAATCGAGCTCCGTGGGGCTAGACATGACATTCGCCGAACCAAATATCGAAACCCCTGTCAGATTCCACCAGCCCCCTCGGAGAAGATGTAGCTTGAACTCGATTACCCCCTAAAAAGACCTCTTTTTCGGGCGTGGCTCTGCCCACAATGGGCGCAATACACCCACTCTTTGCGGCCCTTCCTTTGGCCTTTGGCCAGACGGAAGCCGAACAGTTAAATCTTGGTTTCATCAGACCACAGAATCTTGTTTCTCACAGTCTGAGAGTCCTTTAGGTGCTTTTTGGAAACTCCAAGCGGGCTTTCATGTGTCTTTCACTGAGGAGAGGCTTCCGTCTGGCCACTCTGCCATAAAGCCCAGATTGGTGGAGTGTTGCAGTGACGGTTGTCCTTCTGGAAGTTTCTCCCATCTCCACACAGGATCTCTGGAGCTTAGCCAGAGTGACCATCGGGTTCTTGGTCACCTCTCTTACCAAGGCCCTTCTCCCCCGATTGCTTTGTTTGGCCGGGCGGCCAGCTCTAGGAAGAGTCCTGGTTGTTCCAAACTTCTTCCATTTAAGAATTATGGAGGCCACTGTGCTCTTGGGAACCTTCAATGCAGCAGAAATTTTTTTGTAGGCTTCCCCAGATCTGTGCCTCAACACAATCCTGTCTCTGAGCTCTGCAGGCAGTTCCTTCGACCTCATGGCTTGGTTTTTGCTCTGATATGCATTGTCAGCTGTGAGACCTTATATAGACAGGTGTGTGCCTTTCCAAATCATGTCCAATCAATTGAATTTACCACAGGTGGACTCCAATCAAGGTGTATAATCATCTCAAAGATGATCAAAAGAAATGGGAGGAACCCGAGCTAAATTTGAAGTGTCATAGCAAAGGGTATGAATACTTATGTCAGTGATATTTCAGTTTTTTCTTTTTAATAAATTTGCAAAATTTTCTAAAATCCTGTTTTCTCTTTGTGATTATGGGGTATTGAGTGTAGATTGATGAGGGAAAAAATGAATTTAAACGATTTCAGCATAAGGCTGCAACATAACAAAATGTGAAAAAAGTGAAGGGGTCTGAATACTTTCTGAATGCACTGTATATAAGGGTATGTTCCATGTGGCAAAGTATAGAAAAGAAGGGTCATTCAAAAAATATTGCGTGCATGCTGCACTTCCCTTGTCTTCTTATGAAGAACCAAGTAATGCTCTAGAAAAGTTCATATAAAGTTCCTACATATGTCGGTTAAAATACATTTACTTCTTCATGCAGCTGTATGAATCAAATTGGCGCTCCTTTATATTCTCAGCTCTGATTGACTAGATCTGACCGGATCCTCAGCTCTGATTGGTGAATGTTTGTGAGGGACATTCATACACTGGACGGACAGCCAGTTGCTGTCCCTGTAAAAATATGGCTGCCAAACCACGTGACCCATGATGTCATGAAAAATTTCTCGACCTATTTATCTCTAGATCACACTCAAGAAATGTATTACTAATCGAATCGAGCTTTCTACTTGTCGATTTATGACATCATGATGAAGGCACCTTTGGCATCATAATTAACCTATGTTATTCCCCATGAGTACTTTACAATGTGCCACCTTTCATTTTTTTTTTTTTTTCTATGGAACAGTTTTGGAGATCAAAGTGCATAGTTTTTCGGTTTTTTCCAAGATGGCTCCTGTGCCACATGACCTATGATGTCATAATTATCATTAACAATTCTACAGGAGGAGGCGCTCCTATGGTGAAAATTTAGTGTCAATCGGAAGAACAGTTGCAGAGAAAACAAGTGAATCCTCTTGGATTGCGCTGAGGTTCGGGCATGGAATTTCTAGGAGGAAGTATAATTTGTATGCAATGAAAGTACATGTAATATGGGATTGAGTAAGATCGAGTAAGCTTCACCAGTGCGCGTGCGCGAATTTACGTCACGTCGGCAGCGAGAAGGCGTTCCCCAACACGAACCAATCAGGAACTGCCACGCCCACTTATATGATCTCAGAATTCCTGTGACAGGAATTAGCGTTACACTGGCTGGAAGTCATTCGCTAGAGGCGCTTCCTCAGCGCCAATCACCAGTGCGCGTGCGCGAATTTACGTCACGTCGGCAGCGAGAAGGCGTTCCCCAACACGAACCAATCAGGAACTGCCACGCCCACTTATATGATCTCAGAATTCCTGTGACAGGAATTAGCGTTACACTGGCTGGAAGTCAATCGCTAAAGGCGCTTCCTCAGCGCCAATAATTTTACAGGGAATAAACCCGCAAAATTCCGGTGGAAGGGACATGTATACAGACAAACGCTGCACCAGATGGCATTGCCTTACAGGCTAAGCTGTAAAAATATGAATGTCTATATGTCTATAAAATGTTTGTATGTCTATAAAATATGTACGATTGGAACGTGAATCAAAACGCAAAACCAAAAAGGTCTGTTTGTCTGCCTTATGAACATAAAACGACACCGTCAATGCATTGTCCACATACCGCACAAACACTCCACAAAATACACAAAACAACTCCTGGTGAGGGTCTGAATTCTCTGATTGCTCTTTCTAGTTGTACTATCTTTTTGAATGTCTATTTTGTTGATTGGGGTTCTTTGCTCAATTGTCATTGTTTCACAAAGGCCTGATTAAGAAATTTCTGAACTGTGAATTCATCATTTTGCAGTTTAAAATCCCTTGAGGGGTGACATTTTCGCTTCAAAAATCGATTGCGTAGCTCAAGTAGAAACATACAGTCGTGGCCAAAAATTTATTTTGCACCCTTGCACTTTTTTCAAATAATGCACCATTTCTTCCAGAAAATTGTTGAAATAAAAAAATATTTTGGTATCCACATATGTATTTCTTTGGTTTGCAGTGGAACAAAACAAAAAAAAGCTGATAAAATTACTAAATCTTAGCTTATTCCACATGGAAATCCTTAAATGTCCCAGACAATATTATTGGCACCTTTTAGAAGTTGTTAGAAATCATTAGATTTCAAGCAGGTGATTCTCCTTTACTTTGGAATTGAACTCACCTGTGGTGAGTTGCAGGTATCTGCAATATAAAAATCACTCATTCAACCAGTTGGAATCAAGAAAAGGAGTCATTCTGCTGTTTTGTGTCATTGTGACACACAAAAAAAAAAAAAATTATGTGTACCTCAATGAGCATGGATAAAAGAGAACACCAGAGAATTGTCTGAAGAGGTCAGACACAAGATTGTAACCAATCATGGACAATTTCAAGGCTACAAGTCTATCTCCAGATACCTTGATGTTCCTGTGTCCACCGTACGGAATGTTATCTGGAAGTTTAAGGCCCATTGCACTGTAGCCAACCTCCCTGGACATGGTCACAGGAGAATACTTGATCAAAAATTGCAGCAAAGGATTGTTCGAATGGTGGAGAAAGCACCTCGATCAACTGCCAAACAGATTCAAGCTGACCTTCAGACACAAGGTACGACAGTTTCAACTCGCACCATCCGTCACTAACTCATTGAAAGGGGGTACCCCCACTGCTGAGAGAGAGAGACAAGAAATCCTGACTGGAGTTTGCCAAAACACACATGAGCAAGCCAAAATCCTTCTGGGAGAATGTCCTGTGGACAGATGAGACCAAATTAGAGCTTTTTTGCAAAGCATGTCATCTCTGTGTTTACAGAAAACAAAATGAAGCCTTCAAAGAAAAGAACACCTTCCCTACAGTCAAACACAGAGGAGGTTCGGTGATGTTTTGGGGTTGCTGTGCTGCCTCTGGCACTGGGTTCCTTAAATGTATGCAAGGCATCATGAAATCAGGAGATTACATGAGTAATCTTTTACTTAGTAATTTTTACTTTTACTTTTACTTGGATTACAAAGTAATAACTTTGTCCTCAACATCGACGGTTTCCCAGTATCCACCTCCCCTCACATCCGGAATCTTGGCATCATCTTTGACCAAACCCTCTCCTTCGACAAATACACTAAACAGATCACAAAGACAGCCTTCTTTCACCTGAAAAACATCGCCCATCTCCGTCCATCCCTCTGCTCCACGGCTGCAGAAACCCTCATCCACGCCTTCATCACCTCCCGTCTGGACTACTGCAACAGCCTCCTCTATGGTTCACCCTCAATAATCACCAATAAACTCCAATACATTCAGAACTCCGCTGCCCGTCTACTCACCCATTCCCGGACCCGTGACCACATCACCCCCCATCCTTTATAAGCTTCACTGGCTCCCCATCCCCCAGAGAATCCAGTACAAAATCCTCCTCTTGACCTACAAAGCCCTCCATAACCTGGCCCCATCCTACCTGACTGACCTCCTCTCCAGACACACTCCCACCCGCAACCTCCGCTCTGCTGGTACCAACCTCCTGACCCCCCCAATCCGGACCAAATTCAGATCCTGGGGGGACAGGGCCTTCTCCATCGCTGCTCCCACCCTCTGGAACTCACTACCTCACACCATCGGAGACTCCTCACTCACCACATTCAAAACATCACTCAAGACCCACCTGTTCAACACTGCATTCAACATTTAACCCACAGCATTTAACCCCTGACTATCTCTTCTCCTTCTCCTTCCTTTTGCTTTGATTATTTACCTATTGATTTTTGTCTTTTTGCACTTGCTTTTGTACTCTGTCAAAGTGCCTTGGGGCTTCTTGAAAAGCGTGATATAAAATAAATGTATTATTATTATTATTATTATTATTACCAAGGCATTTTGGAGCACAATGTTCAACCCAGTGTCAGAAAGCTGGGTCTCTGTTGAAGGTCATGGTTCTTGCAGCAGGACAATGACCCCAAACACACTTAAAATAACACCCAGGAATGGTTGAAGATAAAACGCTGGACTGTTCTGAAGTGGCCAGCAATGTGTCCAGATCTAAATCCCATTGAACACTTGTGGGGAGATCTGAAAACAGCAGTTGGGAGAAGGCACCCTTCAAATCTGGGAGAACTGGAGCAGTTTGCACAAGAGAGGGCCAAACTGCCAGTAGAGAGTTGTAGGATGCTCATTCATGGCTATAGGAAGTGCTTGACTGCAGTTATTTTGTCCAAAAAGCTGTGCTACCAAATATTAAGTCGATGGTGTCAATCATGTCAATGCCATTTCTTTTTATTTTCTGATTTAAAAGGATATATTAAGTTTTGAATCAAAAACAAAGGATCTGTAATATTAACAGTGAAATAAAGAATTGTGGAGACCAATTACTTTTGTCAATTTCAACTTTATTTTTTAGAAAATTGTGTTATTTGAAAAAATGCAATGGTGCCAATATTTTTTGGCCACGACTGAATCTGCACCAACTGTTTCTCGTCTTTATCACCAATAAATTATCGACTTGTGAATGCATCAATTAAATTTTTATTGGCGAGTTGGGGTTGGATGATCACCTACTGCAATGAATGATTGAGGATGAATTTGCAAGATTTTAATCCATTTTTGAATCCATTTAATCCATCCACAAGTACTGTGCATTGAAGGGAATTTCTAGAAGTTGAGTAGATCTCAATGTTAACATCAGTTGGCACCAACCCCGTGTAAGTTTGCAGTGAAACATTCCACATTCTTGTGTGTATTTACAGGAGTGGTAATGAAGAAAAGCTGATGGCTTTGCTGACACCCCTCAATGTCAACTGCCATGCGAGCGATGGGCGCAAGGTAAAATAATGATGTTTTAAATTTAAAATCTCAAGGAAAAACAAACTGTATTCTTTGTTTTTATTTGGACTGACATATTTTTTTTTTTGTCATATTTTTTCCTTCCAATGATTGGAACGGGTCATTTTGGGCCCCCAATATGTTTTTTTTTTTTTCCTTGTCTTTGCTGTCTATATACAGTACTGTAAACCCTTAAATATCTTAAATATCTTTGGTGCCTTAAATATCGGAAAATGCCGCGATATTCAAAACTGTGATGGTTAAAACCAATTACCCATTGAAGTTAAGGGGGTCAGGTTCCTGGGCTTCAATAAAATATAGACGACGGTTGGTGGCAGCCTAAATAACTACATCACAATTGAAATAAAGATGTACACTGAATAAAAATTGGCTTTGTGATGATGTCTCCAGCTGCGTTTAAGCAAAATGTAGCCCCTCACACCCACCATTCCTCCACTATTAATCTCAAGTCGTTTTCCTTTGTAATCTGTCGATCTGTTTCTTTTATAAATCGTTCTACAGATTTGTAAACCAGCGAATAAATAAAATTATAAGAATCACTTTTATCTGACGTTTTACACTTCAGTGCCATTCCATTATTATCGGCGCGTACAAAACAACAAAAGGCTTGTGGTGTGAGATAACCATCACATCACAGCTCAGCTGAAAAACAGCGATTGGTCGAACTTAAACCATGCAATAGCGAAATCGTTACAAAAAGGTTGCCTACGATTGGTCAAAACCATGATATTCAAACCCGTGATATTTAAAGGGGAACCCAAATGCTCTGACCACTTCGATGGTAATCTGTCCCTTGATACCTTGCAAAATATTACAGGCTCCACAATTACAAAATATTAAAATATTGCAGATGTCCCTTGAAAAATTACATTTTCATCTGCACGACTAACATAACACTGCCATCTTGTCTTAACAAACACCATCTTTGTCTGATTTGCTCGCATGCCACAAGGCTCGAAACGATACGGCTCCACAATTCTCCCGAAAGCGTTTCCATCTCCAATTTTGTCTCGAATAGTTTCTTCAAAATCCTCCTTATCAGTTTCAATATACAACATACTAAGAGCCTTCAGAGTTGCTAATGACTGTGGAATCGGTATCGGAATCCAAGCTCGGAAAACACTTTCTCTATGTAAACCGTCATCTGGATCAAGGCGACAAAATGATGTGACGTCACTGGCAAAATCGAAAACTGACACTATCGGGCTATTTCCGACACTGTGATTGGCCAAAAAATAAAAAATACATTTTCCCTTCAAATTTTATCTGATTTACAATGGTCTTCAGAAAAAAAAATATTGCATTTGTGTACCCCATTAAGGGTTTACTATATTGTTGAAGAAAACAAAACAATTACACTTATTTTTCTTTCTTGTTTTTTTATACATATATAATTGTTTAGCAATATTCACACATGAACATTAAAGTTGTATTATATTTAAGAAATGTTTTTGTCCTGTGGTATCACATTGAACCCAATATCCCCTGTTCACTACTGCAAGTTGATGCAGTAAATTGCAGAAAACTTGTGTTACAACCATGGACTCTCAGGAACCTTCACGCATTTGTTTTTTGCAGAATGTTATTCACAAAAAAGTTTGTATTTCCTATTTATTTATTTAATTTTGTGAATCATCATTGAAATTAAAAATACACTTCCATTTGAAATATTAATTAGATTTGTTGTAAATAAATGCTTTCCACTCAAAAAATGTAATAAATAAGCATTTTCCACCAATCACACACAAAAAAAAACGTTCAAAACATGGGGTTACATATGACCCCATTTCTAACAGTGTAACAAAACCTTTTTTCATCATCCAAAGGTTAAGTTGAGATATTGATCTTGCCCACCTGAATCAATGGCTCGTTGTGCCAGGATCCCAGCTTAAAACCGCATCCACTGTTAATTTGTTTGTTGCCTAACGTTCAGTAATTCAGGGCAACCAATATAGCCCAACTCTTAATCTTACATATGATTTGTGTACAAGCTTCCCCACAAGCCTTAGATTGTAAAGAAAATAGAAAAACAAGTTTTTCTTTTTTGTTTTTTTTTTGTTCTTATTTTTTCTGAGTGCTGAGTAAAATATAAAAATTGGCAATTGCATTGCCATCGCTCTGTTTTGATCTTTGTGCCAAGAAGTTGAATATGCAATGCATACTATGCTTGGATATTGACCCCACCTCGTTCTGTTTTGCTAAATTAACGAGCTGATTTGACATCAATCAACAGGAGCACAGTAACTCACTTTTGCTATTGACGAAATGCTGCCAAAATATATTTTTCTTGCCGGTGTTTCAATGTATAGTGATCGTTTGTGGTAGGAATGTGTAGTTGACTGCCTGAATGAGCCATCATAAAAACACCACGTTGGCAGCTTTGGTTGCATACTTATGTTCAAATATATGTTGCTTGGCAATCCTTATTACTTGTGAAATCGAAGATTTGCAAGTATATTCGTGTCCTGTCGGTTCTGTCTGTCGATACAGAAACGAAACGTAACCAACTAGTGCAGCTAGTGAAAAGCCAGAAGCCTGTTTTAGGTCAGTAGGTCAAAAGGTCAAGATCACACCGACAATTTTCATCCGATTGATTTGACATCTATATCCATCTATAAAACCGAAAAACACGGTCTGATGCCTCGGTCGACCCACATACACTTGCCGATGTAGACCCATTTCACCCTCTCCAGATCTTTTCAGACCTTTCCGTTGCAATCGATGACCTTTCATTTATTTGTAAATTAAATTCAGTATGATATCCCAGAACACCGCACGAACATCTGCCAGACCAGGTTATTTTATATGCTGATGACAGATTAACACAGTGGTTCATAACCTTTTTAAAAGCGCCGAACCCTAAAGAAACCCACCGAACACTCGCAGAACCCCTCAAATTTGACCAAAAAATTAAGAAGAATTGCATCTTAATGCGGTTTCTGTTCTTCTTTTCAGGAGGCGATCTGGGAAATGCATGGTTTTGTTTTGGCAAGGGCCACCCTCAAATCATTTTGGCATGCAAGCCTGCTCCTTTTCTTTGTTTTAATGTCCAGTTTCGAAAACGCATGCTCGCAGATACGTTGTAACGAACGGCGTGAGGATCTTGAGGGCAATTTTAGCGATGTGAGGATACCCTTCCATTTGGCGGCACCAAAACGTTGAGAGCGTTGTTGTGCCGAAGAGTTGTTGTTGAGTCTGGCTCTGCTGAAGTTTGATGAGGTCGTCGAGGTATTGGTCGTTGACAACATCTGCCGTTGCAACGTCGAAAGTAAACGGCTGCCGCACCCATGCTGGGTATTGCGCTTGTTTGGGGAAGTAGCCGTCAAATGACTCCCAGCCTATCCAAGTGCGTGGCAATCGCTTGCTTTCAGCTCCCCCGGTACAGCAGTGCCTCCAACTTCAGACTCATATTCGATCCCGCTCATGCACTCGTCCAGTAGCGAAAAGTTTGCGAAGTTGTTGTTCTCTTTTCGCCGCCTCCACAACGGTAACTTCTTTCGGAAAGCGCTCAGCTTTTCTTCAGATTCGATGACATTCACTCCACCGCCCTGCATCTGGCAATTGAGATGATTGAGTGCGTCGAAGATGTCAGCCAAGTACGCCAAGGCGAGGATGAACTCTGACTCTTGGAAGTGCGTTGCGAGGCAATGCTGGTGTTCTCGCAAAAACAGGGCTAATTCTACACGCAAGGCAAAAACACAACTCACTACCTTCCCTCGTGATAACCATCGAACGTTAGAGTGGTAGAGAAGGACTTCGAATTCAGAGCCGATTTCATTGCACAGCTCTTTGAAGATGCGATGATTCAGAGCACGGCTTCGCACATAATTCAGTTTCAACGACGATTTTCAGACCATTGGCTAGTTTTTGAGGCAGGGTTTTTGATGCCAGCGCGTCTGTGCAGGACGCAGTGTGTGACGATGATGTGTGGTGCATCGGCCTTCACTAGCGCTCCAAAACCGGAGTTGCATCCCAGCATGGCTGGAGCTCCGTCCGAGCAAACTGCAGACACCATGTTCCACGAGAGGCCGTTGCTTCTGAAGAAGTCGTCCACAAGCTTCTTCATGGCAGCTGCCTTCGTCGTTGTTGTGAGAGGCTTGCAGAACAGAAAGTCTTCCTTGATCTTGTCTCCTTTGACATAGCACACAAATAAGATGAGCTGGCTCAAATTCGAAACGTCGGTGGTCTCGTCGAGTTGAAGGCTGAATTTCGTCGGGCTCGCGACTAAATCTGCAACTACCTGGGCGAGGATGTCGTTGCTCATGTCGTCGATTCTGCATCTGATGGTGTCATTTGAGAGTGGAATGAGAGACGACTTGTTTTCAGCAGCTTTTCCCAGTATGATGTTGGTTTGTTGGCCATCTTCAATGCGGCCGGTTTGATGAGTGTCTCGCCAACGGTGTGCGGTTTGCCCTGCTTTGCGATCAAGTACGCAACTTCATACGACGCGGTGAGGATCGGTTTGTCAATTGGAACGAAGCCGAGAGTGGGCAAGGTAGCACTTGCGTCGAATCGGACTGTCTTCAATTTGAATTCATCCAGCGTTGCGTCTTTGTACTGCCCCTCGCCATGCAGTTTTTTGAGATGTTCCCGTAGTTTTGCTATTGCTAGGCTGGAGTTGCTCAACTTGACATTGCAAAGCATGCATTGAGGACGCTGACTTCCGTCCCGTTCCGTCAAACATGTGAACCCGTACCGCACGTAATCCTCCGACCACTTCCTTTTTTTGCTCGACATACTGCATACGCATAAGAAAACTCCTGGTGTTGGCTTAGCGGTTACGGTGCCGGCTTGGGATCCTAGGATCCTGGGTTCGAATCCCGGTCGATCACTGAATTAACGCCAGGGGGGTTGACTCCGCCTGTCATCCTTCGGAGGTCGGCAAATTGAGTACCAGCTTGCTGGGATGAATGATCATGGTGTGTACCCAGATTTAGAATAGGTACACCGTATCCCTGCGCATCGTAAGGGGCGACCAAGGGCTGGCGTCAGGAAGGGCTTCCGGCCATAAAAACATTGCCTTAAACAGGGAACCATGATTGTCATGGGGCCCGCAGGCTAACCCCCGCTCTGGCGGGGAAAATGGCCTTAAAACGATCATTCATTCATTCATTCATACTGCAAAAAGAAAAAAGAAAAAAAAAGTAACAAACTGATCTTAATTGAGTTCGGGCAAATAATTGTATGACAAAAATTAAAAAAGGAAGATGCTTAAATATAATCAGTACCCCTCTGAAAACTGAGAAATTTTAACGAAGAAAACTTAATTTATAGTTACGATGACGGGATTTATTATTTACTCAACTCTATGTCACCTCAAATCCCATTATCATATTACATAGAAAACTGTGAATTGTTAGTTTTGAATTGCGACCAAAGGAGTTACATCACCTCCACCTAATTTTCTGAGTAATTCAATCATATTTTATAATCACCATCCACTTTTGACGTTAATATAACTCTGAACCCGCCCTGCATATCCACAAACATTTCCAACTTACCTTTCAATTAATCAGTAACTCCAAAGTAAGGCGCGACCAATGACGCACGGCACACGGCAAGCTAATCGAGGCTATTCACTGGAATTTCCGAACTCCTGCAAAGTCCAAAATCCAGTAAGTAAGTAAGCAAGTAAGTACCATCAGCATGATAATTAGCAAGTTGCTCATTGATTCAACTTACTACAGTCAGTGTGAAACAACTTATCTTAAACACAGACCAGAGAAGCCATGAATGGGATGGGAATACAATAACGAATCACATTTCCATTCGTTCGTAACATACATAGCAAAACAATAATAATATTAACAAGCGTTACGCCGAGGTCCCCCGTCGGTGAAGTGATGAGTTGACAAAGTGGAAGACGCAAGGCGGCCATCTTGGATTTTGACACGGCGACCCAATTTTCAATAGCGTTCTTCCTTATGCCTAGATACACCCACACACCAGATTAGAAGTTGGTACTTCGCTTATTTTTCAAGATATTCCGCTCACAAGGTTCAGACATACATGTCGGCGGCCATCTTGGATTTTGACATGGCGACCCAATTTTCAATGGCTTTCTTCCTTATGCGTAGATATACCCACACACCAGATTATAAGTTAGTAGTTCGTTTATTTTTCAAGATATTTTGCTCACAAGGTTCAGACATATATATATATGGTGGTGGCCATCTTGGATTTTGACGTGGCGACCCAATTTTCAATAGCGTTCTTCCTTATGCCTAGATACACCCACACACCAGATTAGAAGTTGGTACTTCGCTTATTTTTCAAGATATTCCGCTCACAAGGTTCAGACATACATGGCGGTGGCCATCTTGGATTTTGACATGGCGACCCAATTTTCAATAGCGTTCTCCCTTATGCGTAGATACACCCACACACCAGATTAGAAGTTAGTAGTTCGTTTATTTTTCCAAGATATTTCGCTCACAAGGTTCAGACATATATATGGTGGCCGCCATCTTGGATTTTGACGTGGCGACCCAATTTTCAATAGCGTTCTTCCTTATGCCTAGATACACCCACACACCAGATTAGAAGTTGGTACTTCGCTTATTTTTCAAGATATTCCGCTCACAAGGTTCAGACATACATGGCGGTGGCCATCTTGGATTTTGACATGGCGACCCAATTTTCAATAGCGTTCTCCCTTATGCGTAGATACACCCACACACCAGATTAGAAGTTGGTACTTCGCTTATTTTTCAAGATATTCTGCTCACAAGGTTTAGACATACATGGCGGCGGCCATCTTGGATTTTGACGTGGGTTGCACCCACACACCAAATTAGAATTCGGTCCTTCGCTTACGCACGCACGCACGCACACATGTACGCACGGACGGACGCACACACGGACGGAGGGGAAAACCATAGTCCCCCTTTTGCTTTGCGGTGCGACGGGGGACAACAAAAACAATAGGTAACCATCCTGGAATGATTGGGTCCCTAATATAATCAATAATAAAAATAATGATAAGTATTTTCCACACTTTTCCACATTCCTTTCCATCATGAGGCACCACAATTGCAGCAGCATTAGCTGGGCATAAGACAAACAGAATGAGATCTCGCTTGGGCAATTTAACAAATTGGATCATTTGAAGCAGCACATCACACAAGAGCTGGATTACAAGCCAAAACACACTGCACACTCGAGTGGGCCTGAATGCACATTAAACCGACAACAAAGCAATTCAAACCAATGCGGGCACAGATTAACAAATACACTAGCTGTGTCACACATTTCACATTTTTGTTTTAAAATGTACCCTGAAGGACTGTGGTCATTAATTTTGCATCAGGAAAACTATATACTGTGCTCCACACTAATGCATTTTTTTTTTTGGCATATCTGCCTTGGCCACATCAAGGGGTGGGATACACACAGGTCAGTCTGTTGAATACAGGTACTGGGGAGCACTGTTGCAAGGATGGGCAGTAGCAATGCAAGACGGGAAGGGGGAAAGCAAGGGGTAAAGACAAAGGTACCTGTCAATGACGGGGGTTTGTAGGTATCTAACCTGAAATGAGCAAAAAAAAATTTGGTGTGTATTGCTAGAAATGGGAATTCAGTGTAAATATTCAGTGAGCAGATATTACAATGTGTGTAGCTGGTAACCTCGACAACCTTGTTCTATTTTACCTGCTCAGATTTCCAATCCACATTTGTTGTACCTCTGAAGTACTGCTCAGGAGGAGTAAGGGTGTTATTATGAAAGCTCAGCTGGAAAACGTGTTTCTGCAGGTTTTGGGCCTACCACCTGACGGAAGATCACCAAGGTTATTTTCATACCAACTAAACACCTCCAAGCACCCATCCCTCTCCACATTATTTCTTTAGCTCCCGACCTTCCCCCTCTCTCTCTATACTTCCCATAGCTTTGCTTTCAGCAATGTCCAACAGCATTTCATTCTGGTTTCCCATTCGATGATCCATAGATCAGCCGTTTCAGTTTCACTTTTCAACATCAGTTTCGTTTTGAGATATCAGTTTCGATTTGTCATTGCAATTTGTGATGCAGCGCGAATAATGCATGGAAAAGGTTGTCAAAAATGTTTTTAGGGGAATTTTATTTCGTATTTTCTAAGGGGTCTAAACTCTAAAGTGTTTTAAGGGTCATAAAGGGGTCATAAAGGGGTCTAAAGTGTTTAAAGAGTCTAAGGTTCTTAAAAGGGACTAATGGGGTCTAAAGGGATCTAAGGGGTGGATCTAAGCGGTACTTACTTTTTCCACATGCAAAATTTGCATTTATGTTTATTTAAATTATACAATGGACTACAAAATGTAAATGTTTCATGATATTTGTTATATTATATCACCTTTATCTATCAATATTGTTGAAATGAAGATCATGAGCTGTATGCCCCTTATTTTTTATTGTTTTGCATTTTCTACAAGCTATGGAATGAATGCCCCTTCTTTTCTATATCTTGCCACATACATGGCACATACCCTTATATAAAGGGGCCTTTTCTTTTGCCCTGACATTTTTCCCCAAGGATGTCCCTTCTTTTCTATACTTTGCCACATGGCACATCCCATATAAAGGGGCCTTTTCTATGCCCCTGACATTTTTCACAAGATACATTTAAAATACGAACAAAATGCATTTGTTCATCGTACAAGACTTTATTCAAGACGATATAAAAGACTTGGAAAAAGTAAGGGGAAAAAAATATTCAACCCAGGCAGGATTCAAACCCACAATCGTCAGTTTAAGAGTCTGATGCTTTATCCATTAGGCCATTGCGCCAGCATGTCAGATTTGTGTAATAATATTTCTAAAGAGGTATAAAGTGTCCATACAGTCACGTGAAAAAGTAAGTACACCCCATGTAAAGTTTTGACTTTTTCAACATATTTCAACATACAGCTATTTGATCTTCATTTCAACAATATTGATAGATAAAGGTGATATAATATAACAAATATCATGAAACGTTTACATTTTGTAGTCCATTGTATAATTTAAATAAACATAAATGCAAATTTCGCATGTGGAAAAAGTAAGTACACCCTTGGCTCTAATAGGTGGTATTGCCCCCTTTGGCAGAAACAACCTCAAGTAGACGTTTCTTATAACTGTCTACCAGTCTCTAACATCGACTGGGAGAAATTTTTGCCCACTCCTCCATGCAGAATTCTTTCAGCTGTGCGATGTTTGAGGGGTTTCTTGCATGCACAGCTCGTTTCAAATCCACCCACAACATCTCGATGGGATTTAGATCCGGGCTTTGACTTGGCCATTCCAGAACCCTCCATTTCTTTCTTTTCAGCCATTCCTTGGTGGATTTACTGGTATGTTTAGGGTCATTGTCATGTTGCAAGGTCCACCTTCGGTTGAGCTTCAACTTGCCGACAGATGGCCTCACATTATCCTCAAGCACCCTCTGGTACAATGAAGAATTCATAGTGGATTCTATGATGGTGAGCTTCCCAGGCCCTGATGCAGCAAAGCTGCCCCAAACCATAATATTTCCACCACCATGCTTTACATTTGGTATCAGGTTCTTGTGGTCAAATGCTGTCTTTGGTTTTTGCCAAACATGTCTTCTGGTACTGTGGCCAAATAGCTCTACCTTTGACTCATCTGTCCAGAGCACATTGTTCCAGAAGTGCTGGTCTTTGCTGAGGTGTTCATTGGCAAACTTTATTCTTGCCCTGATGTTCTTTCTGGACAGCAAAGGTGTCCTCCTGGCACACCTCCCATGTAGATCAAATTTGTGCAGCCTCTTTCTAATGGTAGACTCGTGCACTTTGACATCAACAGTGGCGAGAGCTACCTGTAGGTCCCGTGATGACATTCTGGGGTTCTTAGAGACTTCTTTCAGCATCTTGCGGTCTGCTCTCGGGCTGAACTTGCTGGGGCAGCCTGGCCTGAAGAAGTTGGCAGTTGTTTGGAATCTTCTCCACTTGTAGATGATCTTCCGGACAGTCGAATGATTGATTTCAAATTGTTTGGAGATCTTTATAAATCCCTTCCCAGACTCGTAGGCATCTATAACCTTCTTTCTGAAGGCCTCAGAGAGCTCTTTTGATCTAGGCATGGTGACGCCGCACACTTCAACAACAAAGAGCAAACCAAACTAAATGTCTGAGGTTTAAATAACACAGGTACCTCCAAGATCCTCTCTAACGATGTTCTAATCATTTGCACCTGAGCTGGTGCACCTGATTCTAATTTTAGGTATTTGAAGTAGTGATAAATGTAGTGGTGTACTTACTTTTTCCACATGCGAAATTTGCATTTATGTTTATTTAAATTATACAATGGACTACAAAATGTAAATGTTTCATGATATTTGTTATATTATATCACCTTTATCTATCAATATTGTTGAAATGAAGATCAAATAGCTGTATGTTGAAATATGTTGAAAAAGTCAAAACTTTACATGGGGTGTACTTACTTTTTCACGTGACTGTATATGTATATTTATATACTTGTATAATTTAATTTTAAAGCAAAAACTATGGCACTTAGGCTGAAAGCCATTAATTAGACCTATTGGCCGATGCATATTCGAAGTCTCAGCTAGTTTCAATGTATAGTCCTTGAGATATGAGCACCAACACATTTCACGGGGACGGACGGACGGACGGACAGACTGACAGACACCAACGTCGATCCAAGGGTTTTCTAAATAAAACTCAAGAATGCATAAACCGGCGTTGCTGAAATTTGGAACATATTACCTGAAATTTGGAAATTTGGAAATCTACCTCAACGTACAAAGCATTTACTTCTGAAGTTTGCAGCCGATTTCGTCCAGTAGAAGTTGAGAAATGAATTTTCAGGCCCCATGTCAAGGGACTTCCGGTTCCTCGGGCGAGTGAGGCGTGCTTCGAGCTCTCCACGGCATCGAAGTTTGAGTGTTTTCCCATTCTTGTCTTTGTCAAATTTCCACTGGTTATTTTGCTGTGTACGTGTTATTGTGTGTTTCTAGTTGGTGTTGGTTTGTGGTTCGTGCAAACTTGTGTGTAGTTAATCGTTTTCTGAGTCGTACCTCGTGCGCGGCCTGGTGACTTGGCGCTTCCCTCCCCCCGTCGGTGTTTTGTCGGTTTGGGTTATTTCCTTCGCTGTATTGCTTGTTTCTTTTATTTTGTTTTCTCCCCCTCACCTCACCTCCCTAGACAAATAATTCTATATTGATTCTTTCTCTCCTCCCGGACACGTGCTTGTTCGCTCTCCTCCTCGTCTCGGCTTGTGCCCCGCCCCCTGTATCTCGTTTTCTTCCGCCTCTGCTCCTTCTTTCTCAAATCGACGTTCTCGCTTGGAGACTTTTCCCGGATTGTTTTTTTTCATCGTTCTGTTTGGATATTGTTGGAATATGTTTAAACCGCAGCCGTGATGCTGACGCCCCCCCCCCCCCCCCCAGAATTTACATGTCTTAAACGTTTCCCAGTGTGTACCCTGGTCAGAATAGGTACACCGTATCCCTGCGTGTCGTAAGAGACGACTAAGAGGGTTGGCGTCAGGAAGGGCATCCGGCCATAAAAACATTGCCTCAAAAAAGAGAACCATGACAATCACAAGTACATATGGGCAGGGTGCAGCCCGAAGTGGAGATCGGTTTCTGAGGTTTGGGACATGGAATGTGGGGACATTGACAGGGAGATCAGGAGAAGTGGTGGAAGTATTGGTCAGAAGAAGAGTGGACATATGTTGTGTGCAAGAGACGAGATGGAAGGGAAGTGGTGTGAGAATGGTGAAGGGTAGGCAGGGACAGAAATACAAGTTTGTGTGGCAAGGGTGCCCAGAGGGCGTGAATGGTGTTGGTGTCCTGTTTTCTGAGGAGTTTGTAGACAGTGTGGTGAGTGTGACTAGAGTGAGTGATAGGTTGATGATGGTGAAAATGATGATTGGAAAGCTCTTGGTGAACGTCATCTCGGGATATGCTCCGCAGGTTGGTCGAAGCGATGAAGAGAAGGACAAGTTCTGGTGTGCGATAGAGAAGCTGATGGAAAACGTGAAAGATGAGGAAGTTGTTGTGGTGGGAGGAGACCTGAATGGACATGTGGGAAGGAGTATGGATGGTTTTGAGGGAGTTCATGGGGGTTACGGATATGGTGTGGAAATGGAGAAGGTGAAAGGATTTTGGAGTTTGCTGATGGAGCTGATTTGTTGATTTGTAATACTCAGTTCCAGAAAGAGGACAATAAGCTTGTTACATACACGTCAGGTGGGTCGACGACAACCGTTGACTACCTGATGGTGCGTCGGCGAGATAGGGGGCACCTCCGGGACACAAAGGTGATCCCGGGGGAGGAGGCTGTTTCACAGCACCACTTGGTTGTCTGCGACATAAGGGTGAAAGGTGCGAGGAGAGCACGGCGGGTGAAGTACCAACCGAGAATGAAGGTGTGGAGGTTGAAAGAGGTGACAGTAAGGGAGGCATTGAAAGAGAGGCTGAGTAGGGTAGAGGATGATGTGGTTGAGCTTGAAAGTGGTTGGATGTCAATGAAAGCTCGTCTGTTGGGAGCCGTTGGTGAGGTATGTGGATGGACAAAAGGACCACCGAGGCACTCGGAAACATGGTGGTGGGATGTTGAGGTTGGAAAGAGGATTGACGAGAAGAGGAAGAAGTTCA
Source organism: Myxine glutinosa (assembly GCF_964187855.1). Taxonomy (NCBI): domain Eukaryota; kingdom Metazoa; phylum Chordata; class Myxini; order Myxiniformes; family Myxinidae; genus Myxine; species Myxine glutinosa. The sequence continues at coordinate 238,969,945 of NC_136262.1, read as the reverse complement.
AAGAGTGGCAGAAGGCGAAGGGTACGGGAGCAGAAACAGCAGAGCATGAAAGTTATGAGGCAGCCAGGAAGGCTGCAAAGAAAGAGGTAGCAAAGGCGCAGGAGGCATGTAGGAAAATGTTCGGAGAACGCTTGGATTCGGAAGAGGGTCAGAAAGCAGTATTCAGGATTGCAAAGCAGATAGCGAAAGAGAGGTGTGATGTGATGGGGGTGAGTTGCTTGAAGGATGAAGTGGGACAAATCGTTGTCGACCCAGATGGAATTAAAGGAAGATGGAAAAGATATATGGAAATGCTGTTGAATACAGAGAATGAATGGGATGGCAACATAGAGAGTAACCCAGTTTTAGGACCGGCAGAGAAGATAACTGAGAAGGAAGTTGAGGAAGCGATAAAAGCAATGAAGAGTGGAAAAGCGGGAGGGCCGACGGGAGTTGTGGGAGATATGTTGAAGGCAGCAGGAAGTTGGGGTGTGAAGAGAATGACAGAGATCTGTAATCTGGTGGTGAAAGAAGGCCGCATTCCAGTGGATTGGGAACTGAGTACCCTCGTCCCTCTATACAAAGGGAAAGGTGACCCTCTGGAGTGTGGCTCGTACCGAGTGATAAAGTTATTGGAGCATGGAATGAAGGTATTGGAAAGGGTGTTGGAGAGGAGGATAAGGAAGAAAGTGAAGATCGACGAAATGCAGTTTGGATTAATGCCAGGAAGAGGAATGACAGATGCGCTTTTCATTGTGAGGCAGTTGCAGGAGAAGTACATGGATAAGAGGAAGAAGTTGTTTTTTGGGTTTGTTGATCTGGAGAAAGCATTCGATAGGGTTCCACGCAAAGTATTGACATGGGCATTGAGGAAGTTAGGAGTGGAGGAATGGTTGATCAGAGTAGTGATGGCAATGTACAAAAGAGCACGCACAGCTGTAAGGACGAAGGACGGGAACAGTGGTGAGTTTGAGGTGAAGGTGGGAGTGCATCAAGGGTCGGTACTAAGTCCACTACTATTTGTAGCTGTGATGGAGGTGCTGGCTCAGACCGTAAAGGAGGGTTTACCGTGGGAGTTGTTGTATGCAGATGATCTGGTGTTGATTGCGGAAAGTATGGATGGACTGAAGGAAAAGATGAACAAGTGGAAGGAATGTATGGAGACAAAAGGTCTGAAGGTGAATATCGGAAAGACAAAGGTGATGGCAAGTGGTAAAGCATGTGGTGAGGTGGAAAGAACTGGGAAGTGGCCGTGTGCTGTGTGCAGGAAGGGTGTCGGAGTGAACTCCATTCAATGTACAATGTGTGCTGAGTGGGTTCATCAAAAATGTAGTGGTCTGAGAGGGTCATTAACCAGTGTGGCAGCTACATTCAAATGTAAGGTGTGCACAGAGGGAGCTGCAGATGGAGGAAATGTTGAGTTGGATCTTGGAGACGGCGTGAAGCTGGAAGGTGTGAAAACATTTTGCTACCTCCGAGACATGCTGAATGGAGCATGTGGATCAGACTCGGCAACGGTTGCTCGAGTGAGATGTGCATGGATGAAGTTTCGGGAACTGAGTGGCGTGCTGATGAGGAGGAGAGTGTCGCTGAAGCTGAAGGGAAAGGTGTATGCTGCATGTGTGAGAAGTGTTATGATTTATGGGAGCGAGACATGGGTAATGAACGTAGAGCAGCAACGAAGGCTGGAAAGGGTGGAAATGCGAATGGTTCGATGGATGTGCGGAGTATCGTTGAGAGAGAGGAAGACAAATGATGAATTGCGAAAGATGATGGGAATATTGCCTGTGATTGATGCTGTGAAGAGGAACAGGTTGAGATGGTTTGGTCATGTATTGAGGAAGGATGAAAGTGACTGGTTGAGAAGAGTGATGGAAGTTAATGTAGAAGGAAGTAGAGGACGGGGAAGACCGAGAAAGACTTGGCTAAAGATGGTGGAAGAAGAAATGCGGGCAAGGGGGTTAACAAGGAGAGATGCAGAAAATAGGGCAAAATGGAGAAGATTGTCATGGGGACCGCAAGGCTAACCCCCGCTCTAGCAGGGAACATGGCCTTAAAATGCATGTTGTATGTTAAAGCTGCATACAGAGAAACGATCCCTTATATAAAGGGAGGGGCGCTTTGCGCCTCCCTTTGATTTTCTCGGCAACCGTTGGGCCGATTGACAATAAATTTTCACCATACTATGCGTCTACTTATGTAGAATTTCTTCGTTGTAATTATGACATCATAGTCACGTGAGACTGACGCAGTCTTAGAAAAACCTGAAAATATTTGGACCTCTATATCTCCGAAACCGGTCCATGGAGAACATTGAAGCATGTTTCATTGTAGAGAACTACACAAGGGGAATACGTTTTGTTATCTATTGTCATCAGTGCCTTCATCATGACATCATAATTCAACAAGTACAGCACATTATCTGATCAGTTTGAAATTATTTGAGCTTGTTCTATGCAACAACATAAGAGGAGAAGTTAAATCAATGATGTCATAGGTCACGTGGTTCGGCGGCTATATTGGATTGAACATAGAAAACTTCAAACCTCTTGTTCTCCGAAGCAGCTAAACAGATCGAGGCAAATCATGACAGGCATGATCGCCTATCCATGATGAACAAACGGGCCCCGGCCAAGACGTCATAGGTCACATTGTTTGGCAGCTATGATTTTTTGAAGACAACATTTTAAAAGAAATTCCTTCAGAACGACTTGACAGATCGAGTGTAAATGTCACACAAATGTTCTCCAATGCTTGAGGATACCATGGTGATCCTGAATATTTCATAGGTCACATGGTCTGGCAGCCATATTGGATTGAACGTAAATCTTAAAAAAATACATTTCTCTTGAACCGCTCCATCTATCGATGTGAAACTTCACAATCGTGAACTAGTTGTCAAGGGGAACAAGTGAATCCTCTTGGATTGCGCTGAGGTTCGGGCATGGAATTTCTAGGAGGAAGTATAATTTGTATGCAATGAAAGTACATGTAATATGTGATCGAGTAAGATCGAGTAAGCTTCACCAGTGCGCGTGCGCGAATTTACGTCACGTCGGCAGCGAGAAGGCGTTCCCCAACACGAACCAATCAGGAACTGCCACGCCCACTTATATGATCTCAGAATTCCTGTGACAGGAATTAGCGTTACACTGGCTGGAAGTCAATCGCTAAAGGCGCTTCCTCAGCGCCAATCACCAGTGCGCGTGCGCGAATTTACGTCACGTCGGCAGCGAGAAGGCGTTCCCCAACACGAACCAATCAGGAACTGCCACGCCCACTTATATGATCTCAGAATTCCTGTGACAGGAATTAGCGTTACACTGGCTGGAAGTCAATCGCTAAAGGCGCTTCCTCAGCGCCAATACTTGTTTAAAATTTCAACATGCTCAGTCGCATGGTCTGGCAGCCACATTTTTTTTTATTGTTTGAAGAGGAAGAAACGACAATATTATCTTCTCCAGCCATGTTACTTTTCAGTATATCTATTAATTACGTACTTTGAACTCTGTGGCATCCTGTTTATTAATTACATATGTCGTAAGTATGTACTATCGGAATGTACCTTTGGATTTAGACCCTTTGGACTGCTGAGACCCCTTAGACCTTTGAAGAACCTTCAAGACCCTTAAGATCACCTAGACCTCAAAATACCCCGAGGACCCTGAAGACCCAAAAAACCAGAGGATCCCTAAAGACTGTGAAAACCCAAAAGACCCTAAGGACCCAAAAGACCCGAAGCACATAAAAGAGCCAGAGGACCTCGAGGACTCCAAAGACCTCGAGGACTCCAAAGGTCCAAAAGACCCCGAGGACTCCAAAGACCCTGCGTACCCCTGAAGACCACGAGGACCCCTGAAGAACGCAAGGACTCAAAAGACCCGAGGACCCCTCATATTTTTTAAATTGTCAAAATCCAATGCTGAATTCAGTTTTATAATAAGGACAAAATGTGTCACGCATGTCTGATGAAAGCGGGGTTGTATCAAAGTGGGGCAGATTGTATCGCTGTCATAACTGCGTGCATTTATAAAATGGCTAGACATAGGTGGCCCATATAGTTAACATTATTATCGTTAACTATCATTATTTTACTTAATTGTTTGTTATAATTTATCCTTGCAATTTGGCACACCTGCCTTACTTACTACCCAGCTTTAGAGACCCATCCAATTTTGGCAAATTCACTCATTTTACTTCCTTGACATCTTACAGGAGCATCGTTGCTAGTTTTGTGACGATGTAACTAACCATGGGAACCAAGCCATGCTCACAGAGCAGCTCTGTCTTGTTTCCCTTTATTGCTGTGTGTGCAGTCTACACCTCTGCACTTGGCTGCTGGCTACAACCGAGTGCGCATTGTACAGCTCTTGCTGCAACATGGTGCGGATGTACACGCCAAGGACAAGGGGTGAGAAATATTAATTTTGCTTTGTGCAGCCGTTGTTTGGATGTGATCTCAAGTTCTCCAGAAGAATCGCTTCTTTAATCTGTAAAAATGACCACCGTCACTTGGCTTTCAGGTTGGGCGTTGCTCTTGTTTGCTGTTGCTTTTTGCTTCTGAAACTCATCTCGCCTTGCTTACAGAAGCTCTCTTGTAAATGCTTCACTTTCCATTGCACGGATGTTGGCAGTCTTCCAAGGGAAGTCTCAAATCAAATTTGTATTCAAGCACTGAAAAAATTTGTTTTTTAAATTTCTTTTTAGCTTTAATAACTTTTTGTACTTATGGATAGGAGTTGAATGTTTTATGTGCTCGCTACGTTTTATCATCACATTAGTACTGGTCAGATTGCTCCTGTGTAAAATACCACATGTCTGGCACAAAATAAAATAAATCTTAATAGTCGTAATTACAATAAAATGCACAATTTTGTGCATTATTATTTTCTGATCGTAGTTTTAGATTAAATGCTGTAGGTTGAACTTGTTTGATTACAATTCAAAAATTTAATTTGCTAATCTATTGTTGTTAGCCTTGGCCCGAAGGGGTTGTGAGAATATTGTAATGTGTGTGCATGCTCTATATTTTCACTAAACAAATTTTTTTTCTCTGCAACTGCTTGTCTAATTGAAATTTTAAACAATGCAGCGACTCTCCATGGAGAGCGTTTTATTGATGACTCTAATGTCGTGGTATGGCAGCCATATTGGTTTAAAAAGAAAAAAATTGGACATCTCTGAAACTGCTTGCTCCATTAAAAAAAAAAGTGTGGCACATGACATCAATTCCCCCACGGGGTATATAAGGTGATAACAATGACGTCATCGGTGAAGTGGTATTCCAGCCATAATTGGTTGAATTGAAATCCTTATGTGCAAAATCTAAAACTTCATATATCTGATTTATGACCCAATGTGAGTGAAGAATTAAACTGGACGTTATTGTTCAAGTGGCTTGGTGGCCATATTGGATGGAAAATAAAAACTTTGAAAATCTTCTCTTGAAACACTTAATACAAAAGATAGTCTAACCAATGGGAATGTAATTTGAATTATTTTTCATACTTGCCTTCATTGAAACAATTTATCCTTGATGTGAACAGAAGTGGAGATATCCTAACCAATCAATATAGCTGCGGATAATGGCAATGTATGTGAAATAGTAGATGATGGATTCTATCTGTATATGGGACATAATAGTAGCGTGTTCAGTTAACAATGGTATTTTTGTTCAGAATGAGCACGCAAGGCAAGACTATGTGCTCTACAGTGTGCCGTTATAATTTTTATCAAGGACCTACTGCTTCTCAGAGCAAGTTCACAACAGCTTGTGCTTCTATTTGGCCAGCTCATATTTATTTTTATGCTTTCTTAATTTTTTTTTTTTAAATTTGCGAAGGTAAATAGTTTAAGTATTTTATTAATTCTTCACAAAGCTCGAACATTGAACATGGAAAACACTAAATTTTACCATCCTTCTTGAATATCTGCCTTTTATGAACACATGCCAGCCATCCCCTAATCAATTTTTTGCCTCTCTGCAATTTGAATATATTTCTTGAGATAATACCAATGGGTAAGAACTTTTGTTTCCTCCTGCTTGGTGGATGGAGCAGAGCATAGGATGCTAAACACTTTATAAAAAATGTGTAATTAAACAATGATGTAATTGTAATGAGAAAGTGCACGCAAGATTTGCGACCTGCTACAAAACCCTTAGCAACACCATAATGCAGGGTTATATGACCATTTGAATATTGCTTACTTGTTGCAATGAGTATTTTGTACCAGTACACCACCATGGAGATTGTTAAAATGGTAACTTTTAGTTTAAACTGCACCCAAGTACAATACACTAAACTATAATACAATGCAATAACAGGTCACCTACCCTAATTTCTTGACCCAAAATGGAATTTGCATCTTAAAGTGCATTGTCGAACATCTGGCACAATAGTGTTCAAAGAGCATGATGTTCAATGAGCGAGTGGCCAATATCTGTGTTGGACCTTCTTCCTGCATGGATGCAAAGTGACATTGTAGGTTGACTATTATTAATGGGTCAGCCAGCAAGCTCTTGCTCCTGTTTTTTTATTAACGTATTTATTTTTAGTAGATCTGCAAGGTTGTTGTATATTTCCAGTCATTCTTATTGGCACAGCAGACTGGAGGCTCTGCACATGCATCAGCATATAATAGTCAAGACCTTTATGTGCTCATGCTTTGTCATGCATAGTCCGATAAAGAAGTGGGGATCTGTGATGTTGCATGCATCAACATCCTAAAACTACTTCTAGCCATATAATAAAAATACGGACATTTGAATATATGCGAGGGCGTGTTGAAAAGTAATGTCTCCTGTTCTTTCTCCAAAACGGGTAAAGATATTTGAATAAAACAAAACATAGACAGATATTTAACTCAATCTCTATTCTACCATGGGGCATTTTATTTCTCAACATAATCACCACTGAGGTCCACACATTTCTACCAATGTTTAAGTAGTTTTGTGATGCCATCATGATAGAACTGTGTGTCATACTGACTGAACCAGCGTTTCACAGTGGCCATGACATCATTGTCGGAAGAAAAAATGTTCTCCATGAAGGTGTTCCTTAAGTTTGGGGAAGAGATGAAAATCTTACGGAGCCAACTCGGGGCTCCTGATCCTTTGTGGCGGTACTCCATTAACCGTCTCGTACACTCACAATCGTAATGGTGCACTCAATTCTCATCTTATCTCCAGTCATCTCATCTTCAGTCATCTCATCTCCAGTCAGTCATCCCAACTCTCCTCTCCAGCGCTTCATGCTTCACATCACTGACATCATTGTGCTGCCCTCTGCCATCTCGACTAACGTAGCACTGAGACGTTTGGTGTCAGAACCAAGAAAACTTCACACCTAGTGGCAGGGGAAGGACTAATGTGCGGACTACATTTTGTTTCATTGGAATATCTTTACCTGTTTTAAATGATGAGAATCTGTGGCAATGGACAGGGAATAAGTTTGGACAGGGCACCATCATGGAAATGGGTTGAAAATGGGGTGGTGAGGTCGGTGTCTTCAAAAATAATGGTTTGAAATGGTTGAAGTAATGGTTGAATTGTTGGATATGATTTGGCACAAATCCACTTTAGTACTTTTATTTTATTTTTATGCCTCCATTGATGAAGTCGCCGGAGGCATTATGTTTTCAGGTTGTCCGCTCTCGCAGGGAAAATGGCCTTAAAATGCATGTTGTTGTGGTTGTTGTTGTTGTTGTTGTTGTCCGTCCGGCTGTCTGTCTGTCCGTGATAGTTTTTCGTTACCGCTATAACTTGAGAACGGCTGAAGGGATCAAACTTGGCACAGTTGTGTATAATAAGGTAAAGATGAACTGATTCGATTTTGTGGTCATGAGGTCAAAGACAAAAGGTCAAAGGTCATATTGGGTAATAATCCTGTTACCGTAATTAGTTGTGAACCAGTGATGGGATTCTGACCAAATTTAGTACACTTATGTAGAATGATGTAAAGATGAACTGGTTAGATTTTGTGGTCAAGAGGTCAAAGTCTGTAATATGTCTATAACTTCAGAGCGGCTGAAGTGATGCAATTCAAATTTGGTACAGGTATGTATAATGATGTAAAGATTAACTGATTATGTTTTGGGGGCAAAGGTCAAAATATTGGGGTCAAGAGGTCAAAGGTCAGAGGCCATTTCAGGTAAATATGTGATAACTTGTGACCAGCTGAAGGGATTTAAATTAAAACTTGGTGCAGGTATGTATAATGATGTAAACATGAACTGATTAAATTTTGGGGTCCAGAAGTCAAAGGTCAGAGGTCATGTCAGGTAAAAATGTGATAACTTGAAAACAGATATATGGATTTAAAGCAAACTTGGTACAAGTGATGTAATGATGTAATAATGTGGGTGGAGACATATCAGTCGACATCATGACGTCGAAGAGTGTCGTTCTAGTCTTTGATTAAATTATTTTTCAACGACTTTCCTTACAGCTTTATATTTGACCGATATTTCTAATCTGCTTCTCTTTGACATCTTCTAATTTAAACTCACTGCATTTACTACCTTTTTTGTAAATTGCCATCGATTTATCTTGTATCCTTTATTTATTTATTTTCAAGTCTTCCCCCATCATATTTTGAACAAATAAATATTTTTATTCGGTCCGTGATTCTTTATTTATTTACCATTGAGCTGTCCAGGCCAAGCCATAACATTTTTACTAATTGAGCTTTTGTCATCAAATAATTTATTGCAAGAATATGGACAACACACAAATGAATAAAATGTTTAAAAAAATTTCAAACTGTCGGTTTGGTCGGGTTTAGTTTGAGTACAAAGTGGACGTGGACGGGCTTTGCATTTTGAGATGCTTTTTAGTTATTTTTTTAGAAATTGGTTGTCAAAATTGCAGTTGAACTCATTGCAAAACACCACCCGGATTATTGTTATAATTTTACTTTGGTTCCCAAATGTCACTGGAATTAAAGGGGGGTGAGGCCACTTTTAGATGAACGGTTTTGTTGAATGCTGTGAGGAAGCACATTTGCATTGATTTAAAATGTCAGCACATACCAGAACTGTGACATGCTACAGCACCAGAAGACTATCTAATTTCCCTGTGAAGCTGATTGCAGGCTTCGAGCACGTCAGCTGTGAGCACTCTGCCACAACAGAAGCATGTTGGTTGACTACTAAAAGCTATCTCGTATGCAGAATTTTTTGAGACTCATTGAAAGATTTATTGCATGATTTATTTATTTATTCCTATTTTTGCTGCTTTTAGTCTCACCTCCTGCTCTTGAATAATATTCACGTCACCTAACTTGAAGTGACTTGCATTGAATATGTTGAAACAAAGATTATTTGCTGAACAAATACAATTTGACACTGCATGAAATTAAGCAAACACTGACTAACCAAGACAGAGCATTTAATAATGCATAGCCTCGCCAGGGTATATAGATTACAGTCGATATGGGAATAGCACTATCTTTATTAAATTAGATCTGCATGCAGACTCACACACTGATTACAATAGCCTCTGCTGTCCCTTTAAGAATGGGCTAGGCTAAAAATACTGAATACATTGGAGGTTCTGATTCTCCTGCCACAATCTGAAATGTAGGCAAACAAAAGGATTAACCTGGCCAGTAGGAGAGAACAATATAACAAAACAAAAAAATGGTGGAGGAGTCGGTTTGCGCCTTTATACGATTGCATCTCACGTCATAAGTAAACATGTCAACAGCTTTTGATTTTTTTTGGGACAGTGTATGCAAAGCAAGTGTTCTATGGTCAGTAGCAACATAAATTTTTTTTTTTTTTTTTTTGTATACTGAATCGAGGCTCGTGAAAGAGCTGACATTTACTTCACAAACAAATCAACCAGACAAACAAAATATATAAAAAGAGGGAGCGGAAGACAAGAGAATGGGAAGCGCGCAAACACTTGAGAGCACACAACATTTAAGAGCAGGGAGATGTGTGGGAGGGAGAGGGCTTGGGGGGAGGAGGCGTGGGTAAGGGGGGGGGGGGGGTGGGTGGGAGAAGTATAAAACACAAGGACACCAAGGACTTCCAGGACAGAAGTTGGTATTTCAAAAAGTGGAATTGGGGTGAAATTATCGGGGAGAGAAAAGATCAAGGTTTTGGATGGGGGAAGATAAGAGATGGTGGTGAACAGCTGTTTTAAAGACCTGGAGGGTGGAGTGGGATTGAAGAGAGTGAGGGAGTTTGTTCCAGAGGCGGGAGAAAAGAGGAATGAAGGAGTGAAGGTGAGCAGAGAGTCTTGATTTTGGCAGTTTAACCATAAGAGGGTTGCAGGCAGATCTTGTGCGACCTGTAGGAATATTTGCGGGACAGAGCCCAGAGAGAGCTGGGGGGGCAAGGCCAGAGAGGAGTCGGTAGAAGACGGAAAGACCACCAACCTGCCTGTGGTGAGTGAGTGAGAGGCCCTTGGAGTTAGCTTCATCGCGGGAGATTCCAATGATTCTGAATGCTTTGCTTTCAACAGCGTGAAGACGAGCTAGGTGTGAGGCAGGAGCACCAGCCCAGAGGGGAGAGCAGTATTCCATTGAGCTGCGGATGAAAGCCTTGTACGTGGTGAGGAGCTCAAGTGTGCCAAGGAAGAACTTCGCATGACGGAGGATGCCCAGTCGGCGACTGGCTTTGGAGGCCGGATTTGAAATGTGGTTTTCCCAGGAAAGATCATGGCAGATAGTGAGACCCAAATGTTTGAGTGACAGAACTTCTTGGAGAGGATTATTCAGTAAGGAGATGGGAGGGTTGTCCAGTCGGTCTTTTCGGAGAGACATCGTAAGAGTGTGAGATTTGTCAGGATTGAAAGACATGTTCCACTTGTTTGCCCAGTCTGTTATTTTGTCCAGGACTGCAGAGAGTGAGGAGGGTGCAGACTGCCGATCTGAGGGACGAAGAATGGAGCGACAGAGAGTAGAGTCATCAGCAAAGAGATAGAGAGGATTTTCAAGAGAGTCGGAGAGATCATTGATGAAGACCAGAAAAAGCACAGGGCCCAGAACACTGCCTTGGGGAACTCCAGCCTGAACAGGAAGAGGAGATGAGAGAAACCCATTCAGGGCCACACGTTGACTACGACTAGAGAGGAAGTCCGCCAGCCATGCGTCGAGATTTCCATGGATACCAACAGAGGAGAGTTTGGTGAGCAGAGCGGGGTGCTAGACCGCATCGAAGGCACGTGATATGTCAAGGGAGACAGCTCTAATTTCCTGTTTGGCATTGAGGACTTCCATCCATTGCTGAGAAAGCAGTAGCAGCATGTCCAGAGTAGAGTGACCAGGTCTGAAACCAAATTGATGATCAGAGATCAAGCCATTGGAGAAGAGGAACGATTTCATATCTGAAGCAATGATGGATTCCATGACTTTACTGATAATTGAGAGAAGGCTGATTGGTCTGTAGTTGCTGGGATCTGTTTTTGCACCTTTTTTGTGCAAAGCGGTGATGTTGGCAGATTTCCAAGCAGATGGCAGATGACCTTGAGCAAAAGAGAGTGTGAAGAGAACAGAGAGAGGGAGTGAAAGAGCGGAAGAACAAGATTTTAGGACCCTTGGGCTGATGCCGTCAGGTCCAGTTGCAGAATCAGAGTCGAGGGTTGACAGAAACTTTTCCACCTTGTCAGGAGGAAAGTACACAGAGTCCAGGAGAAGCTGGGTACGACTGGGTACGGTGGGTACAGAGAGGGATGGGTTTGGGACACAAGATTTAGAGGCAAACACAGAGTTGAGGCATTCAGCTTTTTCACGCGCGGAGTCAGCCGTGTGGCCGTTTGAGGTGAGGGAGGGGATGGAGGGGGAACAAACACCAGAAACAGATTTGACCAGACGCCACCAAGATTTGGAAGAGGGAGACAGATAAGAGAGTTCTGTCCTGAGAACGGAGAGATATTGTTTCCTGGCTCTCCTGAGGGTGGACACACACTTGTTTCGGCCTTTGTGAAAGGAAATGAGATTTCCTTCCATTGGATTTGCTTTCCAGGAGACGAAAGCAAGTTGTTTCTGGGCAATAGCCTCACCACAAGATTCCGTGTACCATGGATGGGAGGAAGGGTATGACAACTGAAGATGAGATGGGATAAATCTGTGCATGAGAGAGAGCAGTTTACTTTGGAAGAATTCCCAGGATGAGTTGATATCAGAGGCGGTAGAGATGGGAGACCAGTCCAGATGATTTATGGCTGCTTGAAGACCATGCCAGTTGGCCTGAGTGAAATGCCAGACTCGTCGACGCTGAGGAGGCTCTCTGAGAATGGTCAGAGAGATGTCCACTTTAACAAGCACATGATCATATGAGCCGATTGGAGCAGAAGAAGAGCAGCAGACATTTTCAGGGAAGTTAGTCATAACCAAGTCCAGAAGAGAAGATGCTCCGTTGATTGAGATCCGGGTCGGGAAATTGACAGATTGTGTCAGTCCCAGTGAGTCACAGAAGTCCTTTGCTGAAGAGCCCTGGCTGGTGAGAGAGGTACCCACACCCAGCCAACTGGCATGGTGACAATTGAAATCACCACATATGAGGAAGAGAGAGTTGGGATGGGTAGATAGAAGTTGGTCCATGTTATCAGACAGCGAGATGTAGATGGAGTCATCACTGTTTGGTGGACGGTACAACACACATATGAACAGAAGGTGGGAGCGAAGGGGAAGCCGTAGCCAAAGGTATTCCTGGGGGTGAGGTGGAGAGAGGGCAGTGCAGGGCGAGTGAGGAAGAGAGTTTTTAATAAAGATAGCAATGTTATTGATAGAGGGAGCAAACCATCAAGTGAAGTGTGGGAGAACATGCTCGGACGATCCATTGGCAAACGGCAGCATGACAGGACATCCACCATGGCCAGAGAATGCTTCCACACCAAGCTGGCTGCTAAAATGCTAAGATGCCAGGCAGCAGACAACAGGTGTCATGGCAACGGCCGGCACGATGCAAGCTGAGTAGTAGAACAAAGCCGGGCTTTAACAGATGGCCAAGGATGATGCACGCAACAGCAGCACTGGTTACGAATCAAACATCACTCAGACCACTGATGTTCCTTGATGCATATGGAACAGTTTTTACATGCACAAGACTTGCTCCCAGAGGATGTGAATTGAATCCATCTCAAGGCAGCAATGTTAAGGATTTTGAATCCAGGTTAGACTCAGGAGATATGTTTTCGGCGTTTATCAGTGAAAACCTAGTTGGTATATGAATGGCTTTCAGTGAGAGGTTAATTTGCCATACTGGTTTGATTTGTCAAGTGGCATTGGTCCACTCATTGTTGTTTATTCTTGATACCTTTAGGCAAACTTGAGATTGGCAGGAAACTTACTCAGATCGAAAAAGCAGTACTGCCAATAATACTCCAAGTTGTGGGAAATATATGAATGAATAAATAAAACAAGAAGACATCATGCAGAGCACGATACTTGCAAAAACAACACCCCCCCCCCCCCCCTCCCCGAAAAAAAGGTTGCAAGTGATCCAGAAAATTGTCCATTTCATCAAGATCAAAATTGACAATCTTGAAAGCTTGGGTCAATAGGATAAAAAGTGATGATGTTTCGATGAAAATTGATGATTTTAGAAGTTTGACCTAGAGTTGACCTTTGACCTAAAATAGTTGTTTTCCCAATTCAGTGAGGAACTATGTAAATGCTCTTGAATTTTCAAGTCAATCGGATGAAAATTGACGGTTTTTAGATGAGAATTTATGATTTTGGACGTTTGACTTTGAGTTGAACTTTGCCCTTTTGACCTCAAAAATAGTTGGTTTCCCAATTTAGTGAGGCAATATGCAAATGTTCTATTTTCAAGTCAATCGGATGAAAATCGACGGTTTTTCAGATGAAAATGGATGATTTTGGAAATTTGACTTTGAGTTTACCTTTGACCTTTTGATTTCAAAAATAGTTCGTTTCCCAATTTAGTGACCAAATATACAAATGCTGTTCAATTTTCAAGTCAATCGGATAAAAAATGGTGATTTTAGAAATTTGACCTCCAGATGACCTATGACCTTTGGCCTCAAAATCAATAGGCTTCTCAATTATGACGACCTCTACAACTTGGTGAAGTTTCATGACGATCGGTTTAGAATTGTGACCTGTAGGCCAGTGAAAGACAGACAGACAGACAGACAGACAGACAGAATGAAAAATCACTCATAGAGCGACACTTGGCAAAACAGAACAAAGTAGAATGGCACTCAGTAGAGCATCCTTTTGACCTCAAAAATAATTAGTGGTTGAATTCAGTGACCTGATATGCAAATCGTCTTCAAAGTTTAAGTTAATCGGATGAAAATTGACAATTTTAGAAATTCGGCCGATGTTGACCTCAAAAATAGTTGGTGGTTGGTTTCAGTAAGCACATATGCAAATCCTATTCAGATTTCAAGTCAATCGGATGAAAATTGAGGACTTTAGAAATTTGAAATAGTTGTTGACCTTTGGTCTATGTTGACCTTTTTGGCCTATGCTGATCTCAAAAATAGTTTATGGTTGAATTCAGTTAGCTGATATGAAAATCCCATTCAAATTCCAAGTCAATCGGATGAAAATTGAGGATTTTAGAAATTTGAAATGGTTGTTGACCTTTGGCCTATGTTGACCTTTGGCCTATGTTGACCTTTTGGCATATGCTGATCTCAAAAATAGTTGGTGGTTGAATTCAGTCAGCCGATATGTAAACCTTTTCAAATCTGAAGTCGTTCGGATGAAAATTGAGGATTTTAGAAATTCGAAAAAACTGGTTGGCCTTTGGCCTATGTTGACCTTTTAGCCCATGTTGATCTCAAAAATAGCTGGTGTTTGGTTTCAGTGAGCTGTTATGAAAATCCGATTCAGATTTCAAGTCAATCGGATGAAAAGTTTCAAGTCAAACTCGGTGTGTGGGTGTATCTAGGCACAAGGAAGAACGCTGTTTAAAATTGGGTCGCCACGTCAAAATCCAAGATTGCCGCCGCCGTGTATGTCTGATGCCATGTATGTCTGAACCTTGTAACCGTAACCTGCATATCTTGAAAAATAAGCGAAGTACCAACTTCTAATCTGGTGTGTGGGTGTATCTCGGCATAAGGACGAACGCTATTGAAAATTGGGTCGCCACGTCAAAATCCAAGATGGCCACCACCATATATATGTCTGAAACTTGTGAGCGAAATATCTCGAACAATAAGCAAAGTACCAACGTCTAATCTGGTGTGTGGGTGTATTGGGTCGCCACGTCAAAATCCAAGATGGCCACCGCGATGTATGTCCGAACCTTGTGAGATGAATATCTTGAAAAATAAGCGAAGTACCAACTTCTAATTTGGTGTGTGGGTGTATCTCGCCATAAGGAAGAACGCTATTGAAAATTGGTTCGCCACGTCAAAATCCAAGATGGCCGCCACCATATATATATATATCTGAACCTTGTGAGCGAAATATCTTGAAAAATAAGCGAAGTACAAACTTCTAATCTGGTGTGTGGGTGTATCTAGGCATAAGGAAGAACGCTATTGAAAATTGGGTCGCCATGTCAAAATCCAAGATGGCCGCCGCCATGTATGTCTGAATCTTGTGAGAAGAATATCTTGAAAAATAAGCGAAGTACCAACTTCTAATTTGGTGTGTGGGTGTATCTCGCCATAAGGAAGAACGCTATTGAAAATTGGGTCGCCACGTCAAAATCCAAGATGGCCGCCACCATATATATGTCTGAACCTTGTGAGCGAAATATCTCGAAAAATAAGCGAAGTACCATCTTCTAATCTGGTGTGTGGGTGTATCTAGGCACACGGAAGAACGCTGTTTGAAATTGGGTCGCCACGTCAAAATCCAAGATGGCCGCCGCCATGTATGTCTGAACCTTGAGAAGAATATCTTGAAAGATAAGCGAAGTACCAACTTCTAATTTGGTGTATGGGTGTATCTCGGCATAAGGAAGACCGCTATTGTAAAGTGGGTCGCCACGTCCAAATCCAGGACGGCCGCCACCATATATATGTCTGAACCTTGTGAGCGAAATATCTTGAAAAATAAGTGAAGTACCTTCTGGTGTGTGGGTGTATCTAGGCATAAGGAAGACCGCTATTGTAAAGTGGGTCACCACGTCAAAATCCAAGATGGCCACCTCCATGTATGTCTGACCCTTGTGAGCGAAATATCATATAGCATGTTTTCTGCGTGTTCCACTTTGTCAATTCACATCACTTCCCCGACGGGGGACCTAGGCGTAACTTGTTATTATTTTTTTGAATACTTAGTCGTGGCTCGTATAAGAGCTACCACATCGAACATGTAATATAGGAAGTGGGAGACAAAAGGGGGAAAGAGAGGGAAGTACAAGAACAGTAGGGAACAGGGACATCAGATCTGTGGAATAGAAGGTGCTGGGGCAGGATACACGGGATAAACAAATGGAAAGTACAGGGGCTTTCATGAAATAAAACAGGGAATTTGAAGGAGGTGGGTTTAGGGTGGATTAATGGGGATAGAAAAGATCAAGGTTTTGGATGGGAGAAGATAGGAGATGGTGGTGAACAGCTGTTTTGAAGACCTGGACGGAGGAGTGGGATTGAAGAGAGTGTGGGAGTTTGTTCCAGAGGTGGGAAAACAGAGGAATGAAAGAGTGAAGGTGAGCAGTGAGTTTTTTCAATTCAAGTTGCAATTTCATTCCCAACAAAGAAACTGCCAGGATATTCTGCTCTTGGTGCTCTTGATTTCCCCCTAGCCTTTGCACTGGATGTTGGTTGAATGCCAATCTCAAAACGAGCTCATTGTTCATTCTCTTCTCCTCCTTCCCCCTCAATGTCATCCTTGTTAGTGAGATTCTGGAAAGAGGCTTCTTTCCACATTCCTTATCTTTAAGCACTATTTGTGAACTTGTGGCATCTTTGCTCATGTGGGCTCTGTAAGGAGATTGTTTATACCTTGATGTGCAGCTTGTGCTCAGGTCTAACGTGGTCATACGCTTTATTGATAAACGTTTATTGTTGACTTGTGCTTCAATGTCTCTGCCCCCAAATTGGTATTTTTTGGCAGTGGATCCACTGACCATCTATTGTATAATTATCATACAGTGTTGGTCACAAACACATACCTGGTTTTAATTGTTTATTAAATCTGCTATTTTTATTGCAAGACCACATCAATTACATGATACATCAGGGAACTCATGAAGTTTTGTTTGACTATGACAAATATTCGAAATGTCCTCCTCCGACTTCTGAACACGTACGGATACTGATGAAATCATTTCTGACCACAGACTGAATTGTTGCACATGTTATAATTGAAAAAGCTGGACTTACAAGTTGGTGGAGGCAATGTTTCGGCGAGAATCCATTCGCCTTGGTCACGGCAGAATCAGGCCGAAATGTTGGCCCTGCTGACTAGCAAGTCCAGCTTTTTCAATTTTAAAGTTTTACTGTTTTAATTCGACTGGATGAATCATAACAACCTGCATCGATTTATGTGTACGCAACGTTCCACATTCACAGCCACCCCTTTCTCAGGACCCTGATATCCAAGAAAGCATGGACCGTAAGTCCGCTGCCTACAAGGACCACACTGTATCATTCCCCTGGTGTTGGCTTAACGGTTAAGGTGGCTGGCTTAAGATCTCAGGTTAGTGAGTTTGAGCCCCTGTCGTGCTGTTGAAATAACACCAGGTGCGTTGACTCAGCCTGTCAGCCCTCTGATGTCGGCAAAACGAGTACCAGCTCACTGGTAACAGGGGTCGTTGCATTGGTGGCATAGCCATTCCCCCAGAAAACTATGCAGCCAAGCAGCCATAGGCTGCATACGAAACCACCACCACCACTGTATCATAATTTTTGGAGAAGTGGAGAGGTAACTCAACAAAGTGTGCTAGTTTCTCCATGCACCAAAAGAGGCAATTCTGTTTGTTTACATACCATGACAATCATCTCTGAAAATTATGTCATCAATGTTGATTCCTCCTTGATCAATAAATCCACTGAACAGCATGCCAAATTCATAATGCCGACACTGTTCATCTGAGACAAACTGCTGCATCAATTAAATTTTGTATGGAAATCCTTCAGATCAGACTTCAACCATCTAATGACACTGCCTTGAGACACTCCAATTTCATGTGAAATACATGTCGTTGATTTTATATTGACACGTGCAATCACTTTTCTAATTCTGTTTCCGGTCTCTGGAATTTGAATATTCCTCGGATATCAAGTGTGTACTGCATTATTGCTCTCCACTCTGAAACTAGACGACATATCGTGTTCAGAATTGGTGCAATACGGCTAGGGAATTGTCTCCTGAATGAATGCTGCACTCCTATCACTGATTTTAGCTCGGCAATGAAGATTCGCTCCTATGTTATTGGTTGTACCATGGATTACCTGCAAAATAAATAAATAAAATAGTATATCAAATTACATTGGTACAAACGGTGTGAATGCTTGCTCTGCTTAATTGTACTATATTTGACATTTGTACCTATCAATATATTTTAAAATAAAAATTTCAAATCGGGTACATTTTTGTGACTAATCCTGTACTTACACTTGTTGCTGTACTGGTTCCTGAATCAACATTAGTGAATAACTGAGTTTAAATGTTGTTCTTTCTCGCAGTGTATTTTTTATTGCCATTTTTGTTTTGCAGTGGCCTCGTTCCTCTGCACAATGCCTGTTCCTATGGCCATTTTGAAGTGACGGAGCTGCTGGTGAAGGTAAAGGTTTCCTATTTGTTTGTCCTTTGCCCCCATGGCACTTTCTGTATAAGTGCTTTGCAGATGGGTTTCCATTTGCAGCGCTGTGGGATTGTACCCATTAGTGGTGGAACATGAGTGAAGGGTATCCTTCCAACCATGTTTCCTAGAACAGGAGATTAGGTCATGCTTCTGGCCATTGCGTTTTGGCAGCTTTTGCCAGAGCTGTACTGTGGCACCAACTCGAGCATATCTGACCGCTTAACTTCACTTGCCATTGTCTGATTTGTAATCTCTCAAGTCCAAGGTCATGCACAGCTGAGTTTCTGGCCTTGGTCCTTCAATTGAGATTGAGATTTAACACTGTTCAACCCCTTCATCTTTCCACATTCTTCTGGTGCAGGTTTTTGATTCTGCACTTGTCCCACTTATCCTCCCCAGCTATTTCAGTTTCAGTCTCTAAACAATGAAGTACTACATCATAAGCAGAAATAGCATATGCTCTTTGTGAAGAGGTGTTTTTTTGCACTTAAAAGCAATGTTTTTATGCCTGATTATCAAGAAAACATCATTGGTGGTGTGGCAGCCATATTGGATTGAAGGAAAATATTAAATAATTATATCTCTGAAACCGCTTACCCTATTGATGTGAATTTTTACAAATATCATCAAGCACAATTGCTGCATATAGTTTGAAAATGATGATGTCATTGGTCACGTGGTTTGGCAGCCATCTTGGATAGAAGAACTAACCTTATCCGATCAACACGAAACTTCATAAACGTGATCCCCTACCCATACATATGCAGAGTGTACATTTTTTTTTACTCTAGTTTAAGGTCATATGTCACGTGATGTGGCAGCCATATTAGCTTGAAAGCCAGTATTTAAAAAAAATCCCTTCTCTGCAACTGCTTCGCCGATCAATGTGAAATCTGATGTGTCTGGTGAAAATGTGATACTTGAAAACAGCTGAAGGGATTTAAATCAAACTTGTTTATTTTTAGGACAGTGATCGATGGCATCTACCCGTTGTGGGACTATGCAAGGCATATTGGTGACACAGTCGCATTGTTATGGTTTCTTAAGAAATCTGCAATTTCTGGTGTAGTTGGAGAAACTCTAAAACATGGAAACATTGTAAAAGCATTCTCAATTTTGTTGTGGTATTTTTCCTTTTTATTCCTTGCTGGTGACCATTTCTAATGTTGGCTCTTCTAATTTTTTTGATGCTGTTTAACATACAATGCTCATAAAATACTGATATATTGATTGAAGCACCAATGTTCCACTATGGTGAAATGGGTTTGAAAGGCACCGATCATCGTTTTCCCAAAGATATGACTTTGGTGACGTGCTCTGTCTTTCTCTCACATTTTTCTTTCGACAAGCAGCTGTCATGGACTTTGCACCACGTCACAAAACGTATGCTTTGTTTCAGCATTTTATGCTCACTTACAATTCTGGATATGTGCCTGTGATTCGGAAACGAGCCACTTTAAAAAGTTTGGCACTGTCCGGAAGGTAGCATGGCCTATATGCCTTGCCAAATTGGTGAGTGCTGCTTGTGTTGATGAGCCAATTCTTTGTTAATGTTCAACGCAGTGAATTAGGTCCTGCCTGGTGCTATTTGCAAATTGCCAACATTGCACATGTACCTGGCTATATATATATATATATATATATATATATATATATATATTGTTACGCAACTGTGATTAACACCACAGTTACGGATGGCCGATTTGCGAGACTTTAACTCCCGAGGCGAAACTCAATGGCGGATTCAAACTCAACACAAACGCGCGGAATGGCGGGACACAGCGAAGGCTCCGCAACCTTACCTATTACAATCAAACACCCAGGAAAACTGCGTTCAGATATATATACAGAAAATAATATAAGGATTTATTATCGAATAGTAATACAGTGAAAAAGCCGCGCCGGTAAATCTAATAACTCTAAATCGGGACGTCCCCACACGACTGACAGCAAACACGATACGAGGGAGATTATGAATACAAAAATAACACGTCACGTCGTTCAAATGTACGCGGATGCGGCTTATCTGTCTTTCGTCGTCTTGGTGGCGGCCGTCCACACCGCTCCTTTTTGGCCCGATCGCACACCACCAGGTCCTTCGCTCCAAGCTCCACGAGGCCCCGCTCCAAGCACCACGCGTCCGACGCGTGGCCAGCAGCTTCACACGAGGACGATCTCCACAAGGCCCGTGCACCAATGGTTCAACGGAGGGCTCGACTTGCAACGAACTGCTGCGAACTGCCGCGTGCTCTGTGGGCTTGGTGTGCTCGGTGTGTGAACGAACTCTCCACCAACTGCCTTCGGGGAGCTTTTCCACCAACTGCCTTCGGGGAGCTTTTCCACCAACTGTGTCTCTGCGTCGACTGTGTGCTCCAACCAACTCCTACGAACTCTCTGGTGTCTGCCTGCGTCTGCCACGAAATGGCGTCCGACCGTCGCATATATTGGTGGCCGATGACGTCACATTGGCGCACTCCTCCCAATCACAGCCTCCCAACTCGCCCAGGTCACGCCCTCTGCAGCATGCGACTCCTGACATCTCCCGTCAGCGACCCCCCCGCGGTCGTTTTGTAACACGTGCCAGCGAGGTTGGTAGGCCTTTGAGGTGCCAACGGCGGCGGCCAACCGTGGCGGTGTTTTTGGCCTGGTTTCCTGTCTATTTATTACGAAGTCAATGTCAGGGAAAGGGAATTATTTAATGTTGCGCTAAGGACCTAACTAATGTTTATGTGGTTTGCAGTGCCATAATGGACAAAGGTTTGACTACCAGGTGAGACTCACAGGGGCGTTACCTTTAATCCCTCACTATTTAACACTCGGACCTCCAGGTAGATCCACAATCATACATCTTACCCCGACAAACGCCTAAACATCAATAACTTATTACATGTAGAGTCCCTGTCACGACAGCCGAATACCTACCTATTCAGATCTACCTAGCTCTAGATATTGCTCTACCAAATTCATAACACAGCCCCCCCCCTGGAACCGTAGCTCCTGCAAGGTTCACCGCAGGCGCTACCATTCCAGCCTTAACACTTACTGTCACACACTTAATTAACCTATGAAATAAATCAGGAAGGGCTGTGGGAAGTGAGTCGGACTACCTACCTACACTTCCTTAACATGCTGAACCCCTTAACCATCATGCAAGTATGTACATCTTCTTCGTTGTTCCTGTGGAGGGAGGAAACAACAACACACAACACTAACTTAACCACAAAACTTAACCATCTTTCCAACTCAAAACTCTAACCTTTGTACATACCCCGGTCTACAGACCGCGTCCCCCGGTGGATGCCACAAGACACAACCTTACCTGCGGGGCCATCCCCAATGCATCCCCCTAAATTTTCCACGGCCCTGTCCAGATGTTACAGGTGAGTGACACGGCTCGGTGCATTTCGCCCACATTCATGCAACACAGACCCCTTAACCACTCATTCTCATTCCATAGGTCATCAAGGCATTTCAAAAATCAACAAAGCACTTATTTCAATACACCCCCTGCAGGACCATGGCATTGATGTCATTCACGTGTGTGTGCATTCCTCAACTAGGCAGCGGGGAGGTACCGCACAAAAAGATGGTGGGGGCGCATCAGGCTGTGGTGCCCGCAGTCCCAAAAACAAGTCAACCGACTTACAAGTTCATTGCCCCCCCCCCCCCTTACCTCTTGGCCCCGTGACAGCCCAACAGCCCCTTTCCGCCGTTACCTCGCCGGTGAGGGTCTCCACACACACCAGGCTCCTTTGCCTCCTGCTTTCGCGCAGCAACACGGGTCACCGGGGGACTTCCTCACCCCGCGGCGCCCAACCAGACCCTCCACCGACGAGCTCCAATTTCCAGTTACCACCGGCTGCCAGGGGTAATTGCCGCAGAGGGGGGCCCGCAGGCATCGCTCCTCAGAGCTTGCTCTGTACCTGCGGACACACACACCTTCCCCACCCACAAGACCCCAAAACACACTTCCTCCCCCGCTGCCATTCAATTCTCCACACAACTCAGCACAATTCAGTACAATTCATAGATGGTGTAAAAGGTGTTACAAGGCTTGCCATGGCCTGCCAATGTGAAATCCCATTCACAGTTCGAATCATTGAATCCTTACACATTTCCATTAGCACATTTCCAAAAAGCACAATTATCGCCCCTCATTATCTCCAATAATCATCACTCACTCTCCAGGTTCCACTCTCACGACCACATCAAAACACCTAACCACAACACAAAAACATACGCCACCCACAAGACACTGTGGCTCCCATTCCATCCCCTCACCGGCCATGTCATCACTCGCACTCACCTCCCAACTCCAAATTACATGTCCCCAATTTCCCAAAGCAAATCCTGAAGCCTGGGACAGTACTCCTCAAAACACTCACCTCAAGTGCAGGTAGTTGCAGGTTGGTCAGGTTCAAGAGTGTCATCCACCACACCTAATTTCCCCCTCACCCTTCCAATCCACTCCGGAGCCTCCCGACCCATGTAGGAGCTCAATCGATCCCCGTGAACTATCTGTGGAAGGGCATGCGGGCCCATCTGAATTTTGAACACCACATCAGTCACCTGCCGAAGCACCACCCCAGGGCCCTTCCAAGGTGAAGTGAGTTTTGGGCACACCCCCTTCCTTCTCCGGGGCCAGTAGAGCCAAACAAGGTCTCCAGGAAGGAAACGAGGTGTGTGAGCCCGAGCGTCATACCGCGTTTTCATCTGCGAAGAAGCCAAGCCAATTTGCTTCCTCGCAAACTCATGAGCCTTTTCCATGCTCGCTTTCAAATTGGTTGCATAGCTCTCCACAGTTGGCTCACCCGGTTCCCCTGGTGACGGTCCCATCAACAAATCTGTGGGGACTCGCATCTCCCTACCGAACATCAACAAGGCGGGGGTGCACCGAGTGGTCGCATGCTGGGCGGTCCGGTATGCCATCAATATAAAGGGAAGGTGCTCGTCCCAATCCTGTTGGTTTTCAGATGTAAAGAGGGCCAATTGTGTCAACAGTGTCCGGTTGAACCTCTCTACCATCCCATCCGATTGAGGCCTCAGGGGAGTCGTCCAGGTCTTATGAATTTGGAGGAGCTCGCACACCGACCGCAGGAGGGCAGATTCAAAGTTCCGGCCCTGGTCAGTGTGTAGCTCCCTTGGGACGCCAAATCGGGAGAAGAATCCCTCAACTAGAACTTGAGCTACCAGCCGGGCTTCCTGGTTGGGCAATGGGTAGGCCTCTGGCCACTTGGTGAAGTAATCCATTGCCACCATAATGTACCGATTCCCTCGGCGGGTGGCTGGCAGGGGCCCCACCACATCTACTGCCACCCGCTCGAGCGGTGCCCCGACATTGTACACCTGGAGCGGGGCCTTGCGCGCCCGTGGGGGTCCCTTCTTACCGCGGCAGAGGTCGCAGGATCTCACCCAATTTTGAATGTCTCTGCCCGAATTCACCCAGTAGAACCTCTGTCGTAATTTGGACAAAGTCTTGGCCACGCCCAAATGTCCCATTGTCCTAGTCCCATGCACGTGCCCCATAACCACTTCCTTCAATTTGTTAGGTACAATTATCAACCAGGAAGCTACATCACCCATTGGTGTCACCCACTTTCTGAACAAATAGCCCTCTTTCAACCCCAACATCTGCCACTGTGCCCAATAGGCCTTTACCTGGGCTCCGTGTGGAGCAATCTCCTCCCAAGAGGGTCTTTTGTCCTCCTCTAGCCAATGAAAAAGGGGCCCCAAAACGGGATCCTCCCTTTGACTCTCTTGCCAATTCACATCGCCCAATTCCTGTGGGGGTTGTGGCAAAGTTCGCCTGGTCACTCTCGCTGCATATAGGCATGCATCAATTTGGCCCTGCCCAATTGGATCCTTGGCTTCTTGTCTATCACAAAATTTACACTGTGCCTCCCAACAGGGGCGCCGAGAGAGAGCGTCTGCATTGGCATGTGCTTTGCCAGGCCGATGTTGCACAGTGAAATTATACTGCTGCAGCCTCTCAAGCCACCTTGCAATTTGTCCCTCCGGCTCTTTGAACCGAAGGAGCCATTGCAAGGAGGCATGATCCACTCGGATCACAAACTCCCTCCCATAAAGGTAAGGGTGAAAGTGTCCAACTGCAGACAGCAAGGCCAATAGTTCTTTGCGGGTAACGCAATAATTTCGTTCGGGCCTCGAAAGTGCCCGACTGTAATACGCAATAGCCCTCTCGACTCCCTGTTGCATTTGTGACAACACAGCTCCCAATCCCTCCTGGCTCGCATCTGTGTCCAGGATGTAATTGCCATCATCCGTTGGGTATGCCAAAACTGGGGCCTCCACCAGACGTTGTTTTAAGTGACTGAATGCCTCGATGCAGCTCTCTGACCATACAAATTTGGCTCCTTTCTCTGTCAATTTGTGCAAAGGTCTTGCAATTTCCGCGAAATTTGCCACAAATCTCCTGTAGTACGAGCAGAGGCCCAAAAATCCTCGGACCTCCCTTACATTTTTAGGGGCGGGCCACTCTTTTACAGATTTTACCTTTCCTGGGTCAGTGGCCACGCCGCTCTCACTGATCACGTGACCCAGGTAAGTCACTTCCCTCCTGAAAATTTCACACTTGCTCGGATTTAATTTCAACCCGGCACCCCTTAATCTCCCAAATACGTCTGACAAATTTTCGACAGCCTGTTCAAATGTGGGAGCGTGGACCAATACATCATCCAAATAGACGAGGCAAGTCTGCCACGGTAAGCCAATTAAAACACGTTCCATCAGACGCTCAAACGTGGCAGGGGCATTGCACAATCCAAAGGGCATGACGACAAACTGCCAGAGACCCTTTCCTGTGGTGAACGCCGTTTTCTCCCTCGCCTCTTTATCCATTTCCACCTGCCAATAACCGCTCTTTAAATCCAACGTGGAGAACCACGTTGAGCCTGAAACGGCATCGAGGGTGTCATCGATTCTTGGCAGGGGATACGAGTCCTTGAGTGTCACATGATTGAGCTGGCGGTAGTCCACACAGAACCGAGTGGTCCCGTCCTTCTTCTTCACCAGCACAATGGGTGACACCCAAGGACTCACCGAGGGCTCGATAAATCCGGCTCTTTCCATTTTGCTCACCTGTTCCTCTGCCTCCTCTTTCTTAGCGAAAGGGAGCCGCCTCGGCGGTTGGCGAACAGGCCGAGCCTCGCCAGTGCTAATTTTGTGCCTGACGAGACTCGTGCGTCCAACATCCTCGGGGGAGAGAGAAAAAACACCCAAGTTCTTACCAACCAAATTGTGCAACGTCTCTACCTGCTCCGATGTTAGGCCCTCTTCAGAGCGTGTCATCATGTCCCGCACTCCCTCTGACCAATCACATTTCTCCAAATTTTGCCCTCCTTCCGGCTGTACTGGCAAGCATGTGGATCCACCTCCTCCGGTGACCTCTACTACACTACTGCATTTGGCTACGATGGCTCCGCCCCTTATAGTGCGGGGGCTGTCGGACAAGTTGAGCAGCCTGACTGCCAGCATAGGCCCACGGGTGTCTATGAGGGTGCGACCCACCATTAATTCCTCCGTCCCCTGCGAGGACCACGACTCCACTAGCCCCAGCTGGCCAATGGGTTGAGCACCTGCTGCTAACTCTGCCACATCACGACTCTCTCGGACCTGGGAGGCACGGTCACAGTGCGCGGCACCTCCAGCCACGTCCCCTGCACCTCCTCGTCATCCCCCAGTCCCATTAACTGCAGCCTCTCGGTGCCCAACCACATATGACCACGCCCAAGGTCTAATTGGCAGTCATGTTCCACCAGGAAACTCAGTCCCAACAGACACTGATCGCACACCCCCGCCACCCACACAACCACGCTGACCTCCAGGCCACCCAACTCCATCCTCACCACTCCGCGTCCCAATATTGGTGCCGTTGCCCCCGTAGCCAGTTGAAGGCTGTGTCCTTCTACCCTATCAATTTTGTCCCAGCCTCCAACACTCTGGTCTAGCACACCCGGATTGATAATGGTGTCACTGGCTCCAGTGTCCACCACAGCCTCACAAAATTCTCCCTCAATTTTGCATCTAACCCTTAGATTACCCGTGCCAATTTGTCCGCAATTCACTACTTCCACCAAAGGAGGGCGCTTCTCCACACACTTGCCAGCCGAGCATGGCCCCGTATGCTCGGCTCGTTCTAGTTTCCCGCACACTCTACCTCTATTGGCCCAGGCGGAGGTGGTGGTCCTCTGTCTGGCACCTGTGGACCTACTGGGGGCCCCCTCCTTTCTGGACTGCGAAGCCTGTCAGGAGGTGGGGGCCCATATGGTTGCCGACAATTCCTCTGACTGTGCCCTCTTCTCCCACATCTAAAACAAGTCCCCAAGAACGGACCCCTCTGGTAGCCAGGTGGAGCCCCCCTTTCTCCCGGCCCAGCCCGATAAAAATCAGGCCGTCCTGATGGCCAACCTGGACCACCCTGTCGTGACTCGCTCCCTGCAATTTGTCCCCCCATCAAATTTGTCAGCTGGCGGCTGATTCCCCTTAACATTCGCCCGATGTCATCCTCTGGCTTTTCCCGATCCCGCACCTCGGTCTGCCGTACCGTCACAGGTGCCCTCTCCGATGCGCGGTTCGACCTTCTCAAAAAGGTCAGTCTCGCCGCGCATTCCGCTGCCCGGTGCACCGTGGGTGGGTCCTGTAACTCCACCAACGTCCGGACCTCAGGATCAGGGAGAGCCGCCATAAATTTTTCTATCGCCAGCTTGTCCCACGCCTGTGCTGGTAGGTCCCTGTATGCTATCCTCACAGATTGGTATATATCCTGGGCCAGCTCCTGCAACGTCTCATTAGGCTTTTGCCTGCGATGCAGCAGCTGTGCCCTGACCAGGTCGCACCTTGCGCCTGTCCCGTACCTGTTATTCAAGGCCTCACAAATGGCCTTGCTGGTCAATATTCCCTCTGGGACTACGTTCAACACGTCGGCGGCTGACCCACGCAGTGTCGCCACCAGATTCCCCATGCGCTCCCGCTCTCCCCAACCATTGAGCTGAGACACGCACTCAAATTGTGTCAGGAAAGCCTCGAGGCTCCCTGATCCGTCAAAATGTACGAGGGGGATTGTTTTTCCAGAGACTCTATTCCCCGATTCCTCTCTGTCCAAATCCAGTCCGGGGCCAAAACACCCCCCCAACTGGGTATTCCGTTTCGGAGCCTCTGGTGTCCAAATGTGGCTCGTGGTGAGGGTCTCCTGGGTCACCTTAATCTGGTCCTGAAAATGTTTAACCGACCTACTCACCTCTTCCTTCAGGCTCTCTTGAACCCGACCAACCTCCTTCTTGATGGTATTGTCCCAGATCTCCAGTCGCTCCTGCATAAAATCACTCACCCTTTTATTATCCATTAGTGGCCCCCACAGGCCTTTCTCAATTAACCCTTGCTCCTGCTCTTTTATGCGGGTTTCCAACCCCCTCACCTCCTCGGCCAATTTGCCCCCCTGTCGGTTGAGCAGTCCCCATTCCTCACTCTGCTGTAGCATTCTGGCATCCACCCGGCCCCGATAGCCTTCCAGGTCCCCATTTGCTTTATCAATTCGACCCTCCAACGCTTCCCCCCTCCGGACAGCCTGGGTCACGCCCTCCTCTATTTTTGACGTTAATTCTGTCCGTATCGATTCACTTGCCACCCCTATGGCTTTTTCCATCTCCCCCCCTCTAGTTTCTACTTTATCCTCCAATTCCCCCAGTCTGCCCGTAATTTGGTTTTGCACACTCCCTTCTATGCCATCAATTCGTTTCCCCAGCTGTTGTGCCATTTCCCCAATTTTTCCTTCCAATTCTTCATTCCTCTCTTTCATTTGTTCATTCATTCGTTCATTCACTTTTCCCTCCAATCCCTCAATTTTGCTGTCCATCCCTTCGATCTGTTCTTTCAAACCCTCCTTCAATCTATCCATTTGCCCCTCCATGTTTTTTGTTTGGGCATTAATTCTGTTCTCCAATTGCTCGTTCTGAGCATTCATTTCCCCTTTTAATCCATTAATTTGGTCACTCATATCCTTCATTCCTTCCCTCCATTCATTCCCCTGGGACTCCATTTTATTTTCCAGCCCATCAATTTGTTCCTTCAATCGATCACTCATTCCCTTCATTCCTTCCCTACATTCCTTCCCCTGGGACTCCATTTTATTTTCCATCCCACTTTTCATTTCTCCCATTAATTCCTTAAAAAATTTCATTAAAGCCTGGTCGTCTCTCGGGGCCGTCCCATTTGTTCCCGACTCCCCGGTAGGGGAGGGGGATAAGTTGGTGCTCGGGACGAGGGAGGTTCCAAGGCTCACCTCTGCATCAAATTCCCCTATTTCCGGCTCACTCCCAACGCTGACGGAGGCCTCGCTGCGTACTTCCATTTCGTCGACCTCCGACATCCGCTTTTCGGAAGGTCGTTCCCCGCGCGCGTATTTATTTTAATAATTCCTGAAACACAATTTAAATTTGACGAAGACGCGATATCGCGCTCCGTTTGCCCAATTGATTATCAAATTTCTCCGCCTCAACTATAACAATTTTGCGTTCGAACGTCGGGCGCAATGTACGCCCGACCGTGTCGATGTCGCCCCGCGGACAAAAAAATTTGTCCGACCGTGTCGATGTCTCGCCGCGGACAAAAAAATTTGTCCGACGGGTTCAAATCCTACACTCCTGACACCACTTGTTACGCAACTGTGATTAACACCACAGTTACGGATGGCCGATTTGCGAGACTTTAACTCCCGAGGCGAAACTCAATGGCGGATTCAAACTCAACACAAACGCGCGGAATGGCGGGACACAGCGAAGGCTCCGCAACCTTACCTATTACAATCAAACACCCAGGAAAACTGCGTTCAGATATATATACAGAAAATAATATAAGGATTTATTATCGAATAGTAATACAGTGAAAAAGCCGCGCCGGTAAATCTAATAACTCTAAATCGGGACGTCCCCACACGACTGACAGCAAACACGATACGAGGGAGATTATGAATACAAAAATAACACGTCACGTCGTTCAAATGTACGCGGATGCGGCTTATCTGTCTTTCGTCGTCTTGGTGGCGGCCGTCCACACCGCTCCTTTTTGGCCCGATCGCACACCACCAGGTCCTTCGCTCCAAGCTCCACGAGGCCCCGCTCCAAGCACCACGCGTCCGACGCGTGGCCAGCAGCTTCACACGAGGACGATCTCCACAAGGCCCGTGCACCAATGGTTCAACGGAGGGCTCGACTTGCAACGAACTGCTGCGAACTGCCGCGTGCTCTGTGGGCTTGGTGTGCTCGGTGTGTGAACGAACTCTCCACCAACTGCCTTCGGGGAGCTTTTCCACCAACTGCCTTCGGGGAGCTTTTCCACCAACTGCCTTCGGGGAGCTTTTCCACCAACTGTGTCTCTGCGTCGACTGTGTGCTCCAACCAACTCCTACGAACTCTCTGGTGTCTGCCTGCGTCTGCCACGAAATGGCGTCCGACCGTCGCATATATTGGTGGCCGATGACGTCACATTGGCGCACTCCTCCCAATCACAGCCTCCCAACTCGCCCAGGTCACGCCCTCTGCGGCATGCGACTCCTGACATCTCCCGTCCGCGACCCCCCCGCGGTCGTTTTGTAACACGTGCCAGCGAGGTTGGTAGGCCTTTGAGGTGCCAACGGCGGCGGCCAACCGTGGCGGTGTTTTTGGCCTGGTTTCCTGTCTATTTATTACGAAGTCAATGTCAGGGAAAGGGAATTATTTAATGTTGCGCTAAGGACCTAACTAATGTTTATGTGGTTTGCAGTGCCATAATGGACAAAGGTTTGACTACCAGGTGAGACTCACAGGGGCGTTACCTTTAATCCCTCACTATTTAACACTCGGACCTCCAGGTAGATCCACAATCATACATCTTACCCCGACAAACGCCTAAACATCAATAACTTATTACATGTAGAGTCCCTGTCACGACAGCCGAATACCTACCTATTCAGATCTACCTAGCTCTAGATATTGCTCTACCAAATTCATAACAATATATATATATATATATATATATATATATATATATATATATATATATATATATATATATATATATATATATATATATATATATATATATATATGCGGTTTTGAGGTTTGTACAGTGAGTTCAATAAATGTTAAAGGTTTGCCCCCCATAGATAGTCACACAAGCAACATGTAGCCTCATTTGTAGTATAGTTATTTCTTAGTATGTGTGAGACTAGGCCATTTCCTATGTTAGTTCTGCGTTGTGTAAAGCCAGGAAAATAGGCCCTACTGCCACCGATCATCCTACGTCCGTAACCTCAATACAGTTTGTTAACGTTAGTTCATTTTGGGCGAGTTAACACGAGGGAGGCGGATGAGGATCGGGGCGGAGTCGAGGCGGAGTGGCAGAAGCGATGACGGTAAGCATGAGCCAATCAGAGCTCAGAGGTGGTGGCGTCAGAGGGCGTGGTGAGAAGAGTCTGGTGAGTTCCAGAAGGTTCGCGGGGCTTACCTATATAACCCGATGCACAAAGCCCTCGGGAGGACTTGCTGGGGGAGAGAAAGAGATTAAACAGGACTTGCTGGGGGAGAGAAAGAGATTAAACAGGACTTGATGGGGGAGAGAAAGACATTAAGGAGGACTTGCACCAGTTACGGGAAAGAGGACTTGCACCAGTTACGGGAAAGAACTTGCACCAGTTACGGGAAAGGACTTGCACCAGTTACGGGAAAGGACTTGCACCAGTTACGGGAGAAAGACTCGTTGTTGAACTTACAGCCAGAACGCGCGGTGCTTGATGAGCTTGATGCGCCTTGCCGCACTTGCATAAGAACGGCTGAGTAACCGCCCTTTGCCGTAAAAGTCCTTCCCTTGCCGTTCGCCTGATATATCGCCTTTGTTCGAGAGACACGCTACGAGCCCCGGTCTTCGCCTATCACCATCTTCGCGGGACGCACGTGGACCACGGAGAGCCGGACGGGGCCGAGCCTGGACGACCACATCGGCACGTTGGTGAACATCGACATCTGCAATCCCCTGTGTGAGTGTGTGAGACGGGCCCATTGTCCCAGGGATAAGTAAGACTGTATAAGGATTATTCTGTGTCTCTTCGTCCTTGAACTACCGTGGGAGTTGTTGTCGGAGGGTTTACCGTGGGAGTTGTTGTATGCAGATGATCTGGTGTTGATTGCGGAAAGTATGGATGGACTGAAGGAAAAGATGAACACGTGGAAGGAATGTATGGAGACAAAAGGTCTGAACGTGAATATCGGAAAGACGAAGGTGATGGCAAGTGGTAAAGCATGTGGTGAGGTGGAAAGAACTGGGAAGTAGCCCTGTGCTGTGTGTAGGAAGGGTGTCGGAGTGAACTCCATTCAGTGTACAATGTGCGCTGAGTGGGTTCATCAAAAATGTAGTGGTCTGAGAGGGTCAATAACCAGTGTGGCAGCTACATTCAAATGTAAG
Organism: Myxine glutinosa; assembly: GCF_964187855.1. Lineage (NCBI taxonomy): Eukaryota > Metazoa > Chordata > Myxini > Myxiniformes > Myxinidae > Myxine > Myxine glutinosa. The sequence goes on along the minus strand of NC_136262.1, from coordinate 238,937,824 downwards.
GTGTGCACAGAGGGAGCTGCAGATGGAGGAAATGTTGAGTTGGATCTTGGAGACGGCGTGAAGCTGGAAGGTGTGAAAACATTTTGCTACCTCGGAGACATGCTGAATGGAGAAGGTGGATCAGACTCGGCAACGGTTGCTCGAGTGAGATGTGCATGGAAGAAGTTTCGGGAATTGAGTGGCGTGCTGATGATGAGGGGAGTGTCGTTGAAGCTGAAGGGAAAGGTGTATGCTGCATGTGTGAGAAGTGTGATGATTTATGGGAGCGAGACATGGGTAATGAACGTAGAGCAGCAACGAAGGTTGGAAAGGGTGGAAATGCGAATGGTTCGACGGATGTGCGGAGTATCGTTGAGAGAGAGGAAGACAAATGATGAATTGCGAAAGATGATGGGAATAGAGCCTGTGATTGATGCTGTGAAGAGGAACAGGTTGAGATGGTTTGGTCATGTGTTGAGGAAGGATGAAAGTGACTGGTTGAGAAGAGTGATGGAAATGAATGTAGAAGGAAGTAGAAGACGGGGAAGACCGAGAAAGACTTGGCTAAAGATGGTGGAAGAAGAAATGCGGGCAAGGGGGTTAACAAGGAGAGATGCAGAAAATAGGGCAAAATGGAGAAGATTGTCATGGGGACCGCAAGGCTAACCCCCACTCTAGCAGGGAAAATGGCCTTTAAAATGCATGTTGTTGTGTTGTTGTCTTCGTCCTTGAACTGCAAATACGTGTGGGAATCATTAAACCCATCTGTTCTTTCTTTCTTCCTGATTCGATCGTTCCCTTGATTTCTCCATTTGACTAAGCGTGGCACGAATGAACCGCTTAAATCGGGGTCCATTAATTGAGACCGCGGATCACGTGTACGCAAACCGCTCGGCGTACTCCAACCTCACGTGGTTCGTGCGAGGCTTGCTACCTCGTTTCCGTGGCGGCGCGAGTACTTAGGTACGAGCGAGAATTTGGTCCCGAAACCCTATTTTGCGCTCGCCCGGAAAGGACGTAATAAGTCTCGGTTCCGCCAGGCCAGTAAAGACAAGGGGATTAATCCCCCCTTGATAAGGGGAAGAAGGCCGGCGAGAGAACCGCAACAATTGGGGTCAGGAGTTTGGGATAGGACCCGAAGTGCGCTTAACGCACTCCAAAATTACGAGCGACCGAAATTTAGTTTTTAAGAACCAAATTTAAATTCGTGCCATGGCTAGCCAAAGCGGTCGAATGCGGGTGGGGGTAGAAGATGAGGTAGATGAGGAAACAGAATCAATGACCCAGGACCCACGGGAAGAATTGGGAGAAGAGGAGGACGTTGATGAGGGGCCGGCCGTAGGGGTAGAAAATGGCGACGCCTCGCACGTTGCGGCGGGTGCCGAGTCCGCGGGGCCAGGGGACTTCCAATTATTATGGCACAAATAAGGGCCTATATGATAAAGTCGGATCATAAAATGGATGCAATGGGTGGGCAAATGGCGAATCAAATGAAAGTAGAGTGGGACAAATCAAGGGCAGAAATGAAAGAAATGGGTGGCCATTTGAAAGAAATGGGTGACCCATTGGAAGAAATGGGGGATAAATCCACCCGGGAATTGGAAGAGGTGAAAAAGGGGCTGGAAAGCAAAATGGACACCCAAAAGAACGAATTGAAAAAAATGAGGGTGGCGTCTAAAAAGGAAACAAAAGAGATGGGGAAGGACATAAGGCGCAAGTTGAGCGAGGAGGTCGCAAAGGGACGTGACGAGGTAACGCGGTGCGAGGAACGCGTAGGGAGCGAGCTAAAGCAGAGCGTGGCTACATGGACCGAGGGTATATAAATCGCGACTCAGGGTGTGGAAAAGCCGACGGCCGTCGAATTGGAAAAAGAAATTTTATTGGCGCCAGCGGTCGTCGAGGAAAAAGAAATTATAGTTGAAATTGGGGCCGAAGAGACGGCAGAGTTAGAAAATGAATCACGGGAGAAGGAAATGGAATCCACTCAAAGCCTGCATTTTCACCGTGATGTCAGGCTTGCTAACCCCAATAAAGGTTTGCAGGTGCTGCCGGAGAAGAAGGTCCCTAAGGTGAGCGGGAATGTGTATGGCGGGAAAAGATTTTTGGCGCGCTTGGGATCGAGACGGAACCCGGGCGCTCGTGGAAGGTCCGTGGTGCGATGTGTGAGGGCGACTGGCGCGCGTGTGCGAGAGAAGTGTGCACCGGAGCGTGAGTGTGTAACAGGAGAGGGTGTTACAGAGTGCGAGGGAGAATGCACACCGGAGTGTATGTGGGAAGAGTGTGTCGGAGAGGAGTGTGAAACAGAGTGTGCGATGACCGAGGAGAGTGAGGGAGAATGCACACCAGAGCGTGTTGAAGAGTGTGTGCAGGAGTGCACACCAGACCGTGTGATTGGGTGTGCAACAGGAGAGTGCACACCCGTGGGTAACTGTGCGCTTATTGGGTGTGTACCAGCAGAGTGCACACCCGTGGACGTTACGGAGTACGTAACGGAGGGCTGTACATGAGGGTGTGCGATGGCCGATTGTGTTATGGAGTGTGTAACAGGAAGGTGTGCGGTAAAGGAGTGTGTAAAGGAAAAGTGTGTGGAAGGTATGAGTGCGCCTAGGTGTGCAGGTGCGAGTATGGTGTGCGAGAAAGAATGCACACCGGACCGTGTGCAGAGAGTGTGCGGTAACAAAATGTATGGAGTGTATGAGAGGGGCTGGAGCGCCGCATTGTGCGAGTGAGGAACGGGTCGCGTGGGGTGAGAACGCGGCTCGAGCATCGACGCAGACTGGGGTAGCGTTTAGCGTGACGTATAGCCGACGCGGGCCCTCGGTGTGTGGTGTGCTTTGTGTGCTGTGGGGATCGGTGCCGCGACGGTCTCGCAAGGAGCGCCGTGCACGGTTCGCGCCGGGCCCCGCCCTGTATGGCCGGTGCCGCGCCTTGGCGGGAAAGGCGATCGGCATGGTTCAAGGGGGGGGGGGGGGGTAGGAGAGTTCGGAGCCGCGCCCCCTGGTGGCTGCGGTGCTCCAACCGTGGGCGGTTGGGCCATCGTGCATGGGACCGCAAGGCTCCGCGCAGGGATGGCGCCTTGAACCTTGGCCCAAGCATGCCTCCCCTGAATCAAAAATGCCGGACGGACCCAACCAACAGGCGACCAACCACCGCATGCATCGCTCGGCTTTTCGAAGCCGAGCTGTGACGAAAATGTATTTCAGCACGGAGAGGCTCGAGTGGAGTGGACGATTAGCAATAGTGTTGGCGAATGGTGCCCTGCGTGGAGGAATGGTTATTTCACCATTCCTCACACTTTTTTGGGCTCATGAGCATTAGATTAGGGGGATGGCAGTGAAATGCGCATGGAGGAACCAGCGATGGTTACCTCCATGGGGCACCGAAGCTAGCCGAGGGCGGGCTCGGATAATTGTTTGGGATTTAGATGACAGTAGAGGACATGAGAGTTAAGTAGCGACATTTGTACAGGTAGAGGGGACGTAGAGAGATTAGTTGGTTGATAACGACGAAGGGTGTGCTTAGTGTAAAGGAAGACTGGGAAGCACAAGTTGTAGGGGAAGTAGTCAGCTAGATGATGCTGTGTGTGTGAGGATGGTATTGAGCAAATGAGGAATTGGTTGAGAAAGGTGTGTGAGGATGGTATTGCGAAAATGAGGAATTGGTTGAGAAAGGTATGTGAGGATGGTATTGAGCAAATGAGAAATTGGGTACGATATTTGGTGTGTGAGAAAATATGGTGCGGAATGCTTGGTGCGGAATAAAAGGTGTGGAATGCATGGTGCGAAGGAGTGAATTGGGGGAGATGGACCCCTTCACGAATACCTGGGGTGGGTAGTTTAAAGCCATGTAGAGGGCTTAGGTAAATTGTTTGGATATTGACACCTGTGGTGCGGGAAGTAGCAAGAAGTGCTTGGTTGGGTGCATGAGTATGTGGAATGCCTGGGCGTGTGGGCTTTGTTGGTGCGTATGGTTATTGGGGCACTCCGCCACTGGTAGTTTGTCGGCCAGCTGAGGCCGCAGGTAGGCTCTGGGAGCCAGTTAGAGTTGTGAGTAGTGTTCAATGGGGCCCGAGGATCCAAGAGAAGGACCCGGGTAGCCCAACGCCAGAGAGGGCATCCGAGGGGTAGAGTGCCAGGAGGGGTCTTCCCTGGTTTAGGTAGTCGCAGGAGCAGGTAAGCTCGGGTGGCGACTTCGGTGGCGGAGGTGCGCAGGTAGTTGGACCTGCTAGTGGAGCCACACGACCCAGCCCTGAAATTGTGCAAGGGCACAGTATGAAAAATTGGGGAGTGAGACCCAAATTCAGAAGAGCACCGCAGAGTGGTCAATAGGGGATTCGGTTTTTAGAACCACATGGTTTAAAGATGGCCAATTGAATTGGCAGGGCACGACCCTGGGTAGTTTAAATGAGTTAATGTCAGTTAGTGTAGTTAGGAAATGAGGAATTCCCTTTGCGCCATCCACAACCACTCACCAAGGAGACGAACTCCACATCAGGGTTTTGTAAACTGTTTGAGAGTGTAAGATGCGTCATGACGTGAAAGTGACATTGTGTGTTATTCCATCTCTTCCTTCTTGGGAGGGATTGGACGACAAATTTGGTATAGAGGGGGATATGGGAGACAGGACGTAGTGACGAATTTGTAAATACAGGGAAGGGCTAGGGTAATGTAAGCTGACATTGGGGGGTACGAACGGTGAGGGACGAGCTTGCTCTGCTCGCTCTCCCGCGCCCCTCATGCTGCATTACCTTGTTTTGATATGTACCTTTGCGCCCTTTCTGCTTTGCTGACTGTGCTTTGTCTCTCCACCCCACCCATGGACCCACTTTGGAGGAGGAGTTGTGCAGCAACATCGAACTGTGCAGCACCCCTTCTGCACTTTGCTACACCTGTGCAGATGAACTGCGCGGCACTTTGCTGCCGTATTCTTGGTTATAACTTTGCTGCCCGTGTGCAGCACTTGTTGCCACAGACACTTTGCTGCACATCATCACATTACACATTATGGACCACACGTTTTGTGGCTTTACACTTTGCTGCAAACTTACCTTGCATCTTCGGACCACGTGTTTTGAGTGGCATCAATGTCACGCAGTTGGACCACATAAGGTTGCCATAGGCCAGGAATTAATAAAACGAACACGGGTTTTTGTACATTTTATTCTTGGTGTGCCAGGAAAGAAGAACGGTAAGCTTTATTGCACACAGAAGATGCGACATGCAGGAAGCAAGAAGATGCAGGAAGACAGAAGATGCCAGACACCAGCAGCAAATGTGAACTTTTTGAAATGTGTTTTGTGTGTTGGTGCAATGATGTGCTTTCTCTCCCCCCAATCTTCTTTCCACAAAGAACAGGTCCTGGGTTATAGAACTGTAAATAAGTAGGTTTTGTGCTTGTAAATAATAGAAGCTGCCCACCGGCTTTATGTGTAGTTTGAAGATAATTCCGCAATTCGGTTAGTTGTGGGCGTGAGTCTGTTAGTTAGTTACACAACGCAGTAGGTGGGACATATCTAGTGTTGTAAAACTGTCGCATACACGGGTTAGAGTAAATGTTAGGGGGAACCACATCTAAGTGTCACACATAATTAAAAGTTAGTCCCAACTCTTGCTCAAAACCGGTCGTTCCCACTTGTGTAGGTTCGACTCGGGGACGAGTCTGATGAGGGAGGGGGGCAGTGTTACGGTTTTGAGGTTTGTACATTGAGTTCAATAAATGTTAAAGGTTTTCCCCCCATAGATAGTCACACAAGCAACATGTAGCCTCATTTGTAGTATAGTTATTTCTTAGTATGTGTGAGAATAGGCCATTTCCTATGTTAGTTCTACGTTGTGTAAAGCCAGGAAAATAGGCCCTACTGCCACCGATCATCCTACGTCCGTAACCTCAATACAGTTTAACGTTGGTTCATTTTGGGCGAGTTTAACACGAGGGAGGCGGACGAGGATCGGGGCGGAATCGAGGCGGAGCGGCAGAAGCGATGACCGTAAGCATGAGCCGCCAATCAGAGCTCAGAGGTGGTGGCGTCAGAGGGCGTGGTGAGAAGAGTCTGGTGAGTTCCAGAAGATTCGCGGGGCTTACCTATATAACCCGATGCACAAAGCCCTCGGGAGGACTTGCTGGGGGAGAGAAAGAGATTAAACAGGACTTGCTGGGGGAGAGAAAGAGATTAAACAGGACTTGCCGGGAGAGAGAAAGACATTAAGGAGGACTTGCACCAGTTACGGGAAAGAACTTGCACCAGTTACGGGAAAGGCCTTGCACCAGTTACGGGAAAGAACTTGCACCAGTTACGGGAAAGGACTTGCACCACTTACGGGAGAAGGGCTCGTTGTTGAACTTACAGCCAGAACGCGCGGTGCTTGATGAGCTTGATGCGCCTTGCCGCACTTGCATAAGAACGGCTGAGTAACCGCCCTTTGCCGTAAAAGTCCGCCCCTTGCCGTTCCGCCCGATATATCGCCTTTGTTCGAGAGACGCGCTACGAGCCCCGGTCTTCGCCTATCGCCATCTTCGCGTGACGCACGTGGACCACGGAGAGGCTGATGGGGCCGAGCCTGGATGACCACATTGGCGCGTTGGTGAACATCGACATCTGCAATCCCCTGTGTGAGTGTGTGACGCGGGCCCGTTGTCCCAGGGATAAATAAGACTGTATAAGGATTATTCTGTGTCTCTTCGTCCTTGAACTCCAAATACGTGTGGGAATCATTAAACCCATCTGTTCTTTCTTTCTTCCTGATCCGATCGTTCCCGTGATTTCTCCATTTGACTAAGCGTCATTTGACATTGACATTTGACATTTGACTCTCCTCACCAAACTCTCCTCCTTTGGTATCCATGGAAATCTCCATGCATGGCTGGTGGACTTCCTCTCTCGTCGTAGTCAACGTGTGGCCCTGAATGGGTTTCTCTCATCTCCTCTTCCTGTTCAGGCTGGAGTTCCCCAAAGCAGTGTTCTGGGCCCTGTGCTTTTTCTGGTCTTCATCAATGATCTCTCTGACTCTCTTGAAAATCCTCTCTATCTCTTTGCTGATGACTCCACTCTCTGCCGCTCCATTCCTCATCCCTCAGATCGGCAGTCTGCAGCCTCCTCACTCTCTGCAGACCTGGACAAAATCATACATTGGGCAAACAAGTGGAACATGTCTTTCAATCCTGACAAATCTCACACTCTTACGATGTCTCTCCCAAAAGACCGACTGGACAACCCTCCCATCTACTTTCTGAATAATCCTCTCCAAGAAGTTCTGTCACTCAAGCTTTTGGGTCTCACTGTCTGCCATGATCTTTCCTGGGAAAACCACATTTCCAAGCTGGCCTCCAAAGCCAGTCGCCGACTGGGCATCCTCCGTCGTGCGAAGTCCTTCCTTGGCACACCTGAGCTCCTCACCGCATACAAGGCTTTCATCCGCAGCTCAATGGAATACTGCTCTCCCCTCTGGGCTGGTGCTCCTGCCTCACACCTAGCTCGTCTTCACGCTGTTGAAACCAAAGCGTTGAGAATCATTGGAATCTCCCGCGATGACGCTATCTCCGAGGGCTTTTCACTTACTCACTGCAGGCAGGTTGGTGGTCTTTCCGTCTTCTACCGACTACCGACTCCTTGCTCCCCCAGCTCTCTCTGGGCTCTGTCCCCCAAATATTCCTACAGGTCGCACAAGATCTGCCTGCAACCCTCTTATGGTTAAACTGCCAACATCAAGACTGCTCACCTTCACTCCTTCATTCCTCTTTTCTCCCGCCTCTGGAACAAACTCCCTCACACTCTTCAATCCCACTCCTCCCTCCAGGTCTTTAAACGGCTGTTCACCACCATCTCTTATCTTCCCCAATCCAAAATCTTGATCTTTTCTACCCCTGCTAATTTCACCCCAAATCCACTTTTTTGAGGTGACTTTTGTCTTCTTTCCTGGAAGTCCTTGGTGTCCTTGCGTTTTATACCTATCCTGCCTCCCCCGAGGCCCTCTCCCTCCCACACATCTCCCGATGTCCCTGCTCTCAAATGTTGTTTTTGTGTGCTCCCTCCCCTTCTCTCCCCATCTTGTCGACCGCTCCCCTTTTTATATACTTTGTTTGCTTGTTTGTTTGATTTGTTTCTTTGATAAATGCTAGCTCTTTCACGAGCCTCGAGTCTGTATACAAAAAAAAAAGAAAAAAAAAAAGCGTGACACGAATAGAACCGCTTAAATCGGGGTCCATTAATTGAGACTGCGCGGATCACGTGTACGCAAACAGCTCGGCGTACTCCAACCTCATGTGGTTCATGCGAGGCTTGCTACCTCGTTTCCGTGGCGGCGCGAGTACTTAGGTACGAGCGAGAATTTGGTCCCGAAACCCTATTTTGCGCTCGCCCGGAAAGGACGTAATAAGTCTCGGTTCCGCCAGGCCAGTAAAGAGAAGGGGATTAATCCATAAGGGGAAGAAGGCTAGCGAGAGAACCGCAACAACATATATATATATATATATATATATATATATATATATATATATATATATATATATATATATATATATATATATATATATATATATTATATATTATATATATATATATGTATATATATGTATGTATATATATATGTATGTATATATATATATATGTATATATATGTATGTATATATGTGAAGAATCAGCTCTTCGTTTGCAAAGAAGTCCACAAATAGCCTGAAAAATGACGCAGTTTTTTATTAAAGCCAACTTATACGGATCCGGAGGAGACCGACGTCTACAGCAATCTACAGCAAGAACATGCCACGTCAAGCCTTCCTGAAAACACATTGATTCCCAGTCCATTTATATAGGGACACGTTTTATCAGGAAATCTCCGAGGGAACAAACAACACTGGGAGAGGTTCCTCCCACCGTTATCATTCGGGGGAGTCAGCCCGTCCTTATCATTTGGACCAAATGTTTCTCTGGGCTCCGAGAAAACAGAAATGTAACTCACAATGAGGAGAGTGTATGCTTAGCCAAACAAACCCATATATTTTATGGGTTTGTGTACATGAGTAATCCAAAGCATGTTTATACAGAGTCATGCGTTGCTGAGATTAAAACAAAATATATATGGTTAACGATCATGTCATTCTACTAGCATTACGCAAAAACAAGCGCATGTGGGCGTGGTTTTACGACCAGCCTCGAAAAAAGCACACGTATACAATTTGTTCAGCATGACCTCATTTTAAGCCTTTCCTCATCCAAAACTAAAACGAAGCAAAAACCCTTTATTTACTTTATGAAATAGCATTTTTAGACATCATATCAATCATAACACATTAGCACCCAACGTCTATAACTGAACTTTAGGCAATAACAAATCTACTACTTGACATTCCTTCCTCTTGTCTCGTCGAGACAAAGTATCTTAAGAGACAACGTGCCACATCGGGTTTTATTGAAAAATAATTGTGTAATGCGGGTATTGAAAAAATAATTGTGTAATGCGGGTATCTCCCAAGGGCATATCGTGCGCCCAAAGCGCCTCGCCCGTGCATTTGGCGAACGTGTCGTGTGGTGCGTGCTCGGAGCCTGAGGGCTCAAAACATGAAAGTTCATTAACGTTTCGGATCCACAACGAAGACGTCTGGTCCAGATGAGGTTCTGCTCCGCCAGAGGGTGCATCACTTCCCCTGCGGAACTGGCTCCCCCCACCCTTTGCAGACGCAGTCCTTGCAGATCTTCGAAGTTAATCAACGGTCATGCCCATGAGGTCCCTCACGTGTTGCTGTTCTGGGGAATACAAAATGTCGTCAGTATCTTGTGTCTCAATTTCCTGGTCAGGGTACAGAGCGTAAAAATCCGAATCCGAATCACTTGAAGCAAAGAGATCCGCAACATGTGGATCAAAGAGATCCGAAACATTTGGATCAAAGAGATCCGAAACATTTGAAGAAAAGAGAGGGACTTCCTTTATGTCAAAGTCTCCCATGGGCGCCTGGTCGGCTTGCGGGTCTAGGATATCCACGTCGGGTCCCTCGACCGCCAGACCCAGTGTCGCAATCAGATCCATAGTTGGGTCGGAAGGGGGCGTGCAGCTGTCCGCTTGTAATACATAAGCAGCGTTAGCCAGTACACGCAAGGGGTTTATAGCACAAGTATCACAGTCATCACATACACCGTTACAGGCAGCAGCCAGTTCCCACATGGGATCCACACAAGTATCACAGTTGCCACAAAATTCAATGCAATTTTCTGGAGCGCCGGTCGCAACTGCCTTGTTGAAGGACCCGTTCAGGTCGACGGCCTCTGTGGTCAGAGCCATAGTCGTTGTCGGCGGCTTCTTCACTTTCCATCCTGTAAAATACTTTCTCATACAGAGGAGGACTAGAGATTTCATTAGTGCCCCCCAAATTACTACCCCGATTATCACAGCCAGTGCGGTCAATAACCACTTCACTATGGTGCCCGTCCATCCCTGGAACCAGTCAGTGAGCCAGCTAAATGTATAAGAATTTTTGGGTCTAGCTCATCCAGTATCTCAACGTCAGGAAGGACTGAACCCAGATAACATGTGCCCCCCCAATTATTTGGTAAATAGGGGTAAGCCTTGTCGCCGCATATAAACATTGTCCCATGGGGTGGGACCAGGTGGGTGGATAAGCACTGGAGTCCCTTTACCACCCCATTAATCCTACTAACCCCCCTAAAGAATGTTATAGCCGTTATGTTGTGGTTGCGTTTATCTTGCAGTACTATTCGTAATGTAATCCCCGAGCTCCCTTGTCCCAGCTTCCCGGGGAGAGTGTAGGCGCATTCTGATTCTCCCATACGCAAGTGGCCGGAACCCTGGAGGCAGACCCTCCCTTTCTGTGGTTTGACCCAGACGGGGGCAGGCCTCTCGGCCACATGGGCAATCATTGACGGGCGATAATTAAATTGTCGATTGCAACTCTTGCCGTTGTCAACCCCTTCTCTTTCCAGCGTGGTGACTAAACATGGGGAATCGATAGGTTGTGAGCAGAGGTCATTGAGGGACAGAGGTAGCACTATCATGTGTATTCCTGTGGTGCCTGCTTGGGGAAAGCGCATGCACGACCAGCAGTGTGTCCTATTTTGAATTGTTGCCACCTCCCTGGCCACTTTCCAATATGTGTTTTCACCCTTCTTTGGGGCCTTATTCTGGGGTTGTGGCGTGAGTATGTATTCGATGCATGGTATGTAGTTCCTTTCGCCACCGGCCGCGCCAGGGGTCCAGACGCTGCACCGGACCTGCATGGTCATGTCTTTCCCTAGGCGTGTGCGTGTTTGTAGCTTAAAATCAGGGGTTCCCCATTGGTATCCTGGTTGGGCCAAGGTCTTAATGCTAGCTTGCCCGTCTTCCCGGAACTCTCGTTGCTTTTGTAGTACCATGCCAACGCGTCCAGGCCCTGCCGACAGTGCTAGCCAATTTATGTTCACCCAATTTGTGTGCAGGGCTTTCTGTTCGAAACATGGTAGTGATACTCTTTGTCCCCATGTTACGGTGAGGTGTCGGGTTTCGTTTTTGCATCTATTGGAATCGGAGTTTCCCCTAGCTGCTGTCGCTATCAATAGTATTGTACCTATGATTAGGCCCATCCTTACTGTGTTCTGGGGGTGTGGTGTCTGGTGCTTGTATGGCCAACTTACAGTGCGTGGCGTGGATCCACGAAGTCTTGCCCTCGCAAAAGACTGCCGTTGGTGTAGTCAGCAACACCTGGACTGGTCCCTTCCACCTTGGTTCCAAGGCGTTCTTGCAGGTGAAGTGCTCCACGAACACCTGGTCTTTTTTCCTCTGGTGGAACACCTGGTCCACAAGTCTCCTGGGAGCGCCTGGTCTACAGGTCTCCAATTCATAGATTCAATTCATTCAATTCATAGTTTCATAGAACACCTTTTCTCCAATTTCCTAATCCACTTTTTTTTTTCAAGTGGATCCAATTTTATCCAATATTCAATTTTTAAATTCAATCCCATTTAATCCAGTCCAATTCAAATTAAATTCAATCCTTCTCTCAGCATCCCATTACCTGTTTCCAACATCAATAAAAATAAAATTATAAAATTAATAAAAAATCAATCATCTCAACTCTCAAATCGAATCAAAAAATAAAAATAAACGAAAATTACTTCAGCGAGAGTTTCAACTAGAATTACCACAAACCAACCACCATTAACCTCCATTAACACAAACAAACCACCATTAACCTCCATGAACCTCCCCCTATTATTTATTTATTTTCACGAATAAACAAATAATAGAAATAACCTGGTCTACTTCCAATTTCAATTCTGGTCAGTTCTGGTGTCTGGTCACACACAATGTTTTCCTCACCCACTGTGATTCGCTCACAATAGATTCCCACTGTTATGTCTGAAATTAAGCTACCCTACTGGGTATTCGTGAAGGGGGTCCATCTTTCCCAACCCCTTCCTTCACACCAGCCACTTCACGTTGTCCACCATACTCACTGAATTGTCATCAATTCTGAAATTCGTCTCATGAAAACACATCCCAGAGTCTAGTGTAACAGCCAGACAAACACATAGACACGCTGAAGACCCCAGGGTACCCATCAAACTAGCTTGTCCCCAGATCAACAACACAGCGAAACATGTAACTTTACTAAAATAATCACTTACTCATAACTAGCTGGATAACTAGCATAACTAGCTCAACACCTGGAACTCATAACTAATACTCATACCACTAATTACTCATAATAACTCATAATTACTTATGTAATTACTCATGCCAATACTTACTCAAAATAATGTAATATCCCAATCTTCACCCCTTATGCAAATCGAAGCACCCCGGACAACCCACAACCAATATCAACCACTGTAGCCGCCTTCCCCTCCAGGCAGCCACACACAGCCACATACATCTCCATCCACGTCACACAAGACAACAGCCAACGAGTGTGTCCACCACACAGAAACCTTTGGCAATGCAACAACCGAACACCCAGACAACCAACAACAAAACCCAATCCATCTCCATGGCTCATCAAGCAGTTCCAACTTAATCCAGCTTCACATACCGATTTCCCCAAAAACTCGTGAAACTTCACCCCCATTTTGGAAAAACCCTGGACTAAACCCTGACACCCTAAATAACTTCAGACCCATCTCCAACCTACCCTTTCTGTCAAAAGTTTTGGAACGTGCTGTGGCCACTCAACTCAAACATCACCACTCTGCCAATAACCTGTATGAAACATCCCAATCCGGATTCTGCTCCAGCCACAGTACTGAAACTGTTCTCCTCAAAATCACCAGCGACCTTTTCTCTCCTCTGATGCCGGCAACCTCAACATTTTCATCCTCCTCACCTCAACGCCTCCTTTGACATCATCAATCACACCATCCTCCTCACCCTGTTTAGACCAGCTTGTGCCTATTAAACCCAAATCAGTTCACTCCCAAGCTTCACATGGACCACCTACTACTCTCAAATTATCCACTCTGGCTCCGGAATCCCAAAAGCACTCTTCTCTACAATAAACAAACTAAATAAACAAACTTTACAACGTGAACAAACTCCTCAGCGCCCTGGATACCGCCACCTGTCATTCTGAGTAGACAACAGCATCTCCTTTCTGGCTTTCAGCATCTCCTTTCTCCTTTCTGGCATCCAAATGAAATTCTGGCTTCAAATCAACTTCCTCGAACTTAACTATGATAAATCTAAATTAATCTTCGTTTGCCCACAACCACTCATAACTTTGCCCCCCAAAAAACAAGTCACATTCTTTGTATATTGCCAACATTGTTCATCGTTTAAGTATCATCCAGAACTAAATTTTTATAAACCATCAACTTGTAGATGCATTTATTTATATCCCATTAACCCAAGAACTCTCAATTGCTTGGTTATATTTTAGTAATGTCATATATCCATATTTCTTTTCCAAATTGTTCCTGATATACACATTAATCCCATCTGTCTTCGTTTCCAGATGAACTCAAATCAGGAAATCAACACAAATCCTTATTACCTCCAATCAATTCAAAATTAAATCAAACAATTCAAAACCAGATCGGATCAGCGATCAGAAATCACTTTTCCAATCAACAATTCATTCAAAGACCAAGCTTAAAAACACAACTCTCATCTTACTGTGACAAATAAGCAACCAACCTACTTCACACTAAAACAAATAACTTTTCATCACCCCTTTCTTCTCCACCGCCTCTTACACTTAAACAGATCATAATTACTCACTCATACACTGTTGCCCATCACCCAGTTGCCCCAGACCCAAACACAGGTTTGAAATCCCAGTAGGTTGTTCTTCAATCCCAACCATCATGTGATCCCAACATCTCTCCATTTATTTCGTTCCTCATGGGGTTGGTGTTTTATGGCCTTTACCTCTTACCCAATCACACTGCACATTATTCCCCGTCCTTGATGGATAATTTTACATCCAGATGGGCACAGCATCCCATTTTTGGCGACCCAGCCCTAAAACAAGCCCCTGGACTCCTTGCAGGCTGGACCAAAACCCCCGGACGAAGTTGCATCCCCAAACCCGTCCATATAAACTCCATTGTTGTCCTGTTCATCTCTCTGTGTTACATTTACATTTTGTGACTCACAGCTCCTGCCTCCATGGAACAATGACGCCTGAGCACTCAATTAGCCCTCCCAGTACCAAAGACTTACAATCAGACCGACAGACAGACAAATAACAGAGGCATGTCGCCAGCCCCAGCACAGGACATCCCCTTTCCGGGCAGGTACAATATAATCCACAGCATCGAAATGCCAATTTCTATCCGGGGCCTCGCAAAGCCAAAATCCATGCCTGCGTGCTCCATCATGCAACCCGATCTGTACTCGGTGCGCCCGGCGCCCCCTATAATCAGTGAGTTATAATAACCACAATATCTCTGGCACCCAACTCGTGATACCACAATTTAATCCACGTTACTTGCATCTCTTCATCCTCACAAATGTCCTCCATTTAACGTGACTCAAATCCATCTCAAATCCCCACCGCTCGGCCCGGTTAAATTAAATTCCAAGCGTACTGTATTCTCTGTCCACTAATTATGTACATGATTTTGGTTTTACCCACAATATAATGTCCCGATATTCTCCCCAGATTTAGGTTCTATATCCTGTCGTTAAAGCAACACCCTGTAGACTGACTCCGCCTGTCGTTCTTCCAAGGTTAGTGAATTACCTCTGACCTTTCCCTTGCATATCTCGAACAAAGGTCAACTAAACTTTAAAAGGTCAAACTTCGAATTGGGGTAACCAGCGCTTTATTATCCCACAAGTAATGCAAGTCCGGCGACAATGGACAAATGACCATTAATGTGGCTCTACATAGCATAATGCTAACTTCTACGAATCCAACAACCGTCACACTTCGTCCAAGGACCTTCCGTACGAGGCGTGCTTCACAATGCCCATCGCACATCCTTCCTCGTTCGCACAACGCTTCATCAACGCACCTCCTCGCGTCCACACCTTGGCACAAGCCACACCACATACCGACAGTTGAAACCTCGACCGTCCTCCTTCCTCGGATCAGCGTTCTGTTGAAAACGTGACATTTCTGCTCAAATTATTGAATTTCCAAATACTCTCCCTGCAGCGCCCGTGAGGCAGCTTGTCCCACATTATCTGCCTCCAGACCCATATGCGTTTTAATAACTTAACCTTATCAGCATCGTTCGCCAGCATACCCTTTGTCCGGCGCATCGATCATCCCAAATGCTTCGATGCATCTTCCAGCCGCCACTCCGCACTGTACCTTACTGTATGAACAAGACTTCCTGTTGGAACTTGACTCCGGAAATTAATTACTCTGTCTTGAAATCGTTTATTTTAGCCATCTTAAATAAATCCATCCATCTATCCATCTTATAAATCCATCTTAAATAAAAATCCATCTTATAAGTAACGTATTCGTCCTGTGACATTGCCTGGCATATATGTCGCAGCCGGCCATTATTCCGACATGGCTCGTCTGACATGAACGTCCGACATCCAGCAAAGTCGAAATGACCCACAATGCATTTGGGCACACATCCTCCTCTGAGAGTGGGCGAGTTATCGCCGGCACTCTGAGCAGATAATTAAACGAACATTGCCAGGATTCTCGGATAGACGTTTAATTTCACAACACACATGACAAAAATCCGATTTAAATTCAGAGATCGCCGATCGACCTGGCACTACCATCTTAACGCGATGACGCCACGCCGCCCCCCCCATTTTGGCGCGCACCCTCGTGCCTCCGCACGAATCTCAACACTCCCTGCACGCCGCTCTATTCGCGTTCGCGGCGGGGTTTACCTCGCGTTGGGACATGCAGTCGGCTGTCATAACAAAGTGCTGTCATAACAAATCTACGACCTGACATGTAGTGAGCTGTCAGAACATTGAGCTGTCAGAACTCATCCCTAGCTCGTGAACATCGCAAAAAAACAGGATCTCCGACGCTCCACCTCTCTGACCCAAAATGCACTATATGACACCAATTCCAAAGGTGGGCTACCTCAGTGATACATCCCACACATACAATACACAATATCTGCCATTGAATGAACTCTTCAATTCAAGTAAAACACACATATTGATTCGAATTCTGCAACCATCTCCAAGAAACCGCTTCATATCAACAGTAGATCGACAAGGGCACTCCGGGTGCTTTCCTGACCCGATTTATATCAATTCGCTTCCCAAACAACTCCCAAACAGATGAAAATCCGGACTCAGTTCAGGACCTCGCCTGTTCTCTCGGATAGACGTTAAAATGGACATTCCCGGCCTGAATTTCCCCCAAGTCGAGCAGATCGCTTACAAAGTTTCACACCGAAACCCTCTGCTTTGCACATGACACACAGACAAACACATTGGCCAGACACACACGTCAATTAACATCCCAATATACATTCATTCCTCATTCATGTTACGTCTCTCATTCAAGGAAAAGGATTTTTTGGGACGGGTTTGGACGGGGGGTGGGTTGAGGTGGAAAGGGGAGGCAGGGCGGG
Source organism: Myxine glutinosa (assembly GCF_964187855.1). Lineage (NCBI taxonomy): Eukaryota > Metazoa > Chordata > Myxini > Myxiniformes > Myxinidae > Myxine > Myxine glutinosa. Next base: position 238,920,861 of record NC_136262.1, on the reverse strand, counting down.
GGGTGTTGGGGTGTTGCCTAGAGCCCCGGGGCTGAGCTCAGGTCTTGGGGGGGGGGGGTTGGGGGCATGGTGGCTACCTCCCCTTTCGCGGGGTCTTGGTCCGGATTATGGACGAGCGGCATTAGCCGCTGATTTGCTTGCTTAACTACCTCCTTAATTGTTTTGTCCTGAACTTTGCTTCCTGAACTTGCTTCCTTTGGCTCTGAAGCTTCAAATTCCTACAATGCAGCTCCTGCTTCAATTTTCAATATTTCAAAACCTAACCTGTCCTTCTCACCCTGTGGCCACCTGGCCCATTTCCTGTGAGCTTATTTATTTTCTCTTGTCCACCAGGTCCTGGCCTGCTTCTATCTGGACCTTCTAAGTTCACCACAGCCCATCTTTCCCTGGCATGCAATGGCATACCCCATCTTGTCTCTGGGCTGTTCCTTCCTGGAAAGTTCTCGGCCTGGCTCGACCTCACTTTCCCCCCTTCCCTTTTACCGAACGTTATCTTCACCGATATCCTGCGCAAATCCTTTTACTGGCCATGTTCCTATGGCCTTCTATGTTCCTATGGCTTTCTATCTAAGTTTAGCCACAGCCCTTCGTTCCCTGGCATGCAATGGCATACCCCATCTTGTCTCTGGGCTGTTCCTTCCTGGAAAAATCTTGGCCACCTGGTTTCAACCTATATGGCTGTCCGACCTCATTTTCCCCTCCTGGTGCTAACTGTAACTTTAAGCTTACTGTTAAGTCCTTACTTGTTTATCCTTACTTGTTTATCCTGGCTTTAACAAAACCACGTCATTCTGAGGCCTAAATGAGCCTTTACTTACAATTCTGTTCGAGTGCAGACAGCGCGGATGACAGGGAAGCGGACTGAACCCGTTCGAAGAAGCAAGGTACAAATTTGGAAAGATAGCCCTCTGGTATAAGACAATTGCTCACCTTAATCAAATTAGAGTGCCAGCGTCCCGGCCTCGAGCAGCCTTCCTTCCGTCGCCCGGGTTCCGCTTCCCGTCCTCCGCGTCTGTTGACACCCCACTCCTGGTACCATTTGTGAAGAATCAGCTCTTCGTTTGCAAAGAAGTCCACAAATAGCCTGAAAAATGACGCAGTTTTTTATTAAAGCCAACTTATACGGATCCGGAGGAGACCGACGTCTACAGCAATCTACAGCAAGAACATGCCACGTCAAGCCTTCCTGAAAACACATTGATTCCCAGTCCATTTATATAGGGACACGTTTTATCAGGAAATCTCCGAGGGAACAAACAACACTGGGAGAGGTTCCTCCCACCGTTATCATTCGGGGGAGTCAGCCCGTCCTTATCATTTGGACCAAATGTTTCTCTGGGCTCCGAGAAAACAGAAATGTAACTCACAATGAGGAGAGTGTATGCTTAGCCAAACAAACCCATATATTTTATGGGTTTGTGTACATGAGTAATCCAAAGCATGTTTATACAGAGTCATGCGTTGCTGAGATTAAAACAAAATATATATGGTTAACGATCATGTCATTCTACTAGCATTACGCAAAAACAAGCGCATGTGGGCGTGGTTTTACGACCAGCCTCGAAAAAAGCACACGTATACAATTTGTTCAGCATGACCTCATTTTAAGCCTTTCCTCATCCAAAACTAAAACGAAGCAAAAACCCTTTATTTACTTTATGAAATAGCATTTTTAGACATCATATCAATCATAACACATTAGCACCCAACGTCTATAACTGAACTTTAGGCAATAACAAATCTACTACTTGACATATATATATATATGTATATATATATATGTATATATATGTATGTATATATATATATATGTATATATATATATGTATATATATGTATGTATATATATATGTATGTATATATATATATATGTATATATATATATATGTATATATATATATATGTATATATATATATATGTATATATATATATATATATATATGGGGGCTGCAAAAGTAGGTATACAGTAAGGAAAAACAAAACGTGCGCACAAAACGTATTGTTACAGACGCGGTTGTGGATGTTGGTTTACCGAGCGGTTTGGTATGACCGCGTCTGCACGTTTACCCGATTATACTCGAACGTTGCCGAGTCGCGCTACGCTAAATCAATGAAGGAAAAGGACACAACGGCTGGGATTAAAATGACACGACACCAGGGATACGGTTCTCAAGACCTCCGGAGGAGGTTATAATATGGCGGAAGGTTAGATTACAGGAATGAGAGGGACAGCATAGGAAGATAGGCACTTAGACACGGTCTTATACTAGCCCCGACAGACGACAGATAAACAGGACAAAACTGACTCACACGGGGATTGATGGCAAGGAAAGCGGGTATTCGATGGCTCAAGGTGCACCTTGGCTCAGGGACAGAATCGACCCGGTCCGGTCCAGAGATGCGGGAGGTCTCACAGCGCTCGAGGTGGCGTCTGGTTCTCTCGTTCGGGGCTGAGGCGCATCTGACTTCACATCCGGTAAGTCGCTGCGTATCTCCGGCGGGGAGTGACACGCCCTCGGCTCGTTAGCTCCGCCCCAGATGGAATCGGCCCGTTGCTTCTCATTGGGTGCGGGGGGTTACCGGCTCCGCCCTTGACGAGGGGCCGACAGGCAGCCCCTTCGTGGTAACCCCGTCGGCGCACATGGGTAATGGCGGCCAACCGAGCCGGAGTGAGGACGCACACTCCCCGCGCGCGCCGTTGTTGTAGTTGTTGTTGTAGTTGTTGTTGTAGTTGTTGTTTGGGGAAGAAGATGGGAGGAGGTATGGGAAGGTCCTAAACTCACTACTGGTGCCATATAATCACATTCTGGTGCAACGAAGAGTCAGAATTAATGGAAACGAGTCCTTAACTGACATAGACTAAGAATAACTAGCAAGATGTCCGAAAGTTGTCTACGTGAGATGCGGTGGACCTGGGCACGACATTTAATGGGGGAAAAAGGGGAAGGTCGGTTCTACAGAGTGTTATTTACAGGCAATGGGACTAGGGAATGGGGGATTGGGGATAGTTGGGGAGTATTGGGGAAATAGGGGAATATTTACAAGCGGATATGGAGGCCAAATGCCATATCCGCAACATTGCACCCTTCTCTACCCTCGGGGCGTCCCGACCCGATAAATTTTTACCTATTTTAGTGTGGCACTCAGATGTAGTTCCCTCTACTATTAACTCTACCCTGAGTGCGACAGTTTTACAGATCTTCACAAATGAGTAAATATGTCCCCCTGCGACGTTGCACCCTTCTCCTCACAGAAACACACCCACAGGATAACCGAATCGCGGAAAGAATTCGCAAACTAAACATACAGCCGGTAGGGAGCATTATTTACAAGACTACGCTGATATTTACACTACGATCCAGGACCTGTTTTTGGAGGAACACATGCAGATGTTATGCATACAGAGAGCACGCATGCCAGCATCGATACACCAACCCACGAGTGCTCTGTGGCCTTACGGCCTTTAATAACGTGCAGAGCACCCCTTCCAAGCACCAAAAGCACCACTACACACCCAAGCACCAATCGGTGCAGTCACCATTGTTCATTAAAATAAAAACAACAACCCCTAACCCTGCAGGTGTCTCTTGCTCTTCGTGTGGTGCACTTGGTGTTCTGGCTTCCTTAGAAAAATAAAGAAAGGCGCCAACCGCGTCCATTTCTTTATTGTGGCCGTCAGGGGGCCAACTATTAGTGGTTCACCTGTTTGGCATAGGTGCCACGTTGACCCAGAGGTCCATCAATGGGTGGTGCTTGGCCGCAACAGAACTGCGGTCCATGGTGGGCGGCCACAAACATTGCGGTCCATATGGTGTATCGATCCAGGCAGCAAGCAGCGAAAGTGCAGGCCCACAACTGCGTAGCCAGCACCTCTCTCTCCTCTCTCTCTGCCCCAAAGCCAGATCCTCGGAGGTGGGAGACAAAAGAAGCAGACAAGTGAGTAAGGTGGTAAGGGCGCAAAAGTGCACGCAATATAAGATGATGCACACTGGGGGCACATGGGAACCAGGTGAGACAGGTACGTTCCTACCGTACGCCCCCCCCCCCCCCACCAGGTAACCTACATGGCCCCTCCCTTACCCCTTACTGTGTCCACAAAACACAACACTACCCATAAACATCTATTTTACAAATCAACAAACGTCCCTACTGTCTTCCCCGTTCCTCCCATAAACCAAATTCGTCTTCTCTCCCTCCTAACCAATCAAATTTGCCATTTTCAACTTAACATCAAAATTTGCCATTACCAATTCATCATCAGTCCCTCCTAGGGAGGGAGAGATGGAATCACCCCAATGTCTCATCCACGTCGTGATGCGTCTCACAAATCCAAACAGCAATCCTTACTTCCTGCAACAGAACAAAGAAAACACAGATGTGGAGTCATCATTATCACCACAGGTAAGTGGCTGCGTATGGTGCGACAGGTTCATCAATCCTAACTATTTCCTAAATGACTTTAACAACTTTACATTACCCGGGGTCTTTCCCTGCCAATCCATTGGCCAACTTACACTATGGGTTCTAAAAACCAATTCCCATTGACCAACTTGTGGTGCTTTTCAATTTGGGGTCTCACTCCCCCGATTCATCTCCCGGTGCCCTCGCACAATTTCTGGGCTGTGGCGTGTACCTCTCCCAGCGGGTCTACCCACCTGCACACCTCCACCACTGCAGTTGCCTCCGAGCTTACCTGCTCCTTACCCTAACCTAACTACCTGGGGAAGGCCCTCTGGCGCTCTCCCCACTCGGTGCCCTCTCTGGCACTGGGCTGCCCGATCCACACCCGGGATCCTCAGGCACCCACTGACACTAACAGCTCCCAGAGCCCACCTGCGGCCTCACCTGGCCGACATCCTCACAGTGGTGGAGCGCCCAACCAACTACACACACTAACAGGCTACACGCCCAGCCATTTCCACGACACTAATGCACCCATCCAAATACCATTCTTTCACCTCGCACCACAGATGCCAATATCCAACCACAATTTACCTATACCCTCTACCTAACACTTGCACTACCCGCCCCGGGTATCCGTGATGGGGGTCCACTCTTCCCCCATTCACACCTTCGCACCATCCACTCCACTCCACAATTTCCACCATACTCACTCCACGACCATCCATTCCAATACTCCATACCATTTATTCCATACACCTGTCTTTCATTCACCTGTCGTTGCACACCTGTGCAATCCTACCTGGTGCCACCTGCACCCTCCTCCTCTTCCTGGACCAGTTGGTCAACACAACACACAATCACCACTACTCCCTCATACACTGCTCCACACACCTGTTCAGTTGCACACCTGTGCAATCACACCTGTTCCATTCTCACCTGTTCAATCCTCACACACACGGCATCATCTCAGCTAACTACTCCCCTCTGAAACTTGCGCTTCCCAGTCGTCCCTTTAAACTATTGCGCTCCCACGTCATTATCATCCACACTAAACTACCTGCGTCCCCACGACAGGTATCAGTCACTAACTAAACTTAACGTTACCTAATGTCATCTTCGCTAGATCCCTACAATTATCCAAGCCCTCCCTGGCTCGGTTGTCATAGCCACCCCATAAACTATTGCTCCTTTGCCCCACCACGTGAGGGATGACAGAGTTGCCATCCCACCACATCGGGGCATCTCTCACTATCAATTTTGTTCGTCCAGATTCCAACCAATTCAAAAATTTTCCATTTACTGCCAATTCTACTCACTTTTCTAAATTTCGTTTTAAATCACTATCACTATCACCCTCACCCGTCTACTTATTAGATCCTCTCGGTGCGCCAATTCACGTCTACAGCCCGGCTTCGTACAGCCGAGCAATGAACGCGGATTCTTTTGTGCCGGCGGCTGGATGCGTCCCGCATTCGGGGCAGGGGCGGGGGCTTACCCGGGCCGAGATCCCACGCACCACCTCGGCGTGGAGCCATCCAATGTCCCGATCTCGACCTGCCGGCACCTCTCCACAAAACGTGGTCGCCATAACGACCCGTCCTATCGGGCTGCCCGCTCCGCCTAGTGGAGCCCGGACGCGGCCGTTCCACGCGAGGCCCAGCGTGGATCGCGCACGGCGGTCCTTTCGAACCCGCCGTGGCTCCGATCCCCGCTGGTTCTCGCGGCACGCGAAGCCCGGCACGCACCGAGGGCCCGATTCGGCTATAAGTCGTTCTAACCTCTAGCCTGGTTACCGTCGACGCTTCACCTGGATTCTTACATGCATACGCTACCCCTTTCTTGCTCATACATGCAGCTGTTCCCATTCTCCTCGTACCTTTCCTTACACACCTCGGTACACTCATTCCGCTCGCCGACTTGGTCACACACCTGACCACCGAACACTTTGGCACACATTCGTTGGTCGCACACCTCACCAACACACCTCTTCGCGCCCCCTCCTCGGTCACTTCCTCTGTGACAATCACAGGTGTGCTCTCATTCGCACACCCAACCACGTGCCTCACTACCAACTCAAATGTGCCTTCCCACACACGCTCTACCATTCCAGGTGTGCATCCTTCCATTCCAGGTGTACATCCTCGCTCACCTGTCATAACCAACTCACGCTCCGTTTCACTCTCACTACTCTCACCTCCATTCTTGACCGCGCACTCACCCTTACTCTCGACAGCACACTCTTTCCTCATGCACCCGTCCGTTACACACCTTTCTCGCGCACACCCTCCTGTTACATCCTCTGTAACACTCACCACAGGCGTACACTTCCTCGTTACATCCTCTGTAACACTCACCACAGGTGTACACTCTCTCGTTACATCCTCTGTAACACTCACCACAGGTGTACACTCTCGTTACTTCCTCCGTAACACTCACCACACCGCGCTTCCATGTACCCCCTCGCACACGCGCTTCGACCAACTCACTCTTGACGGCACACTCACTCCTCGGCGTGCACTTTTTCCTCACACACCCCATGGTCGGACATTCTCGCACACCTCTTTTTTCGCACACCTGACCTGTCACACACTTCACCAACGGCCTTTCACGAACACCCGGATCCAAACCAATCCCCAAGCCGACTGAAGCTTTCCTCACATCATATACATTGCCACTCACCTCCGTACTTCGTCTCCGCACCTCCTTTGCCACCTGCAAACTCTTTATTTGGTTAGTGAGCATCACATCATGAGTTGAGCACCCACCTTGCACATATTCCATCACCTCCTCCTGGATTTCTCTTTTAGTTTCTGTTCGTCCCTTCTTAATTTCACTCACCTCTTCTTCCACTTCCTCTAATTTTTGTTTAACCTCTTTTATTTCTCAGTGCGTCTCCTCAAGTTCGTCCTCTAAGGCTACCGTGACCGTCTCTATGTGCATCCTCACCTGCCGGTCCTTCGTCTCCATTACCTCTATCACCTCGTCCAACCTCGTTGTCAGTCACTCACGTACCATCTGACATTCCCTCTTCGTCGCTACCAAGTCATCTTTTAGTTCTTTCTGTGTCGCTTTTAAACCTCCTAATACCGCAGTGTTCCTTTGAACCTGCTCCACTAACTCCGTCTGTCCCACCGTCAGCTGCTCCACCTCCTGCGTCAGGTCCTCTATGCCCCCTTGTAACTTTACAGTCCCTTTTCTCACCTCCTTCTCCATGTGCTCCTTACAGTGCCTCACCTCCTCGCGCACTCCTCCGACCTCCTCACTCACTCCTCTTCTGATCTCCTCTCCCATCACTTGCATCTCCTGCCCAGATGCCACCCTCATCTGCTCCATTTCCTCCCTGTGAGCATCCAGTTTAGTTTCTACCCCCATTCTGACCCCCTCTATCTGCTGCCCCATTTGTTTAACTTCCCTTTCCGCTTGGTCCCTCATGTCCCTCAATTTGCCTTCCATCCTGTTTTCTAACCCCTCTAACCCATTTTTCACTCCCTCTATCTGATTCTCCTGGGCAGCCATTCTATTTTCTACCCCCGTTAAGACCTCCTGTATTTCCCCTAATCTATTGTCTAATTTCCCAAATTTCTTGTCTAATCCCTTAAAATTATTGTCTAACCCCTCACCGGTACCCCTCGCTTCGTCCCTCATTACCCCCATTTGCTCACTCTGAGCCTCCATCCGGTTCCCCATTACCCCCATTTGGTTTCCCATTACCCCCATTTTTGCTTCTAGCCTCTCCATAAGGGCCCCCATTTGCAGGAGGAAAAGGTTCGAATCCATCAGGGGCGCTGCCACGGTCGCGGGCGCCGCGACCAGCGAGGCGCCATTTTGCGCACCCGCAATGTCGGGCGCAACGACGCTATTTTGTGCGTCTGCTACCCTCGCTGCTTCGCTCTCCTCGCGTCCCTCAATTTGGTCCTGGACCGACCCTGCCTCACTCTCCTCTACCGGACCCCAGCTGTCTTGATCCGCCATAGCGCGACTTTCAAAATTCGGGTTTTTATTTTTTTGTAAAACACAATCAAATTTCGCTGTTACAATTTCGAGCGCGTAAAACGCGCTCCGGATCGAATTCTACCTCCCAACACCAATTGTTACCCTAGTGGTACAATTGGTGTTCCAAAATTTGGGCCTAACAAATTTAGTCCCAGGTCCGAATCCGACACTCCTGACACCAATTGTTACAGACGCGGTTGTGGATGTTGGTTTACCGAGCGGTTTGGTATGACCGCGTCTGCACGTTTACCCGATTATACTCGAACGTTGCCGAGTCGCGCTACGCTAAATCAATGAAGGAAAAGGACACAACGGCTGGGATTAAAATGACACGACACCAGGGATACGGTTCTCAAGACCTCCGGAGGAGGTTATAATATGGCGGAAGGTTAGATTACAGGAATGAGAGGGACAGCATAGGAAGATAGGCACTTAGACACGGTCTTATACTAGCCCCGACAGACGACAGATAAACAGGACAAAACTGACTCACACGGGGATTGATGGCAAGGAAAGCGGGTATTCGATGGCTCAAGGTGCACCTTGGCTCAGGGACAGAATCGACCCGGTCCGGTCCAGAGATGCGGGAGGTCTCACAGCGCTCGAGGTGGCGTCTGGTTCTCTCGTTCGTGGCTGAGGCGCATCTGACTTCACATCCGGTAAGTCGCTGCGTATCTCCGGCGGGGAGTGACACGCCCTCGGCTCGTTAGCTCCGCCCCAGATGGAATCGGCCCGTTGCTTCTCATTGGGTGCGGGGGGTTACCGGCTCCGCCCTTGACGAGGGGCCGACAGGCAGCCCCTTCGTGGTAACCCCGTCGGCGCACATGGGTAATGGCGGCTAACCGAGCCGGAGTGAGGACGCACACTCCCCGCGCGCGCCGTTGTTGTAGTTGTTGTAGTTGTTGTTGTAGTTGTTGTTGTAGTTGTTGTTTGGGGAAGAAGATGGGAGGAGGTATGGGAAGGTCCTAAACTCACTACTGGTGCCATATAATCACATTCTGGTGCAACGAAGAGTCAGAATTAATGGAAACGAGTCCTTAACTGACATAGACTAAGAATAACTAGCAAGATGTCCGAAAGTTGTCTACGTGAGATGCGGTGGACCTGGGCACGACATTTAATGGGGGAAAAAGGGGAAGGTCGGTTCTACAGAGTGTTATTTACAGGCAATGGGACTAGGGAATGGGGGATTGGGGATAGTTGGGGAGTATTGGGGAAATAGGGGAATATTTACAAGCGGATATGGAGGCCAAATGCCATATCCGCAACAGTATTTTATTGATTATACAAGCATATCAATAATAACATATCAAGTACTTACTTTTTCCACATGCGAAATTTGCATTTATGTTTATTTAAATTATACAATGGACTACAAAATGTAAATGTTTCATGATATTTGTTATATTATATCGCCTTTATCTATCAATGTTGTTGAAATGAAGATCAAATAGCTGTATGTTGAAATATGTTGAAAAAGTCAAAACTTTACATGGGGTGTACTTACTTTTTCACGTGACTGTGTATGTATGTATATATATATATATATATATATATTACTTACTTTATATATATATATATATATATATATATATATATATATATATATATATATATATATATATATATATATATATATATATATATACAGTGGTACCTCGGCTTACGAGTTTAATCCGTTCCGTGACGGAGCTCGTAAGCCAAATCGCTCGTAAGTCAAAGCAAATTTTCCCATTCAAATGCATTGAAATGCTATTAATCCGTTCCAGCCTCAAAAAAAAAACACCAATTTTTTTTGTTAGGTGCTTTTAAATAACAAAAATGTACTTTATAAATAACAAATAATGTATAAACAAGCACGACCTCGTATATACTGTACATAATACAAGAGAATGTAAAGAAATAAACTGGACCTCTATCCATGAAGATATGGAGAAGTTGTTGTTTGTGTGGTTGAAGGAGAAGCAGCTCGCAGGAGATACCGTGACCGAGAGCATCATGTGTTTGAAAAGATTGAAACTCGGATATCGAGCACGGACCACGAGGTGTTTTTTCTTTTTTCTTAATCTCGGTTTCAGTGAACTTTTGCTCTGTGCTCACGTGTACTGTACCTGTACCTGTAATGGTACGTCAGAGGATGGCACCTGTTGTCATCATATTAAGTGCAAGATGTTCTGCATCGTAAGTTGGTACACCGTGGTCTTTCGGCGGTGTTTAAGCCGGCCGTCTTGGCTTCTGTCACCATTGGCATTGAGTCTTTCGATGTAGGTAGGTCGTTGTGTGCCGGTGCCTTGGCCGAATTCCTTCATTGCTGCATTGTTAGCTCACCTGGTTTTTTATACCACATCTTTGGTTATCGGACCAGCGAATGACGTCATCTCCAAAGTATGGCTTATTCTCACTTGTCTTGGACGATCTTCTACTTCTAGCCTTCCACCGTGCATTTGGTGTCCACTGTACTTACTGTACAGTGCCTGGTAAAATTGATGTAATGGGTTTTTGACCGTCAACGCCATGAACCGTCATGAACCGTCAACGCCATGAACCGCTAACACTCAAAAGCCCATTTATCGCGCCTTATAAAGCAAAACGCAAACCGAAAGCCATGCCTCTCAAGCGAGGCGTGCTTCCGTGGTCACGTGATCCACAGGTGTAGCTCATTATACCCGCACGCGCGACACGCTTTGGCGGTCACGTGACCAGCCACTCTGGAGGCGGGGATCCCCGCCGATGACGTCACCGGCTGGAGCAAGGAGATTCCTCGCTAATGTATTTCGACGATTGCGTGTTTTATATCCAAGCAGAGATGCTTTCACGGCAAGATAACCACGTGACCGGAACCGGAAGCCACAACCGGAAAATTCAAAAAAATAAATTTTTTGAGCTCGTACATCGGATCTCGGCTCGTATCCCAAAGCAACAAACCGCCCGAGCGACGGCTCGTATCCCGAAAAACTCGTACGTTGGGGCACTCGTAAGCCGAGGTACCACTGTATATATATATATATATATATATATATATATATATATTACTTACTTTTTATATATATATTACTTACTTTTTATATATATATTACTTACTTTTTATATACTAGGGCATGCCCGTACGTGGGTGCCCGTTCCTTGCCAAAAAAAAAAAATAACGCTACCCGTACGCTCTACCCCGCCCGTACGCCCGTAAACAAAAAAAACAACGCTCTTCGCTTCCGCCCTTCGCTCTGACTGAATTGGGAGAAATAATGCGCATAAGAAATCGAGAAATTATTATTTTCTCCGGAAGAAATCGAATTACGAACCGTAATGGCGCACGCGCTCGGCTCGGCTCGCTCTCACATCGGCCACGCCTACGCAATAACGCGTTCTGTGATTGGCTGCCGGAAGTGCAGTCTTCACTGTCCGGAAGGTCGCAAATCGCAGTTACGATGAATCGCAAATTAGTTTTAATTAGTTTTAAAACATAGTTTAACGGCAACATAGTTTTCCAACGTGAAATAAATGAATACGCTCTCAAATGTGCCGTCCGAGGCAGAGTCTGTTCGCCACGTTCGGCACACATGATAGCTCGCTGCTCTCTGATTGGTTGAATCGTTTTTTGGACATAGCTCGGTAACTACTTCTCCGATTAATATGAAACCTTGAAAACGCACATCCTCGGGTCCCCAGCAATATACCTGGCAAGTTTCAAGTATATCGGACCCGTGGTTGTCGAGAAACAGCGGTCACAGACATACAGACATACAAACATACAAACATACAAACATACAAACATACAAACATACACACAGAGATTACTGGAATTATAGATAGATATATATATATATACATATATATATACATACATATATACATACATACATACATACATACATACATACATACATACATACACTGCATTCAGAAAGTATTCAGACCGCTTCACTTTTTTCACATTTTGTTATGTTCCAGCTTTATGCTGAAATCGTTTAAATTCATTTTTTTCCCTCATCAATCTACACTCAATACCCCATAATGACAAAGAGAAAACAGGATTTTAGAAAGCTTTGCAAATTTATTAAAAAGAATAAACTGAAATATCACATTGACATAAGTATTCATACCCTTTGCTATGACACTTGAAATTTAGCTCAGGTGCCTCCCATTTCTCTTGATCATCTTTGAGATGTTTCTACACCTTGATTGGAGTCCACCTGTGGTAAATTCAATTGATTGGACATGATTTGGAAAGGCACACACCTGTCTGTATAAGGTCTCACAGCTGACAATGCATATCAGAGAAAAAACTGGAAATGTAATTATACCATTGGGATGGAATTGACTGAATAGTTTGTGGTTATATTATTAGTTCACCTGGAATGAAGTTCAGGGGAACTTAAGCGATGGTGCGTCGGCAGTCTGTCTGTCAGTCCGTCAGTCCTTGCAACACTTGCAACTTCTTGCAACACTTGCAACTTCTTCTCCGATACCTTCTTCTCCGACTTGCAACTGACCAAACTTGGCACAAATTATATTTGTTATGTTGTGACTAAAGTTTGTTCGCGGCATTAACAAATTCTGGGTCTAAGGGGGTTTACTGGGGGCCAAAGTGGATTCAGGTTTGACCCCTCAAAATAGGAATTGGCTTTTTCCCCTGAAACTACACACACAATTCCGATGAAACTTGACCACAACCTTCACCACCCGTGATGTACCAAAGTTTGTTCAAGGCATTTGAAAAATTGAGGTCTGAGGAGGTACACAGGGTGGCCGGGGGTGGGGGGTGGGGGGAGGGGAGGGGGGATGTGTCCCCCCCCCCCCCCCCCCCCCCCAAAAAAGAGGTGTTTTTTGTTTGTTTAAAGTCTCATGATTATGTTGGTATGATTCCACATGCTGCCCTGTCTTCTAGCAACCATTGAAATTGGTTTAAAATACCTTTAATCGGTGCAGTATACTGTTTATTATATCAGGTGAGCGCCATGGGTATTTCCCCTATGTTTATTTTTGATTTTCGGTAGGTATGCAAACCAATGACTGAGCCTATACACCACCAGTGTGTGCAACACAAAATGCACATAACTCGAAATTGCATGAATATCAATTTTGAGACCTCCACATGCACTGTCTGGACCCCAGTAATTCTTATATGAGGTATCATTCAGCATTATAGTGCTGTGGTTACGACGTTTACCCTGTTCAGACACGTGTGTGTGTGTGTGTGTGTGTGTGTGTGTGTGTGTGTGTGTGTGTGTGTGTGTGTGTGTGTGTGTGTGTGTGTGTGTGTGTGTGTGTGTGTGTGTGCGTGCGTGCGTGCGTGCGTGCGTGCGTGCGCGTGCGTGCGTGCATATGTATTTGAAATTCAACTTTTTTTTGGAGTTGTACTGCTCTGGTTGGAATTCTTCATGAAGGTTTATCTGCTCTTTCTCTCTGCCCCTGTATTCCTCTTATTCTCCTTTTGCTTTCTTTATTTTTCTAAACTCCCTCCTTATCTCAGCATGGTGCGAGTGTCAATGCAATGGACTTGTGGCAGTTCACTCCTCTTCATGAGGCTGCTTCCAAGAATCGCATAGAGGTGTGCTCGCTATTGCTCAGCTATGGTGCAGACCCCACGCTGCTCAACTGCCACTCTAAGAGTGCCATCGACCTGGCTCCAACGCCTGAGCTGAAAGAGCGGCTCGTATGTAAGTCGATATCGCTTGGCACAGGGAACAGTTCCGTTACCATTATCCCGTTCTTGTAGAAGGGCTCTTTAATAATGGGAGCAATATTTTCCTCAAAGACAAAAAAAATCCTTTTTATTATGTTATTATTATTTTATTTTTTTAATTTTAGCAATGATGCACATATGTTGGAAAAGGTGGAGGTAACAGAACATCTGGGGACATAACATTGTGCAACTACAGACTTGGCATTTAATATGGATTTTTTTTTTTTTCTTGACTTCGGTTTACTTTCTGAACTCAGTATATCAATCGGGTGAGTTTCTTTTACCCTTCGGTGATGTCTTTGTTGAAAGAACCATGTCACTGATTGTCTTTCGCAGCAAGAAGTCAATAACAAGGTTATATCACAGGTGGTGTGACAAAATGTAAGGAAAGGTACATTTGACGATTGGCTTCACAATCGGGTATATAAGGGTTGTTGCGTTCTGTATTAGTGGAAAACAACTGCTGCACGTCTACAAAAGTTATTGCGGCTTCCTCTGGAGATGGTCCGTCAACTTGACAATGCTGTTTGTCATGGAGTGGTGGCTTTAAGAAATTCTGGCATGAAACAGCGTGCTATTGCTCGGCAGTATGGCATCACTCAAGGTCAGGTGTCAAAGATCTTGAAACTAAATGCTCAGAGGGGTCCCTACTCCAGTACCGAGGCCAGGACGTCCACGCAGAACCACAAGGAGAGATGATCGCCCGCTGCACCGGTTAGTCTGCAATGGCCGTACCAAGTCAGCTAATCGGCTTAGGGCTGAGTGGCAGCAACTGACAAATGTGTCTGTATCCAGAAGGCTAGTCAACCAACGACTGGTTCAAGCAGGCTATCGTGCCAGACGTCCCCTGAGAAAGCCACGCCTGACCAGACAACACAGCCAGCGCCGATTGCAGTGGGCCAGAGAGCACCGTCAATGGGAGCCAGGACACTGGAATCACGTGACCTTCAGTGACGAGTCTAGATTTCTGGTCTATCGTCAAGATGGCCGCGTCGAGTGTGCAGACAAGTGCATGAAGCCCACAACGAAGATTGTATAGTGCCAAGAGTCCAAGCTGGAGGTGGTGGGGTGACCGTTTGGGCTGCTTTTCATGCAGGGGGCAAAACTGACCTGGTTGTTCTGAATGGAAACCTGAACCCGTTCAAGTACAGGGTCATTCTGGAAGAAACATTGCTTCCATTTGCTCGTGCAGCCTTTCGAGGAAACTGTCTTCCAAGATGACAATGCACGGCCTCATCGTGCTCGCATGATCCAACACTTTCTTGCTGACCGTGGTGTAGAGCATATGGAGTGGCCTGCCATGTCCCCGGATATGAATCTGATAGAGAACTTGTGGGCAGAATTAACGTGTCAAATCGACAACTTGGACCAGCAGCCTCCCTCTGTGCGTGAATTGCAGCAGACTATTGTCACTGCATGGCAAGCGATTCCTGTCCAAACCTTGGCAAGTCTCGTGAACAGCATGCCTTGACGTGTACGTGTTCTCCTGAATGCTCGTGGGGGTTACACGAAGTACTGAACTGTAATTTTACTGTCCGTAATCCCAGCCATAATTTAGCTTTTGTTTTTGTTGAAAAAAAAATTGGCTAATGTGCAAAATAAAGAGATACTTCTGGAAAACGTACAGAAGTTTAACACAGTACTGTCCGTGAATTGAGTTCGATATCAGTTTACATCACTTTCAAGGATCAATTAATTTGCTTCGAAATGTCAAATGTGGTTTTTGTTTCTTTTGAAGGTCACATTAACAAAATCTAGAATAATTTCAACATAATTCCAATGAACTTTTGGTTCTAAGTCATCTTGAAAAGTAAGTTCACCCCCACAAAAAAAATTCCATATTAAATGCCAAGTCTGTATATTGTTGAGATGTGGAGTTTGGGATAGCTATATTCCAGTGTGGTGTTAACGTAAAAAAAAAAAAAGAAAAAAAAAGGAGACGAGGGAAGTAGGCAGTGTTCAGGATAAGCAGATGGCATTCATAAAGTACAAAATAACGGGACTAGAGTGCACTTTGTATCTGTAATGGAGTAAATGGAGGCTAATGAAGAAAATAACTCAGCAAGCCAAAAGATAATATGAAAAAGATATGACAATAGAATAACAGTTCCGCATTGGTAAAGAAAAGGTTGACAAGTGTAGGTTCATTGAGGATTAGAGACAGGCATAAAAAAATACAATTTGCTGTTTGTTTCACAAAGGAGAAGAAAAAGACAATTTGCTCATTGGTGTTCTGCTTTTATGGGCAGCACTTTGTCATCATTTTTCTTTTCATTATCATTTTTTGTATACACTGTCAAGGCTCATGGAAAAGCTATAACACAGAATGGATCAGGACACATAACAAAAGGAAAAGCAGGAGAAGGGTGAAACGCCAACAGCATGGCGAAGGGGGAAAAGAGATGGACTAAAAAGGATAATAAGCTTGTTACATACACGTCAGGTGGGTCGACGATAACCGTTGACTACCTGCTGGTGCATAGGCGAGATAGGGGGCACCTCCGGGACACAAAGGTGATCCCGGGGGAGGAGGCTGTTTCACAGCACCACTTGGTTGTCTGCGACATAAGGGTGAAAGGTGCGAGGAGAGCTCGGCGTGTGAAGTACCAACCGAGAAGGAAGGTGTGGAGGTTGAAAGAGGTGACAGTGAGGGAGGCATTAAAAGAGAGGCTGAGTATGGTAGAGGATGATGTGGTTGAGCTTGAAAGTGGTTGGATGTCAATGAAAGATAGTCTGTTGGGAGCCGTTGGTGAGGTATGTGGATTGTGGATGGGCAAAAGGACCACCGAGGCACTCGGAAACATGGTGGTGGGATGATGAAGTTGGAAAGAAGATTGACGAGAAGAGGAATAAGTTCAAGGAGTGGCAGAAGGCGAAGGGTATGGGGGCAGAAAAGGCAGAGCATGAAAGTTATAAGGCAGCTAAGAAGGCTGCAAAGAAAGAGGTAGCAAAGGCACAGGAGGCATGTAGGAAAATGTTCGGAGAGCGCTTGGATTCGGAAGAGGGTCAGAGAGCGGTATTCAGGATTGCAAAGCAGATTGCGAAAGAGAGGTGTGATGTGATGGGGGTGAGTTGCTTGAAGGATGAAGTGGGACAAATCGTTGTGGACCCAGATGGAATTAAAAGAAGATGGAAGAGATATATGGAAATACTGTTGAATGCAGAGAATGAATGGGATGGCAACATAGAGAGTAACCCAGTTTTAGGACCGGCAGAGAAGATAACCGAGGAGGAAGTTGAGGAAGCGATAAAAGCAATGAAGAGTAGAAAAGCGGGAGGGCCAACGGGAGTTGTGGGAGATATGTTGAAGGTAGCGGGAAATTGGGGTGTGAAGAGAATGACAGAGATCTGCAATCTGGTGGTGAAAGAAGGCCGCATTCCAGTGGATTGGGAACTGAGTACCCTCGTCCCTCTATGCAAGGGGAAAGGTGACCCTCTGGACTGTGGTTCGTATCGAGCGATAAAGTTATTGGAGCATGGAATGAAGGTATTGGAAAGGGTGTTGGAGAGGAGGATAAGGAAGAAAGTGAAGATTGACGAAATGCAATTTGGATTTATGCCAGGAAGAGGAATGACAGACGTGCTTTTTATTGTGAGGCAGTTGCAGGAGAAGTACATGGAGAAGAGGAAGAAGTTGTTTCTTGGGTTTGTTGATCTGGAGAAAGCATTCGATAGGGTTCAATGTGAAGTAGTGACATGGGCATTGAGGAAGTTAGGAGTGGAGGAATGGTTGATCAGAGTAGTGATGGCAATGTACAAAAGAGCGCACACAGCTGTAAGGACGAAGGACGGGAACAGTAGTGAGTTTGAGGTGAAGGTGGGAGTGCATCAGGGGTCGGTACTAAGTCCACTACTATTTGTAGCTGTCATGGAGGTGCTGGCTCAGATCGTAAAGGAGGGTTTACTGTAGGAGTTTTTGTATGCAGATGATCTGGTGTTGATTGCAGAAAGTATGGATGGACTGAAGGAGAAGATGAACAAGTGGAAGGAATGTATGGAGACAAAAGGTCTGAAGGTGAATATCAGAAAAACGAAGGTGATGGCAAGTGGTAAAGCATGTGGTGAGGTGGAAAGAACTGGGAAGTTGCCGTGTGCTGTGTGCAGGAAGGGTGTCGGAGTGAACTCCATTCAATGTACAATGTGCGCTGAGTGGGTTCATAAAAAATGTAGTGGTTTGAGAGGGTCATTAACCAGTGTGGCAGCTACATTCAAGTGTAAGGTGTGCACAGAGGGAGCTGCAGATGGAAGAAATGTTGAGTTGGATCTTTGAGATGGCATGAAGCTGGAAGGTGTGAAAACATTTTGTTACCTTGGAGACATGCTGAATGGAGAAGGTGGATCAGACTCGGCAACGGTTGCTCGAGTGAGATGTGCATGGAAGAAGTTTCGGGAACTGAATGGCGTGCTGACGAGGAGGGGAGTGTCATTGAAGCTGAAGGGAAAGGTGTATGCTGCATGTGTGAGAAGTGTTATGATTTATGGGAGTGAGACATGGGTAATGAACGTAGAGCAGCAACAAGGCTGGAAAGGGTGGAAATGCGAATGGTTCGGTGGATGTGTGGAGTATAGTTGAGAGAGGGGAAGACAAATGATGAATTGCGAAAGATGTTGGGAATAGAGCCTGTGATGGATGCTGTGAAGAGAAACGGGCTGAGATGGTTTGGTCATGCGTTGAGGAAGGATGAAAGTGACTGGTTGAAAAGAGTGATGGGAATTAATGTAGAAGGAAGTAGAGGACGGGGAAGACCGAGAAAGACTTGGCTGAAGATGGTCGAAGAAGAAATGCGGGTAAGGGGGTTAACAAGTGGAGATGCAGAAAATAGGGCAAAATGGAGAGCATTGTCATGGGGACCGCAAGGCTAATCCCCGCCCTAGCAGGGAAAATGGCCTTAAAATGCATGTTGTTGTTGTTGTTGTTGTTGTTGTTGTTGTTGTTGTTGTTGTTGGTGTTGTTGTTGTTGTTGTAACAAGGGATACAGGTAACTGAGGGGTATGGAAGAATACTAGGGGTGGACAAGATGGATGCAGAAGCAAAATTTTGAGAGTGGTGAGGGTAGTTAAATGGGTGTAAAAAAAATAAATAAAGATAATGGTTTTGGATGGGTATGATCCAAGATGGTGGTGAACAGCTGTCTTCAAGACCTAGAGGGAAGAATGTGATTAAAGAGTGTGGAAGTTGGTTCCACAGGTGGGGAAAAAGGAGGAATAAATGAGTGGAGGTGAGCAGTGGTTCTGGATTTAAGCAGTTTCACTAGGAGAGGGGTGCTGGTGGACCATGTGCATCCTGTAGATACTTTGGGGGAGGAGGAGCAGGAGGAGGGGGGGGGGGGGGGGGGAGGGGGACAAAGCAAGGAGAGGACAGAGGATGCAGGACCAGAAAAGAGGTGGAAGAAGACAGTGAGGCCACTGACCTCTGCCATTGCAGGGACATAATTCGTCTCTTATTTCACGAGTATTATTGGATGTGCTGTATCCCTTATTTATTACCTCTGCCACCAAGGTGGGGATGGATGTTATGTTTTCACCCCTGTCTGTTTGTCTGTGAACAAAATATCTCAAAAAGTTGTGGATGGATTCGGATGAAATTTGGCAGAGATGTAGCGTATGTGACAAGGACTAAATCATTAGATTTTGGTGAAGATACGGATTCGGATCTGGCTACTGGAATTTTTAAAGTGATTCTTCACCATTGGGAGATAGGGCCAAAAACGATACACAGCAGGATATCTCAAAAAGTTATGGATGGATTTGGACGAAACTTGTTGGACAGGTTGTATGTGTGACGAGGAAGAATCGATTCAATTTTGGTGAAGATCCGGATCCGGATCCGTCTCGTAGAATTTTTAAAGTGATTCTTCACCATTGAGTGATATGGCCAACCAGGCGGAAGTATGCTCTTTACTAAGTGCCATTCTAGTTAATATTTATTTTTGTAAGGAGATAAGCTGCCTTCACATTATTGGTGAAGGACAAAATCATTAATGATGCAACACCTTGCTTGTATGCCACCATCACACCAACTTATTATATGAAACTGTTTTTAGACTGCAAACCTAGGTGTTACCGCCTCGCTGTCACCAGTCTTGTACATAGTATATTGGTGACGTTATTTGTGTCTAATTTGAAGGCAACTTTGTGAAAATAATGCTGTTGCTTTCCTTTATGTGCTTTGCTTCGACACAAGGCTTGTGGTTCACAAAAATTCCATTAATTTGTTAATTTTGTTTGTCAGGTGCGATTACGAGGAGGGTGGCAGCTTAGTGGGCATGTCTAAATCTTTGCCATGTCTCTTCCACCTTCCAATCCCACTTTTTCTTCCACAAATGAGTTCTAAGTAATACAGGGTCCTCCAAAGATCGTGACTGTATTTCAAACGGCAATGGTGGAAATAAAAGTAAATTTACTGAATATATAAGATGTTGATGAAAGAACACACTTTGAAGATTGTTCACAATTTATTTAGTGAAAATCACATCCAGTAAGTGACCGCCAAGGGCATCCACACAAAATGGGTGCCTGCTGAACAACACACTCCATCACTGACGTCAGTGTTTCCAACTGAATGTTCAACCTGGCGGAGCCTGGCAGATGTATGCTGTTCAACCTGGTGGAGGTATGCACTCTATTGAGTGCCATGCTAGTTTTGCCTATTTAGTCACATAAGCTTTATCAAGTTGTAAAATCGTATTCCAATCCACATTACTTACTGCTTTCACAATATGATGAATGAAATCTGCAACATCCTGCTTTTCTTGGTATATTTAATGCCCATTTAACAGATTTGGTTATATTGATTCCCATTCAAATGGTCTTTTCTATCTCCGTTTATTTATTTATTTTTATTTTTATTTTGGCACAATCTCATACCCGTTTTTCATGTCCTCGCATAATCGGTGTTTTCTTGGCAGATGAGTTTCGAGGGCATTCACTGCTGCAGGCGGCTCGGGAAGCAGACGTGACGAGAGTAAAGAAGCACTTAAGCTTGGACATAATCAACTTCAAGCACCCTCAGAGCCATGAGACAGCGCTGGTGAGGCAACATGCACTTTCTTGCATCTTTTACTGGAATTGCTTGTGCACTTGCACTGCTGGAAAGGCTTTGTCAATATCCCCGTTTGAAGGTTACCCCCCCCCCCCCATAACCCCCACCCCATCTTTTGGCAGCTTTATCCCATTGTCTCTGCGATGCTTCTGGCTCAGTTGGCAGTATGCATTCTTCCATCTTTCTGTGCCATACATATACTTCACTTTGATGCATTTGGGAGGATTTGTACACTATTTTCACTCTACCTCCCCCACGTCTGATATAGCAAAAGTGGTGAACTTAAATCGCATATCCTTTCCCCTCAGTCCCATCTCCTCTTGCACTCCCACCGCACCTCCCAAACCACCTTTTATTTTCTCCAATCTCCATAGTCATTCTATCATTTTACCGCTGCAATTAATCCATGCACGGGCTCGTCTGCACGATATTACTCCTTAAAATCTCATCCTAATGTTCTTTGAAATGGTGTTTATGTTGAAGAAAACTTTTTGACATGCCATGCATCTTTCTACTTTTTTTTGGCTCGTGGAAGAGCCAACATCAATCACAAAAAAGGACAAACGGACACACAAAACATACAATATAGGGAGCGGGAGACAAGATGGGAAGAGAGAGGGAAGCGCACAAGTACAACAGCAGAGAACAGGGACAATGGAAGATCCGTGGGAGGGAGAGGGCTTGGGGCTAGGAGGCATGGGAAGGCGGGGGAGCAGGGTGGGAAAGGTATAAAACACATGGACACTGCTAGAACTTCCAGGAAAGAAAGAAGTCGGGATTTCAAAAAAAAGTGGATCTGGGGTGAATTAACGGGGCTAGAAGAGATCAAGGTTTTGGATGGGGGAAGACAAGAGATGGTGGTGAACAGATGTTTTAAAGACCTGGAGGGAGGGGTGGGATTGAAGAGAGTGAGGGAGTTTGTTCCATAGGCAGGAGTAAAGAGGAATGAAAGAGTGAAGGTGAGCAGAGAGTCTTGATTTTGGCAATTTCGCCAGAAGAGGGTTACTGGCAGATCTTGTGCGACCTGTCGGAATATTGGGGGGACAGAGCACAGATAGAGCTGGGGGAGCTAGGCCAGATAGGAGTCGGTAGAAGACAGAAAGACCACCTACCGGCCTGCGGTGAGTGAGCGAAAGGCCCTTGGAGTTAGCTTCATCGTGGGAGATTCCAATGATTCTGAAAGCTTTGGTTTCAACAGCGTGAAGACGAGCTAAGTGTGAGGGAGGAGCACCAGCCCAGAGGGGAGAACAGTATTCCATTGAGCTGTGGATGAAAGCCTTGTATGTGGTGAGGAGCTCAGGTGTGCCAAGGAAGGACTTTGCATGACGGAGGATGCCCAGTTGGCGACTGGCTTTGGAGGCCAGTTTGGATATGTGGTTTTCCCAGCAAAGATCATGGCAGATAGTGAGACCCAAAAGCTTGAGTGACAGAACTTCTTGGAGAGGATTGTTGAGAAAGTAGATGGGAGGGTTGTCCAGTCAGTCTTTTCAGAGACACATAGTAAGAGTGTGAGATTTGTCAGGATTGAAAGACATGTTCCACTTGTTTGACCAGTCTGTGATTTTTCCCAGGTCTGCAGAGAGTGAGGAGGCTGCAGACTGCCGATCTGAGGGATGAGGGTTGGAGCGGCAGAGAGTGGAGTCATCAGCAAAGAGATAGAGAGGATTTTCCAGAGTCGGAGAGATCATTGATGAAGACCAGAAAAAGCACGGCCCAGAACACTGCCTTGGGGAACTAGTTGCAAGGATCTGTTTTTGCACATTTTTTGTGTAAAGCGATGATGTTGGCTGATTTCCAAGCTGATGGCAGATGACCTTGACCAAAAGAGAGGGTGAAGAGAACAGAGAGAGGGAGTGAAAGAGCGGCAGAGCATGATTTTAGGACCCGTGGGCTGATGCCGTCTGGTCCAGTTGCAGAATCAGAGCCGAGTATTGACAGAAACTTCTCGACTTCTCCACTCCACTTCTCCACTGGTCCAAACGTTGCTTGCTGTTTGTTTTGAGTGGCATGAACTCTTTTTTTTTTTTTTTCATGAATCCACCGTGCATTCCAGTGCATCAGTGATAAAGGTCTAAGGATGAATCGGTAATTGAAATATTGTTGAAGTGGACATGCTGTATTTGAGATTTAATTGCTTTCTCTGTTCGTCGTTGTTGGTGGGATTTGTGAAGGCAGTGCTGTTTAAACACTGTGCACACACCATGTCCACTTTAACTGTAGGTTTGTATTGGCAGCTTATTCTTCTTTCGATGCTTTTTCGATTTCCAAGGCTTGCAAGCCTTCTCAAGAAAACTTTAGGAATAATCGAGTCCTTCACACAGCATTACCAGCAATCGATCTTGGTGGATAAGCTCCTCTTTTAGTGGATGCCTTATCGTTTCCTTGGTAAATTAGTTCTTTGATAGAGGATTAACATTATGGGTAAGGTGGTTGAAGTTAAGTGGGTAGTTTGCAGATGAGGGAATAGGAATACAGGGCTTAAAAATAATCCACTTGTTGCTGTTTTGTCGCATTTTATACGTGGATTTCAGATTTGCCTGGAGGACATTTCTTAAAATTGCAGCATCGTGACATGCTGAGGTTCCTTAGTCACTAGTAACAAAAGTCTGCATAAGGTATTTAATTTGAGGCATTCAGAATAAGTAAAGGATAATATCTGCATTTATATTGCTGAATATATTTGTGTTGGGGGTCGAGAGGCAAGGTTACAGGGTGTGCTTTTGGTACAGATGCAAATTTGAATGAATAGTTGCTTCCATGGTGAGATTGTTTATCTTGGTTCTAAATTAAGAAACAATGATCTCAGTATTTTGATTTTTTTTTTAAATCTCAACTGGAACATAGTTCAGGGGGAGCTTATGCGGTGGCGCTCCGTCATTCCGTAAACACTTATAACATCTTCTCCAAAACTGCTGATGGGATTGTGACCAAACTTGGCAAAATGATATTTGGTATGTTGCAACTCAATATTGTTCACGGCATTAAAAAAAATCGGGTTTTAAGAGGGTCTACAGGGGGTCAAATTGGATCCAGGTTTGACCACCCAAAATAGTAATTTGATTTTTTTTCTCTGAAACTACACACACGATTCTGATGAAACTTGACCACAACTTTCATCACCCACGATGTACCGAAGTTTGTTCACGGCACGAAGAAAATTGAAGTCTGAAGCGGTCTTCGGGAGGGGGGGGCGGGGGGGTGGGGTCAATGTTGGTCCAGGTTTGACCCCCAAAAGTAGGTATTTGATTTCTTCTCAGAAATTGCACAATAAATTCTGATGAAACTTGACCACAACCATCATCACCTGTGATGTACCAACTTTAGTTCACGCCTTTAACAAAATCCGGGTCTAAGGTGGTGGTTAATGGCGGTTGCCCCTCAAAATAGGAATTTGCTTTTTCCTCTGAAACTACACACATTATTTTGATGTAACTTGACTACAACCGTCATCACCTGTTATGTGCCAAAGTTTGTTCATGGCATTAAGAAAATCGAGGTCTGCAGTGGTCTATGGGGGAGGGAGGGGGGGGGGCCAACGTGGGTCCAGGTTTGACCCCTCCCCTCCCCCCAAAATAGATATTTGCTTTCTTTTCTGAAACTGCACACACAATTTCGATTAAACTTGACCACAACCTTCATCACCCGTGATGTACCAAAGTTTGTTCACAGCATTAAAATGTCGGGCCTGAAGTGCGTCTACCGGGGGTTGCCCCCCCCCCCCCCCCCAAAGTAGGTATTTGCTCTCTCTGAAACTACACACGCAATTCCAATGAAACTTTACCCCAACCTTCATCACCCATGATGTAACAAAGTTTGTTTACAACATTTAAAAAATATCGAGGTCTAGGGTAAGGGAGGGGAGGTGGAGGAGAGGCGATTACCCCCTAAATCCAAAATATGTATTTGCTCTCTCCTCCGAAACTTCATACAATTTTGATGAAACTTGATCACAACCTTCATCGCCTGTGATGTACCAATATTTGTTCACGACATTAAAAAATCGGGGACTAAGGGAGATCTAAGAGGGGTGGGGAGTTGGGGGGATGTGGGGGGGGGGGAGGGGGGTCCTCCCCAAAATAAGTATGTTTTTATTTGGTGGTTTAAAGTCTTACCTTTATGTTAATATGATTCTACATGCTGCACTGTCTCCTCGTAACCATTGAAATTGGTTTAAAATACCGTGATACTGTTTAAAATACCTTTAGTCTGTGGAATACATTGCTTTATTCTAGCAGGTGAGCACCCAGGGTTATGGCCCCTATTTTCTTCAATATAAATGACCATTCAATGCATCTTAGCTATCCGTTATGAGAAAAAAAAAACCACCTTTAGAGGCCATTTTTCCCCGCAAGCGGGGGTTGGCCTTTTTTCGGGAACTGTGGTTGTTGTTGTTTTTCGGTCCCCTTTTTGAAGCAATGTTTTACGGCCGGATGCCCTTCCTGACGCCAACCCTTTTTGCCGCCTTTAACGACAAGCAGGGAATTACCAGTGAACTGGTACGACCTCGGAAGCCAATTAGCCGACCTCGGAAGGATGACAGGCTGAGTCAACCCCCCTGGCGTTAATTCAGCGATTGACCGGGATTCGAACCCAGGATCCTAGGATCCTAAGCCGGCACCCTAGCCACTAGCCCAACACCAGGGTTGACTATCCGTTATGAGACTTTAATGTATTTTGTTCTACACACATTCAATCTGCATTGCCTTTTCAAAATTGAAGCTCTCCCACCCTTTCACAAAATTGAGTTGGAGGCATACCCTTTCTTATTTATAACTTCATACGAGTTTTACCCCACGCATGCGTAGCGAAAATCAGGGTTAAGCAATAGGTACATTTCTGTCCACCGGTACGTCTACAAACGTCAGTTTATTATCAAGTAACAACTTTATTTCAATTGAATGTGTTATATATCTTGAACAATTAATCGGAAAATGAAACTGTAGTTTTACCGTACTTTGGCTCCGAATTCGTCCCAATCGCACATGCGCAGAGAGAAGTGAGATAATATTTTTACTCTGCCTGTCTGTCTGGCAGTGAAACAAAATTGAAAATCATTCCAAAGAGGAAACCTACTCCTTTTAAGGATGTTGTGATGGATACAAACAAAAGGCACAAATAATTAATTTAACGTGTTAAATAAGATGGTGTAAAATAGTGCATCAACGGTGGTAAAACTTCTGAATTTTATTTTTTTAACAACCTTCAAAACTATTTTTACTTCAATTGAAATATATACTTGAACCCTGTAAAACACAAATCGTCTTGTTGGCACTTGCAAGAACCTCCAGTTTTGTAGAATTGGAAATGTTAATTAAGATGGTGTACAAGACTGCATCAATGGTGGTAAACTTCTGGAATTTTTTATATGACCTTTAAGATCATTATCTTATTTCAATTGAATTGTAAACATAAACACTGCATGGAGTAAGGTGTTCTATAGACTCACTTTTTATCCTGTCGTTTCCATCGCCAAGACTTTCACAATGGCATTTCCAACCCTGTAGAAATGGAATGAAATGACTTTTTACCACATTGCGCTAAGCACAGTTTCATGACAAATGCCATGAAACTTTGGTTAATTAACCCCAGATTTTTAATTTATTTCCTTGTGGAATGATGATATATTTTTGTTTGTTTACCTGTCTGTCAAGCCTCACTTCAGAAAAAGGACAAAGACACAGTGGGTTTCATAATTGTGGACAGAGACGTGATATACACAACTTATCGGTGCATTTAAAAATGTTTTGAAGTATTTGTGAACTTTGCTGTCAGAAATGTGTAATGCGTGTGTTTTGATGAGACCGGTGCGACTATTTAAATCGGTGTTTAGATGAGATGTACTTGCTTAATGCTAAACATTGTAAATTTTTCTGCAGCACTGTGCTGGGGCTTCTCCGTACCCAAAGCGCAAGCAAGTGACTGAGGTGCTTTTGCGCAAGGGAGCCAACATAAACGAGAAGACGAAAGAGTAAGGCTTGTGTGCATGGCGTCCTACATTTTCTCCTTTGAAAGGCTGTTTCTGTTTATTTCCCCACCACTTTCCCGGGGAGTTGTTGTATGTACTGTTCTATCTGAGAGCAAGACTCAGCGTAGATTTTATTATTGTTTGTTTTATTGTTTTTTATTGTTTGTTTCTCCAACAGTCTGTGAACATTTTTTTTTTCAATTGCTTGTTGCCATTTTGTTTCGTACTTGAAATGCATCGTTATTAAAATGTTACTTAGATTGCACCTCAACACCCAATTGATTGTTCTTTTTTGGATATCGGCACCATCTTGATTTCTAAGTTTTCCTTTTGGTGTTCAGGACCCCCTACTTTCCTCTGTGGTTGTCTGAATTTCTCTATGAGCAGAAACAGCAGGTGCTCCTTGATGGTGCTTCCTTTCAGACTTGGGTTCCACAAGACAGTGTGTTCAGATTCTTGATTTGCATCAGAGATATCTGATTATTTTGAAAACCAAATTACTGATGACTCCACCCTGGATAGAGTGATGCATCACAGTTGCTGAATGCTGTCTCTCCATGAGGATTGCAATCAAAACTAGAACGGCACTCAGTAGAGAGCATACCTCCGCCAGGTGAACAGTTTACGTTTTTTAAATCCCAGAGTAGACCAGAAAATCACAATACAGAATCACATTTAATAAAAATCATCCATCCACAACTTTTTGAGATATCCTGCTATTTATAGTTTTTGGCTCTATCTCCCAATGGTGAAGAATCACTTAAAAACGATAGTAGCCGGATCCGAATCTTCACCAAAATCTAATCATTTTGTCCTTGTCACATACGCGACATTACTGCTAAATTTCGTCTGAATCCGTCCACAACCTTTTGAGATATCTTGTTCACAAACAAAAAAACAGACAGACACAGGGGTGAAAACAAAACCTCCATCCACCGTTGGTGGCGGAGGTAACTGCAACAGCATTCGTTAGAGAGCCATGTTCAACAGTTTGTTTTGTATCCACTGATAGGCCGGATCTGAATTCGGACCTGAACCAAAATCTAATCACTTGTTCTTGTCGCTTAACCAACTCATTCACCAGGTTTCGTCCAAATCCGCCCGTAACTTTTTGAGATTTTTTTTTTTTTTTTTTTTTTTGTATACTGAATCGAGGCTCGTGAAAGAGCTAACATTTACTTTACAAACAAATCAACCAGACATACAAAATATATAAAAAGAGGGAGCGGAAGACAAGATGGGGAGAGAAGGGGAAGCACACAAACACAACATTTGAGAGCAGGGAGATGTGTGGAAGGGAGAGGGCTTGGGGGGAGGTGGTGTGGGAAGGGGGGGGGGTGGGGGGGGAGAAGTATAAAACACAAGGACACCAAGGACTTCCAGGACAGAAGTTGGTATTTCAAAAAGTGGAATTTGGGTGAAATTAGCGGGGGTAGAAAAGATCAAGTTTTTGGATGGGGGAAGATAAGAGATGGTGGTGAACAGCTGTTTTAAAGACCTGGAGGGTGGAGTGGGATTGAAGAGAGTGAGGGAGTTTGTTCCAGAGGCAGGAGAAAAGAGGAATGAAGGAGTGAAGGTGAGCAGAGAGTCTTGATTTTGGCAGTTTAACCATAAGAGGGTTGCAGGCAGATCTTGTGCGACCTGTAGGAATATTTGCGGGACAGAGCCCAGAGAGAGCTGGGGGGGGGGGGGGGGGGGGAAGGGCAAGGCCAGAGAGGAGTCGGAAGAAGACGGAAAGACCGTCCTGCCTGCGGTGAGTGAGTGAGAGGTCCTTGGAGTTAGCTTCATCGTGGGAGATTCCAATGATTCTGAATGCTTTGGTTTCAACAGCGTGAAGACGAGCTAGGTGTGAGGCAGGGGCACCAGCCCAGAGGGGAGAGCAGTATTCCATTGAGCTGCGGATGAAAGCCTTGTATGTGGTGAGGAGCTCAGGTGTGCCAAGGAAGGACTTCGCACGACGGAGGATGCCCAGTCGGCGACTGGCTTTGGAGGCCAGATTTGAAATGTGGTTTTCCCAGGAAAGATCATGGCAGATAGTGAGACCCAAAAGCTTGAGTGACAGAACTTCTTGGAGAGGATTATTCAGAAAGTGGATGGGAGGGTTGTCCAGTCGGTCTTTTCGGAGAGACATCGTAAGAGTGTGAGATTTGTCAGGATTGAAAGACATGTTCCACTTGTTTGCCCAGTCTGTGATTTTGTCCAGGTCTGCAGAGAGTGAGGAGGCTGCAGATTGCCGATCTGAGGGATGAAGAATGGAGTGACAGAGAGTAGAGTCATCAGCAAAGAGATTTTTTTTTTTTTTTTTTTTTTTTTTTGTATACAAGATCGAGGCTCGTGAAAGAGGGAACATTAATCACACAGAAAGACAAACCGACACAAAAACATATAACATCGGGAGCGGTAGACAAGATGGGGAGAGAGGGGGAAGGACACAAACACAACATTTGAGAGCAGGGACCGACAGACATGGAGACATCGAGAGATCTGAGAGAGGGCGAGGGCTTTGGGGGGGCGGGGGCATGGGAAGGGGGGGGGGTGGGAGAGGTATAAAACATATGGACACGGCCAGGACTTCCAGGAAAGAAGTTGGAATTTCGAACAAGGTGGATCTGGGGTGAATTAGCAGGGGTAGAGAAGATCAAGGTTTTGGATGGGGGAAGATAAGAGATGGTGGTGAACAGCTGTTTTAAAGACCTGGAGGGAGGAGTGGGATTGAAGGGAGTGAGGGAGTTTGTTCCACAGGCGGGAGAAAAGATGAATGAAAGAGTGAAGGTGAGCAGAGAGCCGAGATTTCGGCAGTTTAACCATCAGAGGGTTGCTGGCAGATCTTGTGCGACCTGTAGGAATATTTGGGGGACAGAGCACAGAGAGAGCTGGGGGTGCAAGGCCGGAGAGGAGTCGGTAGAAGACAGAAAGACCACCTACCTGCCGGCGGTGAGTGAGTGAAAGGCCCTCAGAGATAGCAGATAGAGAGGATTTTCAAGAGAGT
Source organism: Myxine glutinosa (assembly GCF_964187855.1). NCBI lineage: Eukaryota > Metazoa > Chordata > Myxini > Myxiniformes > Myxinidae > Myxine > Myxine glutinosa. The sequence goes on along the minus strand of NC_136262.1, from coordinate 238,890,787 downwards.
CAGAGAGATCATTGATGAAGACCAGAAAAAGCACAGGGCCCAGAACACTGCCTTGGGGAATCCAGCCTGAACAGGAAGAGGAGATGAGAGAAACCCATTCAGGGCCACACGTTGACTACGACTAGAGAGGAAGTCCGCCGGCCATGCGTGGAGATTTCCATGGATACCAAAAGAGGAGAGTTTGGTGAGCAGAGTGGGGTGCCAGACCGTATCGAAGGCACGTGATATGTCAAGGGAGACTGCTCTAATTTCCTGTTTGGCATTGAGGACCTCCATCCATTGTTGAGAAAGCAGAAGCAGCATGTCCAGAGTAGAGTGACCAGGTCTGAAACCAAATTGATGATCAGAGATCAAGCCGTTGGAGAAGAGGAAAGATTTCATATCTGAAGCAATGATGGATTCCATGACTTTGTTGATAATTGGGAGAAGGCTGATTGGTTTGTAGTTGCTGGGATCTGTTTTTGCACCTTTTTTGTGCAAATCGGTGATGTTGGCAGATTTCTAAGCAGATGGAAGATGACCTTGAGCAAAAGAGAGGGTGAAGAGAACAGAGAGATGGAGTGAAAGAGCGGAAGAACAGGATTTTAGGACCCGTGGGCTGATGCCGTCAGGTCCAGTTGCAGAATCAGAGTCGAGGGTTGACAGAAACTTTTCCACTTTGTCAGGAGGAAAGGACACAGAGCCCAGGAGCAGCTGGGTACGACTGGGTACGGTGGGTACAGAGAGGGATGGGTTTGGGACACAAGATTTACAGGCAAACACAGAGTTGATGCATTCAGCTTTTTCACGTGCGGAGTCAGCCGTGTGGCCATTTGAGGTGAGGGAGGGGATGGAGGGGGAACAAACACCAGAAACAGATTTGACCAGACGCCACCAGGATTTGGAAGAGGGAGACAGATAAGAGAGTTCGGTCCTGAGAACGGAGAGATATTGTTTCCTGGCTCTCCTGAGGGCATTAATATAGAGTTGGTCCCCCCTTTGCTGCTATAACAGCCTCCACTCTTCTGGGAAGGCTTTCCACTAGATGTTGGAACATTGCTGCGGGATTTGCTTGCATTCAGGCACAAGAGCATTCGTGAGGTCGGGCACTGATGTTGGGCGATTAGGCTTGGCTCGCAGTCGGCGTTCCAATTTATCCCAAAGGTGTTCGATGGGGTTGAGGTCAGGGCTCTGTGCACGCCAGTCAAGTTCTTCCACACCAATCTCGACAAACCATTTCTCGACAAACCAAAATCTGCCTCTTTGGGGGTTTATGTGGGGTTTTTATCCCCCAAAATAGGTATTTGCTTTCTTGTCAGAAACTACACACATAATTTCGATGAAACTTGACCACAACCTTCATCACCTGTGATGTACCAAAGTATGTTCACGGCATTTAAAAATCTGCCTCTTTAGGGGTGGGTTTGCCCCCAAAAATAAGTATTTGCTTTCTTCTCAGAAACTACACATGCAATTTCGATGAAACTTTACTGCAACCTTAATCACCCATGATGTACCAATGTTTGTTTAAGGCATCAGAAAAATTGGGGTCTTAGTAGGTATATGGGGTTGGGGGAGGAGGGGGTTTCCCCCCAAAATAGGTATGTTTTTCTTTGTTTAAAGCCTTATGATTATGTCAGTATGATTCTACATGCTGCCCTGTCTTCTAGAAACCATTGAAATTGGTTTAAAATACTCTTAGTCTGTGCAGTGTACTGTTTATTCCCTCAGGTGAGTGCCAGGGCTATTGTTCCGATGTTTGTATACACAGTCGAGGCTCGTGGTACTGAAAACTAGTACACTGAACTTGTGGGAGCTAGTACACTGAACTGATCAGGACATAACAGAATGCAAAACAGGATGCAAAATGTATAGTAGAGATGCACACAAAAGAAGCTTAGAAAGAGGTGGAAACACCAGCTCAGCAGAGTTGAAGGCGAAAAAAGGAAGGAGACTTGGACAAATAATGGGTGTGGAGAGAAATGGGCAGTAGGAGAGGATGCATGGGGTGGGCAAGATGGATACAGAAGGAAACTCCAGGAGGAAAAACTGGAAATTTGGAAGGAGGGGTTTGAGTGGAGTTAACAAGGGGAAAAAGGATCTTGGTGTTGGATTTGGGAAGATCTGAGATGGTGGTGAACAGTTATCTTGGAGACCTGGAGGAAAGAATGAGATTGAAGAGGATGTGGAAGTTGGTTCCACAGGTGGGGGAAAAAGAGGAACAAATGAGTGGAGGTGAGCAGTGATCCTGGAGCTATGTATTTTCACCAGAATGGGGTTGATGGTGGACCACGTGAGCCCTGCAGAAACCTGGGAAGGGGAGGGCGTATTTAGTCTGGGGTGGGGTGAACAAAGCACGGAAAGAGCAGAGGATACAAGACCAGAAAGGAGGTGGTGGAAGACAGAGAGACACCGACCTGTCTGCGATG
>NC_136262.1:238743568-238886068 GCF_964187855.1 Myxine glutinosa | reverse complement strand
GACAGAACTTCTTGGAGAGGATTGTTGAGAAAGTAGATGGGAGGGTTGTCCAGTCGATCCTTTCGGAGAGACATAGTAAGAGTGTGAGATTTGTCAGGATTGAAAGACATGTTCCACTTGTTTGACCAGTCTGTGATTTTGTCCAGGTCTTCAGAGAGTGAGGAGGCTGCAGACTGCCGATCTGAGGGAAGAGGAATGGAGCGGCAGAGAGTGGAGTCATCAGCAAAGAGATAGAGAGGATTTTCCAGAGAGTCGGAGAGATCATTGATAAAGACCAGAAAAAGCACAGGGCCCAGCACACTGCCTTGGGGAACTCCAGCCTGAACAGAAAGGGGAGATGAGAGAAATCCATTCAGGGCCACACGTTGACTTTGACCAGAGAGGAAGTCCGCAAGCCATGCATGGAGATTTCTATGGATACCATAGGAGGAGAGTTTGGTGAGCAGAGCTGCGTGCCAGACCGTATCGAAGGCACGTGATATGTCAAGGGAGACAGCTCTGATTTCCTGTTTGGCATTGAGGACCTCCATCCATTATTGAGACAGCAGAAGCAGCATGTCCAGAGTAGAGTGACCTGGTCTGAAACCAAATTGATGATCAGAGATCAAGCCATTGGAGAAGAGGAAAGATTTCATATCCGAAGCAATGATGGATTCCATGACTTTGCTGATAATTGGGAGCAGGCTGATTGGTCTGTAGTTGCAAGGATATGTTTTTGCACCTTTTTGTGTAAAGCGGTAATGTTTGCTGATTTCCAGGATGCTAGCAGATGACCTTGAGCAAAAGATAGGGTGAAAAGAACAGAGAGAGGGTGAGATAGAGCGGCAGAGCAGGATTTTAGGACCCGTGGGCTGATGCCGTCTGGTCCAGTTGCAGAATCAGAGTCGAGGTTTGACAAAAAACTTCAAAAGTTTGACTCTTCCTAGAGCTGGCAGCCCGGCCAAACTGAGCAATCGGGGGAGAAGGGCCTTGGTAAGAGAGGTGACCAAGAACCCGATGGTCACTGGCTGAGCTCCAGAGATCCTGTGTGGAGGTGGGAGAAACTTCCAGAAGGACAACCATCACTGCAACATTCCACCGATCTGGGCTTTATGGCAGAGTGGCCAGACGGAAGCCTCTCCTCAGTAAAAGACACATGAAAGCCCGCTTGGAGTTTGCAAAAAACCCAAAGGACTCACAGACTGTGAGAAACAAGATTCTGTGGTCTGATGAAACCAAGATTGAACTGTTTGGCCTCAATTCTAAGCGTCATGTCTGGAGGAAACCAGGCACCGCTCATCACCTGCCCAATACCATCCCAACGGTGAAGCATGGTGGTGGCAGCATCATGCTGTGGGGTGTTTTTCAGCAGCAGGGACTGGGGGACTGGTCAGGGTTGAGGGAACAATGAACGGAGCAAAGTGCAGAGATATCCTTAATGAAAACCTGAAACAGAGCGCTCAGGACCTCAGACTGGGCCGAAGGTTCACCTTCCAACAGGACAATGACCATAAGCACACAGCCAAGACAACGCAGGAGTGGCTTAGGGACAACTCTGTGAAGGTCCTTGAGTGGCCCAGCCAGGGCCCTGACTTGAACCCAATCGAACATCTCTGGAGAGACCTGAAAATGGCTGTCCACCAACGGTCCCCATCCAACCTGACAGAGCTTGAGAGGATCTGCAGAGCAGAATGGCAGAAAATCCCCAAATGCAGGTGTGCAAAGCTTGTCGTGTCATACGCAAGAAGACACGAGGCTGTAATCGCTGCCAAAGGTGCTTCAACTAAGTACTGAGTTGAGGGTCTGAATACTTATGTCAATGTGATATTTCAGTTTTTTCTTTTTAATAAATTTGCAAAACTTTCTAAAATCCTGTTTTCTCTTTGTCATTATGGGGTATTGAGTGTAGATGATGAGGGAAAAAATGAATTTAAACGATTTCAGCATAAGGCTGCAACATAACAAAATGTGAAAACAGTGATGGGGTCTGAATACTTTCTGAATGCACTGTATATACGTCGTGGCCAAAAATATTTTTGAAGTGTTTTCTGTTGTCGCTGATGTCGGACTGTACGTCATTTTACACAGTTAACCACACCCATTTAGGTGTGATTGGCTCTTCAAGCAATTGTTGCCATGGCCGCGCCCCCACCAGGCTGATTGACAGGTGTTGTCTCACCCACCCCTTATTTACCTTCATTATTATTATGCTTAGTTAAGCAGTTATGCCGACCTTTCATGGACTCCTTTCAAGTTGTGAAAATTTTGAGTTGTGTACCTTCCCGCTATAAAATGCAGTAGATTCGTGTTTAAACCACATCCGTGTTTAAACCAAATCCTTAGCTTAAACTATTTTTTTTTCAGTTGTCTGAAAAGAATAATAATAAGAAGACTATGACGAATTACAATCGGGTTAGTCTGTCAGTTTGTATTAGTTTTTAGTCTGTCAGTTTTGTAGCTCAGCGGTGCTATCTAAAAGTTTAATGAGTGTTATTGGATGTGAAATTTTGACAGGCGACTGGTATGTACTTTGTGGATTGGCAAGTTTGCATCTTGGCAGATTTATTTGAGGATTTGCGTTGTATTAAACCTATTGAGTGTAAATTTCATCCTGACATAGGAAATATAGCGACTTCCTGATGCCTATTACAATTGGCTTTAGTATATTGCCATATTCTGTTTTGGAATGTTTACTGAATATGATGGAATACAAATCCTACTTCATCTTTTTGTATTTTAAAGCTGCTGCCATGGTCGTAATTTTCCTGAGTGTTAATGCAGTTTGCCGTCATGTTGATCCAGGATTTGTTGATTATTCAGAACTGGAACATTGACATAAGCCCATCTTTTGTTATCCTGAGCGAACTGTTGAGACCATTTGTTTGTCATCAGACAGGATGGTGCACAGGTTGTGCACTTTTCTTTGATTCCCGAGATGATAAGCTGTCCCATTGGTGCATTGCTGGCACAGCCTTACATTAAAAATGTCCTCTGTCCCTTGCATGAGTGATAAGCTGGTGATCCCACCTGCTGACATTATTAGTTGGTAGAAGTTAAAGATCTCATAGTGTCTTTGCCGGAGAGTAGGCGAGTTGATATTGCCGTCAACCTGGCATAATTCCAGATTCCTGCCAAAGCTGGCTCCACTAAGGCTTGGCCAGCCAGTACGTGGAAGACTTGACTTACTTGTCCGATCCCACAAGAATTGGGATTTATTGCGGATGGTGGTGATGAGATAATTTTTAATTGTTGCTGTTTGCAATGGTGCCTTCCATTTGTTTTTGTGCCATGTTGTAGTTCTTACTGTTACATACGTTGCTTTGCGAGCATGCGTTCGTCGATAAAGCTCGAGCATAAAACCACCAACAAACTCAGTGCGGTAGAAAGCTCTGGGAATAGGAGATTTAACCTTGTGGCACAGAAATAATTCATTGCATGTACAGTACTGTACTTTGCTGACCTACTTGTGGAAAGTATTTTGCCTGCGATGTGGGTGCTTTCAATTTCAATTTCAACTTCACTGCGGTCACCTTCTTGAAAATGTTTCTTTCTTTAATGAGATGGGCTTTCAAATTGTATTGTATCGAGTTTTGCTTGCAGTCCACCTTGTCACTCTAATCCTCATTAGCTTCTGCCTCCAAGTCTTTCCATTTCAAATATCCAGCCTTAACGTTGGATTTCCCAGTACGAGCTCTCACTCTTACCTTTCTTTTAACATGCTCTTGACAGTGTTTTTTAATTTATCTTGATACTACTTATTCCCTGACTTCCAAGTTTCCCCCCTACCTGGTGTTTGATTATGTTTAAATATTATGCTTTATGTTTCTTGTATTAATTAAAGTAATGTATAGGTTTTGGAGAGGGGAGAGGGAAAGGGTGGTTGATCAAATTAGGCATTTCTGCCTATGTAATAAGTACACATACTGTACACTTATCGCCATGCTTCTGCAGATCAACATGACCGAGTCATTAGGACAGACTGCACTCCACCGTGCTGCACATGCCGGGCACCTACAAACGTGTCGATTGCTCCTGTCCCATGGCAGTGACCCCAGCCTACCATCACTGCAGGGTTTCACTGCCGCCCAGCTTGGAAATGAGAGCATACGCCAAATTCTGCAGGGTAAACCGAGTACGAGTGTGACATCCAATATTGTTAAATGCTGCACTTTATTTTTCCATTATTTATACAGGTAATCGATGTTTCTCGATTATAAGCATAAGATTGCCATCTTGATAGTTATGCAATTCTTCGCTGTTGCGGTGCAATGTCGATGAAGCTAATCTTCTTAGGTAAGTCTTGTAGTCTTTTACTTGATTTGTTGTTGATAACATTTTAACTTGTTGCAGAGAATTGCCTTCCAGTTCGTAATTCAGATGGAGAGCATCAACTGTTGGAGGCAGCTAAGGCTGGCGATTTGGAAACAGTCAAGGTGAGATGTGAGGATAGTAAAACAGCTACCTGCTTCTGGCCTCTTTGAGGGCAAAGCTGCATCTCTCTATCAGCTCTATGTTGGCTAACCCCATCCCCAATTTGCAGCAACTGTGCACAGCCCAGTCGGTGAACTGCCGAGACATGGAAGGTCGTCACTCCACTCCACTGCATTTTGCCGCTGGCTATAACCGCGTCGGTGTAGTGGAGTTCCTTTTGCAACACAGTGCTGATGTACACTCCAAGGACAAAGGGTACATTTTGCACCTATTCTATGACCGTATTTTATGAGCATGTGCATCCTGATCTTTGTGGTTTGCCATTTTATTTTCGGGAAGAAATTTGTTTATTTTCTTTTACATTTTATTTTATTTTTTTCATTTTTTTTTTCATTTAAATTTGTATTTTTGTCTTAATTTAGTTTACTTACTGTGCCTTCAGAAAGTATTCACATCCCTTGACTTTTTTCGCATTTTGTCATGCTACACCCTGAATACCACCTTTAGAGGCCATTTTTCCCCGCAGAGTGGGGGTTGGCCTTTTTTGGGCACCGTGGTCCCCTTTTTGAAGCAATGTTTTATTATATGGCCGGATGCCCTTCCTGCTGCCGACCCTGTTAGTCGCCCCTTGCGACACAGGGAATTACCAGTGAACTGGTACTCAATTTGCCAACCTCAGAAGGATGATAGGCTGAGTCAACCCCCCTGGCGTTAATTCAGCGATCGACCGGGATTCAAACCCAGGATCCCAACCCGGCACACTAACCGCGAAGCCAACACCAGGCTGTGATCCACCCTGAATGTAAAATAGATTTAATTGAGATTTTTTGTCACTCATCTACACATAATACCCCATAATGTCAAAGTGGAATTTTTTTATTTTTAGAAATTTTACAAAATAATTAAAAATAAAACAGAAATATCTAATTTACATAATTATTCAACCCCCCCCGAGTCAATCTTTGTAGAAGCACATTTGGCAGCAATTTCAGCTTTGAATCTTAGGTAAGTCTGTATCAGCTTCACACATTTGGATTTTGGGAGTTTCTCCCATTCTTCCTTGCAGATTTGCTCAAGCTCTGTCAAGTTGGATGGGGAATGTATGTGAACAGCAATCTTCAAGTCTTTCCACAGATTCTCAATGGGTTTCAAGTCTGGTCTTTGGTGGACTTTCACGTTATTGTTCTGAAGCTATTCCAGTATCGTCTTGGCTGTATGCTTGGGGTCATTGCCCTTGTTGGAACGTAAATCTTCATCCCAGTCTAAGGTCTTTTGGAATCTGAAGCACTGAAGCAGGTTCTCAAGGATTTGCCTGCATTTGGCTCCATTCAATGTTCCCTCTATCCTTACAAGTCTCCCAGCCCCTACTGCTGAAAAGCATACCCATAGCATGATGCTGCCACCACCATGCTTCACAGTAGGGATCGTGTTAGAGTTAGATGGATGATGAACTGTGTTCGATGGATGATGAACTGTCTGGCAGAAACCGATTATTGATTAGGTTTCCGCCAGACGTAGCGCTTTGCATTCGGGCCAGAGATCAATTTTTGTCTCAGACCACAGAATATTTTGCCTCATGCTCTTTTAGCAAAGATGCCCTTTTGCAAACTACAGACATGCTGTCTCAAGAGTCGCTTTCTCAGTGCCATGTTGAGTCTCAGTGCCAGTGCTCCGGCTTCCTTTTTCTCAGGAGTGGTGCCTTTTTCTCAGGAGTGGCTTCTGTCTGGCCACTCTCCCATAAAGCCTAGATTTGTGAAGTGCTGCAGAGGCTGTTGTCCTTCTGGCTGGCAGGTTCTCCCATCTTAGCCAAGGAACTCTGTAGTTCTCTCAGAATGGTCATTGGATTCTTAGTCACCTCCCTGACCAAGGTCCTTCTTGCCCGGTTGCTCAGTTTGGTCGGACAGCCAGCTCTAGGCAGAGTCCGGGTTGTTCCATATTATTTCCATTTACTAATGATGGAGCTCACTGCGCTCTTGGGAACATTTAACAGTCTATAAATTGTTTTGTACTCTTCCCCAGATCTATGCCTCCTCACAATTCTATCTCAGAGTTCTACCATTATAGCCTGATTAAGCCATTATAGCCCGATTAAGCCATTTTAGCCCGATTAAGCCATTATAGCCTGATTAAGCCATTATAGCCCAATTAAGCCATTTTAGCCTGATTAAGCCATTTTAGCTCTTCTTCCCCAGCTCTTTCCCAGATCTATGCCTCCTCACAATTCTATCTCAGAGTTCTACGGACAGTTCCTTGAACTTCATGGTAGAGTTTCTGCTCTGACATGCACTGCCATTTGTGGAACCTTATATAGAAAGGTGTGTTTCTTTCTAAATCACGTCCAATGAATTGAATTGGGCACAGGTGGTCTCCAATCTAGTTGTGGAGAAATCTCAAAGATTATAAAAGGAAATTGGATGCACCTGAGCTCATTTTGGAGTGTCATAGCAAAGGGGTTGAATACCTATCGACTTAAGATATTTCAGCTTTTCCTTTTTAATCGTTTTGTAAAAAAAATTCAAAAAAAAAACATTTTCACTTTGATATTATAGGGTATTATGTGTAGATCAGTGACAAACAAATCTCTATTTGATCCATTCTAAATTCAGGCGGAAACGCAACAATATGTGAAAGTCACGGGGTGTTAATACTTTCTGAAGGTACTGTAGATCAAAGTATTTGAAGTTTTAGCTCTGGTTAGTTTGCAGGACATGGCTAAGACTCTCACCGTTTATGCCTAGGGGCTTGGTTCCACTACATAACGCCTGCTCATACGGACATTACGAGGTGGCAGACCTGCTGGTAAAACACGGTGCTGTTGTGAATGTTGCTGACCTCTGGAAGTTCACACCGCTCCACGAGGCAGCAGCCAAGGGGAAGTACGAGATCTGCAAACTCTTGTTGAAGGTCAGACTGCTGTGAGGCGCACCCTTGCCATTGAATAACGGCCACTTATTCATTTCATTTTCTTTGCGTCTTCTCGCTTCCCCCTTCTCCCGCTTGGCTTTGCTCAATATTTTTTATTAAAAAACTCATCCTGTTTCATGTTTTTTTCTAATTATATAATATGAAATATGATTCTTTTTCTTTTTTGGGGGTTTTAATTTTTCGGCAAAGGATTTCGTGACTTTTTTAATACTGGATTATTGGATGACCATGCACTTGTGAAGTTTATGCTAAAATGTGTATTGTTACTATTACTTTCCACTATGTCAACTGCCCCTCACCCCCTCCTGTGTATGTGTTATCTATAATACAGTTAAGAACAACATGAATGACGATAGGAAATAGCAACCTCCACATTGCTGTGAAGCGTCGTTATTAAGATGAAATGTTTTGTTCCTAATATTTTGATGAAATGCCTCTGAATGACTGTTCAGTTTCACAAAATGTTCTGGAATAATACAAAATATTGAGGTTTGAATGAACTTGTATTTGTGAAAGAAGAAGATGTATTTTTTTGAGGGTGGGGGGGGTTGTGTTTTTATAATGGTACCTCTTTGGCACCTTTTTTAATGGTGTTTTTATCAAGTAATTGTACTTTAGGTTGGATTATTCTGCTTTTTATTTTTAATTTTAATTGCCACCCTCCCTATTTCCTCTCATCACTTAACTCTGATTCATGTTACTTATTTTTTGTCACTCAGAAGTATTATCAATCTATTTTTGTAACAATAATATGGGCTGGCAGGATGGCCTAGCCTAGAGGTACACAGACTTGATTCTGAGCCATCTTGCCTGGGGTTTGAAACCCTGTCTAGCTATAAACTGGCATCCTGGTGTCTCACAGGCAGGCGATTCAATGTGTTTGGCATCTTTTGGATGGACGTAAAACTGGGTGTGTCTCATCTCCCGGTATTTGTTGGTGAATGTTAAAGCTCTCACGGTATATTTCGTGATGAGTATTCGACCGTGGACAAATGGGGGGTCGGGGAGTTGGGGTGACAATTTGAAGACAAAAGCGGGAGAAGGGTATGGAGTTGGAGTGGGGAATGGGCTGGAGGGGGACAGAATTAGGAGGAGGAGATGGTAGACTCTGGTTTGGGTGGAGGTGTTGAGGATGTGGGGGGAAGGAATTGAGGACTTGGGGTTCAGGGGAGGGGTTGCTGAAGACTTGAAGTCACATGTTGCATTTCACGGAATTTACACGAGTCCCTGCACAGGTAATAAAAATATGAGCCCTCGCAAGGAACTGCAACACAGGAGGTGTTCATTAGGCCAATCAAGCCTATGCAATCATTCTTTATCTGTGCTCTATCCTTTTAAAATGCGGAGCATCAAGGAAGCAGCATGTACAACGTCAAGCAAGGAAGCAGCATGTACAATGTCAAGCAAGGAAGCAGCACATACCATTTTAAAGTCTTTGGCATGACATGGCCTGGTTTGAGTTTAAGCCGCCGACTTCCCATATTCGGATTGGATTCTCTAGCCTTCGTGCCACAGTCTGGTTTTGTTTCTTATTGTCTTAAAATACATCTAAATATTAGGTACATATGATTTGTGTGGAATAAATGTTGGAACAAAAATTGATAAAAAGGAAGGGAAAATATGATATTTGGTTAAAATATTATGAAGGAGAAAATGGGTTTAAAAAAATGTGGAAGAGCATTTGGGGTTTGACAAAGCTGTCTATAAACGAGAGGCAGCTGAGCAAATAGGTGATCGTCTTAATCCAAGTATGCTCCAGTTGCTCCACACATCCCTTTCCTTTCTCTCCATTTCCTTTACTCATTTGTCCTTTATCTCCCTTTCCTTTTTTCTCTTCTCTCCCATTTCTTCTATACTGTTTTACCTTTCTTTCTTTCCTTACTTTCTTTCTCTAGTTATCAATGTAACACACCCACTCCCCATTTTGCACACGTAATAAATAATGGCTTCTAACCCAACCAACCATAGAAATAAATAAATAAAAAACATACTACTCAAGGTTTTTGAAAATAATACTTGTTATCAAAATTCAATGAAGACGTGCAGTGAGTGTGCAAAAGAACATCAGGTAAAATGGGAAAAAGTAAACGTTAAGAAAACACCAGGAGAATTTGGATATGATAACACGACTTGCAGAGAAATAAACAGCAGCTGTGATCGTGGACATTTCTTCTTCTTCTTTATTGAGGCCCAATTTGAATATCTTGTATTGTTACATCAATGATAATTGGCCGAAATTGCTTATATTGATTCAATTTCCATGTCTCATCATTGGAAACAGCCAAAATACATGTTATGCTGTCTGGTGGAAAGCAATTGAGCTTGATGTCATTTCATAAATCATTTAACTCTGTCTTGGCAAATGCAGAGCCTGTTCAACAGCAATGGTTCAATGGTTCAGCAACAGCAAATGCAGAGCTTGTCCAGCAGCACTCGGGCCATTCTCAGAGAGCCTCCTCAACGTCGACGAGTCTGGCATTTCACTCAGGCCAACTGGCATGGTCTTCAAGCAGCCATCAATCATCTGAACTGGTCTCCCATCTCCACTGCCTCTGACATCAACTCATCCTGGGAATTATTCCAAAGTAAACTGCTCTCATGCACAGATTTATCCCATCTGATGCAAGCCTCTGATGGTTAAACTGCCGAAATCTCGGCTCTCTGCTCACCTTCACTCCTTCATTCCTCTTTTCTCCCGCCTCTGGAACAAACTCCCACACTCCCTTCAGTCCCACTCCTCCCTCCAGGTCTTTAAAACAGCTGTTCACCACCATCTCTTATCTTCCCCCATCCAAAACCTTGATCTTTTCTACCCCCACTAATTCACCCCAGATCCACCTTGTTTGTAATTCCAACTTCTTTCCTGGTAGTCCTGGCAGTGTCCATATGTTTTATGCCTCTCCCACCCCCTTTCCCATGCCTCCCCCCCAAAGCCCTCTCCCTCCCACAGATCTCTCGATGTCTCCATGTCTCTCGGTTCCTGCTCTCAAAAGTTGTTTGTGTCCTTCCCCCTCTCTCCCCATCTTGTCTACCGCTCCCGATGTTATTTGTTTTATGTGTCGGTTATGTGTCGGTTTGTCGGTTTGTCTTTCTGTGTGATAAATGTTCGCTCTTTCACGAGCCTCGATCTTGTATACAAAAAAAAAAAAAAAAAAAATTCCCGTCTTCAGTTATAATAATAATAATAATTCATTTATTTTGTATAGCGCTTTTCCAGAAGCCCAAAGGCGCTTTGACAGAGTGGCAAACATAATGCATAACAATACATGAAAACAACAATTGCAAAAAGACAAGAATCAATAGGGAAATATTTAAAGCAAAAGGAGGGAGAAGGAGAAGAGATAGTCAGGGGTTAAATGCTGTGGGTTGAATGTTGAATGCAGTGTTGAACAGGTGGGTCTTTAGTGATGTTTTGAATGTGGTGAGTGAGGAGGAGTCTCTGATGGTGTGAGGTAGTGAGTTCCAGAGGGTGGGAGCAGCGATGGAGAAGGCCCTGTCCCCCCAGGATCTGAATTTGGTCCGGATGGAGGGGGTCAGGAGGTTGGTACCAGCAGAGCGGAGGTTGCGGGTGGGAGTGTGTCTGGAGAGGAGGTCATCCAGGTAGGATGGGGCCAGGTTATGGAGGGCTTTGTATGTCAAGAGGAGGATTTTGTACTGGATTCTCTGGGGGATGGGGAGCCAGTGAAGCTTGTAAAGGACGGGGGTGATGTGGTCACGGGTCCGGGAATGGGTGAGTAGACGGGCAGCGGAGTTCTGAATGTATTGGAGTTTATTGGTGATTTTTGAGGGTGAACCATAGAGGAGGCTATTGCATACCCTTTCTTGTCATTGTTGTCATCAGTTGTCATACCCTTTCTCCCGTCCATGGTACACGGAATCTTGTGGTGAGGCAGTTGCTCTGAAACAATTTGCCTTCGCCTCCTGGAAGGCAAATCCAATGGAAGGCAATCTCATTTCCGTTCACAAAGCCCGGAACAAGTGTGTGTCCACTGGGGTGGTCCACAATTTTTTTTATTTTTTTTGAAATGTCATGTTCTCACCCTCCAGAACTGTTCCAATACCTACAAAAAACACTGCTGGTGAAATAAAAATGAAAGTGAATAATATTTATGGGTAGCTCATGGTCATCAAAGTTTCCCCTTATGGTCTTACACTAACGTCTTACTATACAATACCATGGACACTGAAACAGTTTCTGATTGTCACATACTTTTACAGGAATTTTAAGTTGAGTTATGAATACCCTGCATGCCTTGTTGATGTTTTATGAAGGAAAATATGTTTTGAGGGGTCTATGCAGTATGCATTGTACCCTGTAGAGGTAAGGTTTCAAATTTATACTGAAAATTTGTTGACATTCAAGTATCTCAAAATTTGACTTTTTAAACATTTCGGCCTTCCATAAAATCACCTACCTCTGACCAGGACAAGTTAGAACAAGTCTGTTGCTGATCAAGATCACTGACACTTTTGGGATGGTTTCCTTGGATACAAGATACTTATGAGCTGTGAATTTCTGGATCAGGATAACTTTGATAATGCAACCACAGATGAATTGGTTAGTGAATCCCTTTCTGATATCAAGGATGATGTTCTGCTTTTCGTTGGGAGTCAGCTTGCTGAAATCCAGCCAAGAGATGATTATCGGGAATTATTGGAACTGTGTGTAATCTTTCTGGGTGGAGTTCCTGCAAAAGGAGTCTGGTTCATGGCCCCAGGACCCATGCACCATGCCCGTTGGATGTCAAAGGTAATCTATAGCCTGAAGGTTTGGATGTTCAGAAGTCAGTTCAAACTCACTAGCAAAGAGCAGAAAGGACTGAGAGACATTGCCATCTTCACCATCCGTATTTACATCAGAGCATGGATGACAGCTCCTCTTGCGGCTTCTGCCCCAATCAGTGATTTGCTTCTTCTAAAATCTCTGGTGCAGTACAAAGATGTAAATCAAGCAATTTCGAAGGTAGCAACCATGAAACTAGCAGGCCATCTGTGGTACTTATCAGAGGACCTGATTGGTCTTGCATTTTTTGACAAGAATGTGCCTGCAGCAGTGAAACAACAAATGATCCTCGCACTGGAGAATGAAGGACAAGAAGATCCTCCGAAGCGCATCCAAGTTGATCTGGGAAATATTCAGGAAAGTGGTTTGGAAGACTTTGTTACACAGAAATCCCGCATGCTTTTTGAAAAGATGGACCTTCCTGACAGTTTTCTGGAAGCAGACCCAGAGACTTGGGAAGACCGAGACGATTTTAAAGCAGCGTGTGAGACTGTGAAGGCCATGAAAGTGGTAAATGACCATGTGGAACGATGAGTTGCACTAATTCAGGAGTTCAGTAGACTGCTGACACATGATGAAGATCAACTTCAGTTCCTGCTACAGGTTGTGCAGGAACACAGGAAAACATTCCCTGACAGCAACAAGAAGACCATAACTGGAAAAGACTGAATAACCAGCTGGTAGATGTGTTTAGAATTTGTATGTACTGTATGTGTAATTTGTGTATTGCGTTATATACCAATTTCACCTGTATAGTGTATCGACGATATATACTGAAATTTCAAGTTTGTTGAGCTACCTCTAAATATTAAAATATATCCCTAAAACTTCACATAGTGTTTTTATGACCAAAGGAACAATTATGGATGGTGAGAACATTAAAAAGTTGTTACAATTTTTTTCTCATATTATTCTGGACCACCCAAGTGTCCACCCTCAGGAGAGCCAGGAAACAATATCTCTCTCCTCTCAAGAGTGAACTCTCAAACCTGTCTCCCTCTTCCAAATCCTGGTGGCATCTTGTCAAATCTGTTCCTGGTGTTTGTTCCCCCTCCATCCCCTCCCTTACCTCAAACAGCTACACAGCTGACTCCGCACGTGAAAATGCTGAATGCCTCAACTCTGTGTTTGCCTCAAAATCTTATGTCCCAAACCCATCTCTCTCTCTACCCACCGTACCCAATCGAACCCAGCTGCTCCTGGACTCTGTGTCCTTCTCTCCTGACAAGGTGGAGAAGTTTCTGTCAATCCTCGACTCTGATTCTGCAACTGGACCAGACGGCATCAGCCCACGGGTCCGAAAATCCTGCTCTGCCGCTCTTTCACACCCTCTCTCTGTTCTCTTCACCCTCACTTTTGCTCAAGGTCATCTGCCTTCAGCTTGGAAATCAGCCAACATTACTGCTGTACACAAAAAGGTGCAAAAACAGATCCTTGAAACTACAGACCAATCAGCCTGCTCCCAATCATCAGCAAAGTCATGGAATCCATCATTGCTTCGGATATCAAATCCTTCCTCTTCTCCAATGGATTGATCTCTGATCATCAATTTGGATTCAGACCAAGTCACTATACTCTGGACATGCTGCTTGCTTCTGCTGTCTCAACAATGGATGGAGGTCCTCAATGTCAAACAGGAAATTAGAGCTGTCTCCCGTGACATATCACGTGCCTTCGATACGGTCTGGCACCCCGCTCTGCTCACCAGACTCTCCTCCTATGGTTTCCATGGGAATCTCCATGCATGGCTTGCGGACTTCCTCTCTGGTCGTAGTCAACGTGTGGCCCTGAATGGGTTTCTCTCATCTCCTCTTCCTGTTCAGGCTGGAGTTCCCCAAGGCAGTGTTCTGGGCCCTGTGCTTTTTCTGGTCTTCATCAATGATCTCTCCGACTCCCTGGAAAATCCTCTCTATCTCTTTACTGATGACTCCACTCTCTGCCGCTCGAAACCTTATCCCTCAGATCGGCAGTCTGCAGCCTCCTCAATCTCTGCAGACCTGGACAAAAACCACAGACTCGTCAATCAAAAGGAACATGTCCTTCAATCCTGACAAATCTCACACTCTTACTATGTCTCTCTGAAAAGACCGACTGGACAACCCTCCCATCTACTTTCTCAACAATCCTCTCCAAGAAGTTCTGTCACTCAATCTCTTGGGTCTCACTGTCTGCCATGATTTTTCTTGGGAAAACACATTTCCAAGCTGGCCTCCAAAGCCAGTCGCCGACTGGGCATTCTCCATCGTGCGAAGTCCTTCCTTGGCACACCTGAGCTCCTCACCACAAACAAGGCTTTCATCCACAGCTCAATGAAATCCTGCTCTCCTCTCTGGGCTGGTGCTCCTGCCTCACTCCTAGCTCGGCTTCACGCTGTTGAAACCAAAGCTTTCAGAATCATTGGAATCTCCCGCGATGAAGCTAACTCTGAGGGCCTTTCACTCACTCACCGCAGGCAGGTTGGTGGTCTTTCTGTCTTCTACCGACTCCTCTGTGGCCTAGCCCCCTCAGCCCTGTCTGTGCTCTGCCCCCAAATACTGCTACAGGTCACGCAAGATCTGCCTGCAACCCTCTTCTGGTGAACCGGCCAAAATCAAGACGCTCTGCACACCTTCACTGTTTCATTCCTCTTTTCTCCCACCTCTGGAACAAACTCCTCACTCTCTTCAATCCCACTCTTCCCTCCAGGTCTTTGAAACAGCTGTTCACCACCATCTCTTATCGTTCCCCATCCAAAACCTTGATCTTTTCTACCCCTGTTAATTTACCCCAGATCCACTTTTCTGAAATGCTGACTTCTTTCCTGGAAGTCCTAGCTGTGTCCATGTGTTTTTTACTTCTCCCACCCCCACCCCCTTCCCACGCCTCCTCCCCCCAAGCCCTCTCCCTCCCACAGATCTTCCAATGTCCCTGCTCTCAAATGTTGTACTTGTGTGCTTCCCCCTCTCGCCCCATCTTGTCTCCTGCTCCCTTTATTTCGTCTTATGTGTCCGTTTTTTTTCGTCATAATGTTAGCTCTTACATGAGCCTCGATCTTGTATACAAAAAAAAAAAAATGGTATCACCTATCATGCTGTACTGATGCATATGTGTCAGTCTTTTCTATAACCACCTGCTTTTATATTACGTTTTAAAAATGTAATGGCTAAACACTTTAAAATACGTAACAGCTAGACATTAAAAAAAACGCTCCCTTCGGGAGAGTAATGCGTCCTCTGTGGCACGGATCAGTAAAGCACTTGCACTCTGTCATGTGTACATT
Source organism: Myxine glutinosa (assembly GCF_964187855.1). Lineage (NCBI taxonomy): Eukaryota > Metazoa > Chordata > Myxini > Myxiniformes > Myxinidae > Myxine > Myxine glutinosa. Next base: position 238,870,691 of record NC_136262.1, on the reverse strand, counting down.
GGAACATTATTGCCAGTCATCTCTGCAGTTGACTTGAAATACCCTCTCCCACCACCACTGGGTGGCGCTATACGCTACACATCGCCAGCGCCATAGAGAACTAGAGTTTGGCGTACTCGGTTTGAGCAAAAACGATCGTGATTGGAGGACACCTGATCACATGACCGCAAGGCGCTATCTTGTTATTAATCTTTGCTGTGTGAGATGCTATATTGTGTGCATCTTTGTGGACTCCAATCTCATCTTTGTGATCTCATGAACATCTTTGTGGTCATATTTACATCTTGTCATTGTTGTAATGTTTCATTCTGAAGTCGGTTTTGGGGTGTAAAATATTCTGTGCTGTTCAACATGGGGCAGTTACAATTTATCAGACAGAGCAGAGAAGATGCATCTTTATCCTCGTGTCCAGAAAGGAGGAAAATATGGGAAAGTAAAAGTTGATCTTGAAGAACTGTCGCTCAAGCTTTTGGGTCTCACTATCTGCCATGATCTTTCCTGGGAAAACCACATTTCCAAGCTGGCCTCCAAAGCCGGTCGCCGACTGGGCATCCTCCGTCGTTTGAAGTCCTTCTTTGGCACTTCTGAGCTCCTCACCACATATAAAGCTTTCATCCGCAGCTTGATAGAGTACTGCTCTCCCCTCTGCGCTGGTGCTTCTGCATCCCATCTAACTCAGCTTCACGCTGTAGAAACCATGGCTTTTAGAATCATTGGTATCTCCCAGCTTCAGCTGATTCTGAGGGCCTTTCACTCGCTCACCGCAGGCAGGTTGGTGGTCTTTCTGTCTTCTACCGACTCCTCTCCGGCCTTGCTCCCCCTGCTCTGTCTGTGCTCTGTCCCCCAAATATTCCTTCAGAATGCACAAGATCTGCCAGAAACCCTCTGCTGGTGAAACTGCTAAAATTAAGACCCTCTGCTCACCTTCACTCTTTCATTCCTCTTTTCTCCCACCTCTGGAACAAACTCCCACACTCTCTTCAATCTCACTCCTCCCTCCAGCTCTTCAAAACAGCTGTTCACCACCATCTCTTATCTTCCCCCAACCAAAACCATGATCTTTTCTACCCCCGTTAATAAACTCAAAATAGACCTCTTTCAATCTTCGAATTCATTCCTGAAATTCCTAGTAGTGTCCATTTGCTTTATCATGTGTACCCCTTTTCCCCCGCAGCTGTCTCCCTTCCACTGATCTACCGACGTTCCTGCTCTCTACTGTTGTTGTGCTTGTATGCTTTCCTCTCTCTCCCCCTCGTCTCCTGCTCCCTTTATTATATGTTTTATGTGTTCGTTTGTTTTTTGTGTTTAATGTGTTGGCTCTTACATGAGCCTCAATCTTGTATACAGAAAATAAAGTATGTTGATCGTTTTGGGTGGTACTTATTAATGAATCTGTGTCCAAAAACAAATAAAAATTCGGATCTTCACCAAAATCGAATAATGTCGTCCTTGCCACACACACCAACCTGTCCACAAAATTTTGTCCGAATCCGTCCATAACTTTTTAATATGTCCTCCTCACGGGCAGATCGACAAACAGACAGACAAAGTAACGGGTGAAAACATAACCTCCTTTCACCTTCCGCGGTGGAGGTAATAAACAGTTTTCCATAGCTCTCTTACTGTACGCTTGCGCTCGTCCATCCTCACCAACTTGGTCAGGTATATTGCTGATATTTTTGTTTTTGATGAATGGCAAAAATTCATTTTGGCATAAGCTATGGAAAGCAAAAATGATCTTGACTTGGCTGTATTAAAAATCCAGTACTGTTTGCTCTTTTCCCTGAACTCGTGCATTACATCTACTGTTGACATTAAAAAGACAATTTGGATTCTGAAATCTCGGACCAACATGTTGATGGCATTCTTACCAGATGAAATTGAAGACCTGCTTGGCTGGGCAGAATTAAATTTGCAGTTTGGATTAATATTTTCAACTGTGTTGAGGATAAAATAGCCTATTTTGATAAAACAGTTCATAAACATTGTTTTGTTGATGCTTCTGGCCTTTGGATTCGATTTTTCAATCTATCCTTTCAGCAGTATTGTTTTTCACCCTGTTATAGATGATGAGCTGTACCGTACTCTTTACAGAGCGTCGGAGCTGCCGAAGCAGTTTCTTTGTCAGGATTATACTCGGTGGTTTGCCATTGCTTTCCCAGCAGTAAGTCAGGGTAGGAATTTGGAATTTGTTCATGGTGCTGGTGATAGTTTGCTTACTCCTCACGAAGGAAACAATGTGATCTTTAATGTTCACCAACAGGCAGATGGGATACCCATTTTTTGACCAAAAGGTATCTCCAAGCATTTCAACAGGCCAATGGTTCAAGCTCCATATCCTTTTGTTCACGGTGTCATTCTTAGATTAAATACTGGGCTGTGCTTAAAATTTTGCATGGTAAATATACAAGCCCCTTTTTGATTCCATCAGTTTCCTTATTCAAATAGGGGATTTTCATTGCAGGAAAATGGCTAATCTAGTATCTATGCTTTGCTAGAGGCTGGCAGGATGTCATTGAGGTACACACTCGCCTCCGAGCCGTCCGTTTAGCCTGGGTTTGATTTCCGACTCAGCTATAAACGTTCATCCCGGTGTTTCACTGACAGGGTGATTCATCAATGTGTGCACCATCCCTCGGATAGACGATAAAGGTGCATCTTGTCTGCCGACAGTTGTTGGTGGTCGTTAGATTCCATGGTGTCCTTCGTGAAGAGTAGGCGATCTATCGCCAGCATCATGAGCAAATTACAAACTCCTACCATAAGTACTGCTGCAAATGCAATAGCAAACCACCCAGACAAACCATGCCAAGAAACTGCTTCGGCAGCACCGACGCTCTGTCTCCTGGAAGTAAATAAATTTGTTCTGGATGTTCAGTTAAAATTTCTGAACTCTGTCGTAGTCGATGTAACATTAATATCTCACAATGATTAGTGAGGTCTTCAGCTTGCCATATTTAAATAAATCAAGCCAATATTTCTTGGGAGTCTGCACTTTTGTTTCATTTTCTTCTGGTAAAAAATAGAGCCTGCCCTGCCCTGCACTGCACGCATGTTTTGACATGCTTGGTTTCCTGCAAAAATTACTTTGCTGCTGAATTGCAAGTGGCTAATCGGGTGATGACATAACCATAGTTAAAAATATTGGCTGGACTGGTTCTTATTTCTACATTAATTTATATTCTGGTCTTTTTCATTATTGTTTTTCTCGGCTTCCAGCCAGGGCCTAATTTGCTAATGAAGATTGTTAATAGTAGGATGTTCCACAGGAGACCAGGGGCTCTGATCTTCTAATTTAATTTTTTTTTTTTTTTTTTCTGTTTGTGGCAAGTACAATAATAAATGGCTGCATTGTAAACAGCCATAAATAATTGTGCAACTATTCCCATTTTGGAAGCATAGGACTTTTATCACCTATCAAAAACATGCACACATGCACACAAATATATGCACACAAACACATGCACACAATCTTGCATACACATGTACACAAACTCACACACATGCACACAATCTTGCATACACAGGTACACAAACTCACACATACATGTACACAAACTCACACATACATGTACACAAACTCACACATACATGTACACAAACTCACACATACATGTACACAAACTCACACATGCATGTACACAAACTCACACATGCATGTACACAAACTCACACATGCATGTATACAAACTCACACATGCATGTACACAAACTCACACATGCATGTACACAAACTCACACATGCATGTACACAAACTCACACATGCATGTACGCAAACTCACACATGCATGTACGCAAACTCACACATGCATGTTCACAAACTTTTACACATGCATGTACACCAACTCTCACACATGCATGTACACCAACTCACACACATGTACAGAAACACACACATACATGCACACAAACTCTCACACACATGCAATGCACACAAACTCTCACACACATGTACGTACACCAACTCAAACAGACATGGACACGCACACACACACACACACACACACACACACGCACACACACACACTTAATTAACTGTACACTATTGGTTGTTCCTAAACTTATAATTTCAAGGATTGCTGTAAGTGATGTTAATTTCACAACATCCCTTATTCAACCTCATTTAAATTGCAAACGTCAAAACGTAGTTCCCTTAACTAAAGTAAGAACGTTAACCTGCAAGCAATTGACTGGTTTCCCAACTGCACGTATCATCAGCTGGGCACCGATATTCATACACACATACAGCACATATATACACACACTTCTTGTAGAAAGATGTATCACTGCCCCCTTGTGTGGCTATTCAAAGTCATTCAAGTGTAAGAGGTTAATCCAGCATGCTTGCCACTGGCAATGTTGTAATTGAATTGATTTATTGAGCCTGTGCATTTCTCTGCCTGCTAGCATGCGTGACTTAGTCATGATGTGATTGTGTTGTGGAATAGCCATTTTGATTTCTCCATTTATTCCTGTCTGCAAGCAGCTTTTCAGTAAGTCATTGTGATATTAAATGGTAAAACTTCATCATGTTTTTCAGGATAATGGGCACTTCATGTACATTGTACTTCCTTTGAAAAACCTGTTAGTCTCGGATCCACAGGCTCAAAAGCTCAATAAAATGGGTTGGACCTGACATGGCATGCTATACTTTTTGTTTGTGTTTTTTCTATTAACTTGGACATTAAGGTCCGCTGAATGAGAGGTCTGCTCTGCCGGAAACCTTGCGAAAAAAATTTGTGCCCATTTTTGTATATGCAGACTTTATTTTTTGACCGAAAAATGTGAAAGATGTTTGTTTTCTTAAAATCCTCAGTGGGTTGTGTAGGCTGTCAATAAATGCATCCCAGATACACAGAACACGTGTTGACAACATCAAGTTGAGAAATACACTAACAAAACCTTTCCAAATGATTTAGAATCATTTTTATGCAAAAGCGCTCCCCAATTTATTTATTTTTGCATTTTTTCATTATTTTCACATTTACTTCATTAGTGATCAACTATGCCCTGAGTTATGACATCAGCCAATGTGTCATTCTTTTCACCAAACATTATAGTCATTCCACAGTAAACATTCTGAAAATCAAACCAAAATCAATGGATCTGTGGTGATTTTTATTACCCTTATGCTAAAAAATCCTAGAGACATACCGTATATTTAGCATCATGGTAGTTTATGTCCATTTTATTAAACATCCTGGCCAAGGCATCTTTTTAATTCCAACAGAACCCTGTGCCCCCAAAGAAAATACTTGTAACACAAGAAATACAAAACAGCAAAATGATTTTTTAACAAAATGTACACAGGATGACAAGCCAACAAAACAATGATCGTTACGCAGCTGAATTTGGATAGATTAGTGACCAGTATGTAGAAAAAATGAAATTAAACTTTAACTGAACAAAATAATTGAACATAACAAAATAAAAAATTACTGGCAACAACGTCTGTAATATCACATGAAATTAACTGTACTGAACAAAATAACTTATAATGTGTAATGCATGTCACCGTCTTCGAGTGTGAGTTCAATCCTTGAACATTTGTTGGGGTCCCCGGTGCAGAGACATGCGATGACACACTTCACATTGGCTCTCGCACAGGAGCATCCTCAGGCACACATGCTTTTCTTGCAGTGACAGTATTTGGTGTGTTTGAATTCTGCAGGTTTTGCCTCCTTCAGCATCATGGTTACCACCAACTTACCATTGACAAGCTCTCTGCCAAAGTCAGTGGCAGCAGGGTAGGTTGGCTGAAACATGTGTGCTCGCTTGCACACAGCCAAATGATGCAGGGCTCGGCGAAGGTGTAACTGGAAGGCATCTTCGGTAGGTGGAAGGCAACGCATGTCTCCTTTGATGTTACCAAAGAGATGGGCTCGCAGTGCATCCAAATTACCACCGAAGTCACTCCTCTCACACAGTGACACCATGTATCGCCTAGCTGCTGTCACAACATCTTCCTGAACATCCAGGCTTTCTTCAGAGTCACCGTATCTGCACAGGGGCAGAAGGTCTGCCAGGTGATCAACGGCAGATTTGTAGGCACGCCTTTTTGCTCTTCTGTAGAGATAGCTCACAGTGTCACATCCAGTCAGTATGTAGGTGCTGAGGAGCATGGATGTAAGATCTGCAGCTTCAACATCATACTTCACTGCCAGGGCTTCGGCGATTGCATGAGCAGGAAGGTAGATATCCATCTTCTTCAGCCACAGCTCCCGCCCAAGTAAAGTGTATGTGTGGGAAACACCCTACACAACCCACTGAGGATTTTAAGTAAAAAAAACGTATTTCACATTTTTCGGTCAAAAAATAAAGGGCGCATATACAAAAATGGGCACAAATTTTTTTCGCATGGTTTCCGGCAGAGCAGACCTCTCATTCAGCGGACCTTAATGTCCAAATTAATAGAAAAAACACAAACAAAGAGTATAAGAGTCCCATCTACTTTCTCAACAATCCTCTCCAAGAAGTTCTGTCGCTCAAGCTTTTGGGTCTCACTATCTGCCATGATCTTTCTTGGGAAAACCACATTTCCAAGCTGGCCTGCAAAGCCAGTCGCCGACTGGGCATCCTCCGTCGTGTGAAGTCCTTCCTAGGCACACCTGAGCTCCTCACCACATACAAGGCTTTCATCCGCAGCTCAATGGAATACTGTTCTCCCCTATGGGCTGGTGCTCCTGCCTCACACCTAGCTCGGCTTCACGCTGTTGAAACCAAAGCTTTCAGAATCATTGGAATCTCCCGCGATGAAGCTATCTCTGAGGGCCTTTCACTCACTCACCGCAGGCAGGTAGGTGGTCTTTCTGTCTTCTACCGACTCCTCTCCGGCCTTGCTCCCCCAGCTCTCTCTGTGCTCTGTCCCCCAAATATTCCTACAGGTCGCACAAGATCTGCCAGCAAGCCTCTGATGGTTAAACTGCCGAAATCTCGGCTCTCTGCTCACCTTCACTCCTTCATTCCTCTTTTCTCCCGCCTCTGGAACAAACTCCCACACTCCCTTCAATCCCACTCCTCCCTCCAGGTCTTTAAAACAGCTGTTCACCACCATCTCTTATCTTCCCCAATCCAAAACCTTGATCTTTTCTACCCCCACTAATTTCACCCCAAATCCACTTTTTTGAGGTGACTTTTGTCTTCTTTCCTGGAAGTCCTTGGTGTCCTTGCATTTTATACCTATCCTGCCTCCCCCCAGGCCCTCTGCCTCCCACACATCTCCCGATGTCCCTGCCCTCAAATGTGTTTGTGTGCTTCCTCCCCTTCTCTCCCCATCTTGTCGACCGCTCCCATTTTTATATACTTTGTTTACTTGTTTGGTTTGATTTGTTTGTTTGATAAATGTTAGCTCTTTCACGAGCCTCGACTCTGTATACAAAAAAAAACAAAAAAAACATTGATGCATCTCCCTGCACGAAACACCAGCGTGGCAATTTATAGCTTGATCGAGATTCGAACCCAGGCAGGACAGCTTAAAGGAGAGAGTGCACACCTTTAAGGCTTAGGCTATTCTACCAGCCTTTTTCCTCCCTAGAAATGAAAATGGACAATTCTCTAATAAATCATACACTCTATGTATCTTGTGCAATTGCTGATTTCACATTTAGATTTAAAACTTTGTTCAGCCTTTATGAAAAATTTGAACGTTAGATTCATCAACATGCTGCCTTTTGTTTTGAAGAGAGATTATGTTATTAAGCTTGGTAAGGAGTGTTCAAATACATCATTTTCTTCACTCTTCTGAATCAGTCAATTACCCAGAAGCTTTTCCAGTTCCTCCAGTCGTCTTGTCCATGTGCGGTCAAAATGGCACTGATTTGAAGATTTGAAGGACAGTGTTGTCTTTCCTTTATTTATCTTGCTGTTTGCATCCTTAATACTTCTTGTATGTGAAGTTATTCTTCATCTTGCTCTGATTGAATATATTGCTGTCAAATTGCTCTCGGACTGCACCACGACACTTGCTTTGTCCAAATGACCAAAATGTTTTAGTGACCAAGCTTTATCAAAATACTCGTGCTTTGTTTGTTTCATTATCAAAGTGCTCTGCAAATACATTTCATGAAGAACGATATGTTGATGTTTTGTTAAAATAATGACTCGGACTAATATATTTTGACCCCCCCCCCCCCTCTCCACCCCCAGCCCTATCCCTCTTTTCCCCACACCTATTTAATCACGAGAGTCGGATCCTGCTATTCGCGGATTCTGCGTACTTGTGGGTGATAAAATGCGACCTGTTTCTCTATTCGCGGAAAAGTGTCCAGCGAATTCGCGTTTTTTAAAAAATATCTGCAGCCGTGTTCCACGAAATCCTGGTTCTCCCCCCCCCCCCCCCCCCGCACCCTCCCCCCCCCCCCCCCCCCGTCCCATTCACGGCCGTGCTCTGCGAATTCGCGGTTTTTCAGGGGTGCAAATTTTTTTTTCTCCCTGTGAGCCATTAGCTTGACATACGGTAACTATAAAACCTTCGCAGATTATCGTCGACATTTGTGGGATTTGCCTCACCATTTGCGAGACTTTCATCGACCTTCGTGAATTATCGTCGATATTCTCTGGATTTTGCCTCACCATTCGTGGATTTTGCCTCGCCATTCGTGGATTTTGCCTCGCCATTAGTGGATTTTTACCTCGCCATTCGTGGATTTTGCCTCACCGTTTGCGGATTTTGCCTCACCATTCACGGATTTTGCCTCACCATTCACGGATTTTGCCTCACCATTTGCAGTTTGGTCCTCTATTCGTGGATTCTCATGACTCGAGAACCTATCCCCCCTTTTTCCATTGAAACAATGCCCCGCTATTCGCGATTTCGCAATTCGCGGATTTTCCAGGAACGCATCCCCTGTGAATAGTGGGGTCCCACGGTATTTTAAACTTTTGACTCTTCCATTTAGAAACCTGGAATAGGGATCAATTTGCTGAAAGAGTCACAGGATTGCTAAGCATGGGAGGCTCGGTTTTTGTTGGCTGCTGCATTCGCAACTGCATAAATGTGAGCGAAGTGTCACATGGTTTGTAAGCACATTAGTATTTGTTGAAAGCATGTCAGATTGGAATCAAATTATGAATTTGGTCTGATGGAAGGAAAGCTTATTACTTCTCTAAATGATCTTACCATGTACTTTAAATCATGCTTCAGGAGCTTATCCAGTGCTCCCAAGCCATAGTGGCCATATATGCACAGGTGGATTTGACGTGTAGTTTGTTTACTGGCATGAGATGTACTCTTTTTCAAAAATGTCCATGGGATTTTTCATGTCCAAAAGCAAGTGTGAATATACAGAACAGCTGGCTGACCATTCCCTGCTGATTAGTGTATGTTCCATGAGGCATTACTTCCAAATGGAACGACACGAGAGAGGTTTTGGCTAATAATACACTACCGGTCAAAAGTTTTAGAACACCTCAATTTTTCCAGTTTTTATTGAAATTTACGCAATTTAATGTCTCAATGTACTCTGAAATTAAGCATAGAACAAATAAACAATTGGAGATATAAAAAAAAATCATAGAATTATTTTGTTTAACAACATTTCATTTTCATTTTAGACTCAGCAAAGTAGCCACCTTTTGCAGATATAACCGCCGAACACACTCGTGGCATTCTTTCTACAATGGAAATCAAATATTGTTTGGGAAGTTCTTCCCAACACTGTTGCAGAAGTTCCCACAAATGTGTTACACTTGTAGGTTGCTTTGCTTTCACCCTTCTGTCCAGTTCATCCCAAACCAGCTCGATGGGGTTTAAGTCTGGAGACTGTGCTGGCCATTCCATGATTTGAAGCCTACCATCTTGTTCTTTTCCTCGAAGGTAGTTTTGATATAGCCTGGAGGTGTGTTTACGGTCATTATCTTGCTGTAGGATGAACCCCTGACCAACTAGGCGTATACCAGAAGGTATTGCATGGCGCTGCAAAATACTGTGGTAGCCCTTTTGGTTCAGGGTGCCAGTCACTCTGTGCAAGTCGCTGACTCTGGATCCAGCAAAAGAGCCCCAGACCCTCATGCTTCCTCCTCCATGTTTGACAGTTGGTGTCACACTCTGAGGAACCATCCTTTCGCCTACTCGACGGCATACAAAAACCCTGCGTGATGAACGAAAGATTTCAAAATTTGATTCATCGGTCCATAAGACATTCTCCCAGTCTTCAGTAGTCCACTGGCGGTGCTTCATGGCCCAGGCAAGCCTCTTTTTCTTATTTTGCCATCTTAGCAATGGCTTTCTTACTGCCACTCGACCTGTCAAACCTGCAGCTCGAAGTCTTCTCTTCACAGTTGAAACTGAGACTTGTTTACTTCCACCAGTGTTAAGCTGTGCTTGAAGCTGTTGTCCTGTGAGCCGTCTATCACGCAAGCTGATGACTCTCAGAAACTTGTCTTCTGATTCTGTTGTGGCTTTAGGTCTGCCAGACCTCTTCCTGTCAGAGTTTCCTCCAGTTTCCAATATACTACTTCCTGCAGTGCAATATTGTCCAAATAATGCTTCAGAGGGTGTAATAACAGTCTGTTCCAATACTGCTTTTATGCAGACAGGGGGTTTGTAATCAAGTGATCAGCAGAGGTTGGGACACCTGTAGGAATTACTTGCATCAACTTTCAAAGCTTAAATTACTTACATTGCTGCAGAACATCTAAGTTGTTAACCCATTACTTGTTCCCTGAAGAAGGCCTTTTTTTACAATATAACTGTGCAATTTACATTATTTTCCCGTTTTTGCTAACCTAAACTTTTTTTTAACCTCGAGCCGTTTTCTGCTTACCTTTGTACCATTTCAGGTTATTCACTGGACATTAAACTGCGTAAATTTCAATAAAAACTGGAAAAATTGAGGTGTTCTAAAACTTTTGACCGGTAGTGTATAAATTGACTCGGGACCTTACAGCGCATTGGTTATTTTCTGAGTTCAACAATGTTCCTCATTCTTAATAATGTTTGCATTCTCCCCTGAAGAATACAACTCGATTTATTTAAGCATCGGGACTGCTTGTGCCTTTGTCCTTGTCCTTGTGACAAAATTTCATATACTTTATCAGAACAACACATTACCAGCCCTTATCATGTTCCCAGCACCGTGTAAAAACGAGGAATGACAGATATATCGAAGCCCCCATATTGGTGTTCTTGTGAGATTGAAGAGGTGCCTGTGGTTTGGGCAGAAGAGAATATGCTGGCTGAACTGGTGTCGAGTTAAAGGAATGAAAAGTTAATCAGGTGCTTTTTGGTGCAGCTGTTTTCCAAGGGCATGCATTTTCCTCTTTTTATACAGGTGTTGAGGTCTTGTGACACTGTAATAGGGGCAACAAGCAGGTCAATAAACAAAATGTGCCAAAGGAAAAATAGTAGGACAAGAACATACATGTGTCTCAGCACAAGGGTAAGAGGTGAATAGTAAAAGCAAATGGAATACAGTTCAGAGGTATAAATGTGAGAAAACATGAGGTTGGCAGTGGGAAACAGAGTTTAAATCCTGGAGGGAAGAGATTGAGAAAAATGAGCTTCTACGAAGCCATTTTTGGGTCAAATGTGAAGGCTGGAATTTGTGTACAAGCAAACAAAGAATCGCAACAGGAAAAATAAAATTAGGGTGATGGACGATGGGATGAGCCGTCAGTTTGACAGATCCCAACCGGTGGCGGCTTTCATGACCGAGACCGATTTTGTAGGAAGTGCAGGAGCGACTACAAATGTCCGTTTTAACCAGAACCCATTTTTTTCCACAGTGCCCTTCCTTCTCTGTCTCTGCTCTTTAGCCAATTGGATATGCCACCACTCAAACTTTTCAACTGCTTTCCAGCAAGCTTCTTTTTTTTTTTTTTTCCTTAGTTTCTTGTTCAGGGTAATTCTTTCCCATATGGAAATGTCTATAATCACATTTGAAATTTGCTTTAAGCGAGTCTTTGTCGCACTTCTTTGGGCCACTATGTGAATTCCTTCCCCAATCCTCCCCCTCAACTGACAAAATATAGATTTCAGGATCCTGGTGTCAGACTTGTGGACCAAATTACCCTTGATGAGGAATACTTTACTGCTAGGCCTCTTGCAAATATCAGGGAAATTCTCTTTCCTTTTGATATGAGTGATCATGTGAAGATTTTGAGTGTGCAATTAGTCCAGATGCCTAATCTGGAGACCGTACAAAGTGAAACTCTGATACAACCATATGCAGTAGTAAGGCGGTGATGCCGACATTTATTAATTATGAGGACTGTGAGGATGACATGCATGATAAACATTTAGCTTTGTCCGGAAGCTGATTATATTCCCATTCCATAAACTTGTTACCCTATCCACCTTTGCATAGATCTTTGTCAATGCTATCATTCTGAGATAAAGCGCTCTCAAGGTAACATAACTTGTTCACTGTACTTGTTTGAGTTTTGTCTACTACTGTGACGGGCGGGTGGAGAGTACGCAAATCCTGGTCTTTGTTGAAGCATAATACCTCTCTTCAAACTGATGATCACCCCAAATCTCTGTTTCCTGTGCAAAAAGGTTTGTTGTCTGCTGGATGTCAGCAAGGATTTGTGACATGCTCACGGTCATCAGAAAACTGTAATCGTAATCCGAGTTCCCTCTCAAGGAACTTCCAAGCAGGAGGTGGCCTTCGGACCAGCAAAGCCTCTGCTATTTATTATCGACCCATGGTTGTTTGCCCATGCTCCATCCTTTTAAATGCTGAGCGTCAAGCAAGGAAGCAGCACGTACCATTTGTCGTCTTTGGTATGACTCGGCTGAGGTTTGAAACGCCGACCTCCAGGACTGAGCCGACGCTCTAACCATTACACCACTGAGGCTGGATCATGGATCTGGGTCTCACTGATAATAATTCATGGATCAGATTTCTTACTGACAGTCTTGGCTTTTAATGTTGGGAGATCTCTAAAAACCATATTGCTATCAGTTTGAAATTTTTTTCATGTTGAAGGCTCCATTCACTGAAGAAATAGTCCTCATCGAGGCCAGGCCTTAAATAAAATAACTGCATTGATAAATGTGAGGAAAGATAAATAAAAGAAAGAAAATGTAAAGGTGAGGAGTGAAAATGAGTAAGGAAAGCGTATGATTAAAAGTGTGTGATGTTTCTTTGGAAGAAAGAGAGGTTGAAGCTAGCCCCATAGCGAGAGTTTGAGTGAGACAGAAAGTAAGACCAGCAATCCTGACACGGAGAGTGTAAGATTATTCCGTGCACCACTTTAACGCTCCTCAGTCCAAACAGTAGTAATACCCTGGGCGGTTGCTCTCCACAACATACTACCTAAATAATTGAATGTAGCTTCTCCTATTGGCATTTTTGATGGATAAATGCAGCATGGTTCGAATCATTTATTTCTCTTCTTAATAAATATTTGTTTTTTAGCTTGCAATTAATCGTTTTTGATTGGATTCAAAACCTTTTACTTTTGTCTACTACTGTGATTTGATGTTGTCATTGTCTTTTGTGCTTCCATAATGCCTCACTTAGTGCTGCTGCTTGTGTAGGTGTCCTTGTATAGAAATGCAAATGAATTTTGCCATGATGTAATAATTATTACCTTGTTCCTTTACTATTTTGGACTGTCAGCCATTCTGCATCTTTTTTTATTTAGAAATTTATTTTTTGCAGGCAACTGGGAATTACACCTCCAAATAATATTTTTGAGTCATGTTGAGTATTAACGATGACTTTTTGTTGTTCCAAAAAAAAAAAAATTTGGATGAAATTATTTTCATTGTCACCAGTAAATTGTTTTGTCACAAATGTCATTGTTTGTTGCAACATTGAGAATTAATATCGTTAAATTTATTTTATGATTTGTCCTTTAAGCTTTTTTAAAATTTTGAACACCAAAAATAAGCATACGCTTGAGGGTCTCTTAGCAGCTTATGTCCATCTATCTGCTCATGTCAAATAACCTTCAAATTGTTTGTGTTCTTATGGTCATCAATGAAGGCTTGTTCTCCACCTCCCTCCCTCTTCCTAACTCCCTACCTCCCACAAAATAAAACTAGAACGGCACTCAGTAGAGAGCATACCTCCACCTTGTTGGCCATATCACTCAATGGTGAAGAATCGGTTTTAAAAATTCTACTAGCTGGATCCGGATCCAGATCTTCACCAAAATTGAATCGGTTCTTCTTTGTCACACACACAACCTGTCCAACAAGTTTCGTCCAAATCCAACCATAACTTTTTGAGATATCCTGCTATGTATAGTTTTTGGCCATATCTCCCAATGGTGAAGAATCACTTTTAAAATTGAATAATTGTCATATCCAAATCCATATTTAGATCTTCACCAAAATTGAACCGATTAGTCCTTGTCACACACACAACCTCTCCACCAAGTTTTGTCCACATCCGTCCACAACTTTTTGAGATATCCTGCTATGTGTCGTTTTTGGCTCCATCTCCAAATTGAAGAATCACTTTTAAAATTCTAGTAGCCGGAGCCGAATCCGGATCTTCACCAAAAACGAATCATTTCGTCCTTGTCACATACGCTACATCTCTGCCCGATTTCGTCCGAATCTGTCCACAACTTTTTGAGATATCTTGTTCACAAACGGACAGACAGACAAACTAAAAATCGGTCAGAGACCGAGGACTTGCCGTAATGTACTTTTTTTTCAGGGGTGTTGGTTAGAAGGGAATCAGATAATGTTTGACAGTTATTAGTAAAAAAAACAATTTTTGACCTTGAGTTTGACCTTTCAAGGTCACTCAAGGTCAAAGGTCATGGTGCCAAATGAAATGTCGTATGTGACTTCCTATATGTCAGTAACAGTAAGTGTATGCATATCTCTTGTACTTTTAGAGTTATAGTGGTTTGAAATATATTTTAAATGAAAACTTGACCCCCCTGATTTCACATTTTGGGTGACCTTGAGCTTGACCTTGGGCCTAGAGAGTTAAAAATTGGGCACAGTCTATTCCAGGGCAAGGCAAATATGTGTGAAAAGTATGGCGATGCTATGTGCAACGATGTAGACGTAGTACTGCACACAAACAAACAGACAGACAGACAGACAGACAGACAAACCAACCAACCAACATACTTGCTGGAATTTTTTCCGGCAAGTAACAAACAGCCAGACAGGGGTGAAAACATAACCTCCATCCACCTTTGGTGGGAGAGGTAAAAATTTCTAATTTTTCAAACTTTTCTTTTATCTTTAAATACATTCCAATGTCAGGTTAATGCTTTATGCAGCTTAAAACACAGAATAGCATTTGCTGGCCTTCCGACTTTATAGAATTTATTTTCATCAGAAATTCTCAACGCGACTTCCAAGCCGGTATTGGTATTCTTTGCAGCTTTTAATCTAGCAGAGTGCATTTCAGTTCACGGAAGTAACTTCGTTATCTCCAGTTTGCTTTCTCATGATGATTGCTCATATGTATGTGCAGACAGTGTATGCTAGGCGTGCGTACTGATCGCTTCACTGATGGGTTTAATCAAAAGACAGCATGTTTTACTTCACAAATGCATTGCATTTCTATCTGTGAATCTCATTGAGGATGTAAAATGGAGTGAAACCCATGAATAAAAAGTTGCTTTTCCAACACATTGTTGTTGCTGCTGTCGTGGTGGCTGTGGTTGTTGCTAGTGTTCTTTCCTTGTATTATATATTTTTATATTGCTTTGAGATGCATTACTATATATATATATATATGTTGTTTTTTTTTTGTTTTTTTTTGTACTCCTTCCATGTCCTTCTAAAATGTTCCTGCGGTTGTAGAATAATAAATGTTACTGTTGGAATTACTACATTAAAGCTCGCGGTCCCGCTTCTTCTTCTGCAATCCTGGAAACACAGGTTTTTAAAACTATCTGCCTTATTATTAAACCATCACTAATTTTAGTTCCGAGTAAAACGATTATTCGCTTTCCAACGTTACCATTTTTATTATTCTACGACAACAGGAACTTTTTATAATGAAGCATGATGGGCGCACATGGGCGGATGTATGCTTCTCCTTTTAGTAACCTATGTGACACTGACAGGATTGCATTTCTTTGTCTCCAGCATGGTGCGGATCCCAGCAAGAAGAACCGCGATGGGAATATTCCACTCGACCTTGTGAAGGAGGGTGACACAGACATTCAGGACCTGCTACGAGGCGATGCAGCACTCCTCGATGCAGCTAAGAAAGGTTGCTTGGCACGTGTACAGAAGCTTTGTTCGCCTGAGAACGTGAACTGCCGTGACTCACAAGGACGCAACTCTACCCCCCTGCACCTCGCTGGCATGTAGTCACTACTCTGATTATACATGAAAAAAAAAAAAAACATCTTGATGAAATAAATGTCATAACCTTGTGCTCTTCTTACTTGCCTTGCAGCTGGATACAATAACTTAGAAGTTGCCGAATACCTTTTGGAACACGGGGCAGATGTGAATGCACAAGATAAAGGCGGCCTCATTCCCTTGCATAATGCTGCTTCTTATGGGGTATGTGATGCGCTGGTATTAAGCATGATCCTGTGCTCTTTGAGGGCCTTTGATCACAGAGAGGCCACTGCTCTTGAGGAAGGTTACAAGGCCTAGGTTTTTTTTTTGGTTTTTTTTTGTTAAATGAGAAAGTAAATGTTTCCAGAAATCACGTTCTTGCTAACCGTGAGTATCTTGTTTGATTTCACCGAATTTCATCCACCATCTCCACCCTCACAGCACGTTGACATTGCTGCCCTGCTCATAAAATACAGTGCCTGTGTTAATGCCACCGACAAGTGGGCCTTCACACCTCTTCACGAAGCCGCACAGAAGGGCCGGACGCAGCTCTGTGCCCTCCTCCTGGCCCACGGTGCCGATCCTAGCATGAAGAACCAGGAAGGACAGACTCCGCTGGATCTTGCCACGGTGCGAGCCTGGGTTTTGAGCAATCAATGGCTTTTTGTTCTGGGTAGAGTGGAGTTTTGGATTTGTCTGCAACAGAATTTGTCCCGTCTTGGCAAGTGCCGACTTGTGAGAGTAAGATGCCACTGTCTCTGAAAAGCTTCCTGTGAAGGAAAGGTGAAAGCTGATAAACTAATATGAGTTGTGATTAATTTGTGTTTACGAATGATATCCTGCTTGAGATAGATAGGGGATCATTTCTTTTTTCAAGCAGTTTCTCTGTTCTACTTGTAATTGAATGAAAATGAAATATTTTAATTGTCCAAAATAACCCTAATTTGCTCTTAACAAAACACGTTCCAAAACGAAACATTTTGGAATGATAAGAAAAGACAATGCAGAATTATCAGATCTGACATTTAATGCAATTTTCATATTCGTACTATGTATAAATCTGCTTGTGTGTTTGTGCGTTTGTTTGATTCGTGTGCACGACTAAACCGCTGGATGGAATGAGTTTATATTTGGTGGTTATACTTGGTGGTACCCACGAAGGTTTTAGGCATTTAAAATATTTTCTAGCTGAGGGTATTCAGGGGTATTTTCTATGTAAGTGTGTATAGTACACAATTGTTGTGCTGCTACCCTACTGTTAATTCAACCTTTCTCTCACATGAGCCTCGCTCTTAGAGAAAAAAAAAGAAGGTACAACAACTTAAGCAACTAGAGAGTTCATCGAACACCTTACCCCATGCGATCTTAAGATAAAAGACATGGGAAGGATCTTTTAAGCTCTCACTTTGTGTTTCTAAGCACCATCTATATTTCCTCCGAGTTGTAATTTTGTCTGAATCTCGATATTCCCCAAAGCATGCAATGCAGATGGCATATATGATTGTTTGAGATGGTGTAATATTTTGTCTAAGTACTGCTAAACTGGGCGTTTTTGGAAGTGACAAGAAGGTGATTCATTATGCCACTGCTCAAGTATATAATTCAATTGAAATTTAAAAAAGGTTTGACTGTTGAGGGGGGAAGTGGGTGGAAAAAAAGTTTTCCCCGGAAGGTTGCCGCCATTGATGCACCATCTTTTGCTCCGCCTTATTTAACAAATTAGTTATTTGTGCTTGTAGTCTGTGTCCTTTATGATGTACCTCAAACCAGAAAGTTTTTGTTTGGGATGATTTTCAATTTTTGACTGCCAGACAGGCAGACACAAAATGTTTTTTTGTTTTTTTTACTCCTCTCTGCGCACGTGCGATCAGGGATGAGATTCCATACAATTTGCTAAATTCAGTCAAAGTACTGCTAACCTGCAAGTTGATGTTCCGATTTGTTAAACTGCAGGCTCGTGTTCCCATTTATTTTCTATCATATTGAAAATATAACATTCAATTGAAATTAAGTTATTCCTCCATCACAGACTGACATCTGCAGACAGACAGGCAAGTGTGAACGAATTGCTTCACCCCGCTTTGCCCATCGCGCACATGGGGTATATATATAAAATAATAACCACCTTTAGAGGCCATTTTTCCCCGCTAGCGGGGGTTGGCCTTTTTCGGGAACCGTGGTTGTTGTTGTTTTTTGGTCCCCTTTTTGAAGCAATGTTTTACGGCTGGATGCCCTTCCTGACGCCAACCCTTTTTGCCGCCTTTAACGACAAACAGGGAATTACCAGTGAACTGGTACTCAATTAGCCGACCTCGGAAGGATGACAGGCTGAGTCAACCCCCCTGGTGTTAATTCAGCGATCGACCGGGATTCGAACCCAGGATCCTAGGATCCTAAGCCGGCACCCTAGCCGCTAGCCCAACACCAGGGATAATGAAAGGGTAATGAAAGGGAAATATATTCGCCAATTTGACGAAGTATTTTGCAAGAAATGGATTGCTGGCATCCAAGAGAAGGTGCCAGTAAGGCTTGAAAGTAGCCTTATATCTCAAACTTGTTTTAATCTTGCTTAAAGTAATTATTAATGCATGTTTGAATAAATAATTCCAATAATTTAAATAAATGAAATAATTCCTCTTATTTGTAGATGATATAATCGGCGTTTTAATATTTGGTGCAAAACCTCTTCCAGCTGTCCCAGGAAATAAGTCTGTGTAACAATTTCACGCACGTGTCTGATTCTTCTCGACCTGTGGACTAGCGAATATTAGATCCACTTGCACTCGCAACTTTTCATTAGAAATAGTGTGCAACGGCTTCCTGTTGTTGCCTTTGTTGGGATAGCAACGTAACTTTTGAGAAACGAAAGGCATTGCAATCTTTTGGTCAAAGAAGAAAGTGAAAATGGATCCACATTTTGATGGTCAGAGAAAGAGAGACTTTGGAATCTCCAGAATTGCAATCTATGGGATCCAAAAGATAATTTGCAGGAAGGACATTTGAAGCATGGATAATGGAAAGTTGTTTGCCATTGTAAAGTGATGGGAAAATCATTTTATTTTATTTGACGTCTTGTTATTGCTGTGTTTAAGAAACATAACATAAAAGGCATTTTGAAACAAATCAGTGTTTCATTTAAAGTATCTGGGTAAATCTGGGGACACTAAGTAAAGGTTGTACAATGTAAGGCAAAGTACCGTATTTGTTAATTATTGAGGAGAGAATTGAAGCTTTATATACGTGGAATGTGTGCAGCCCTCTTAAGTTGGATGGCCACACATGTGGTTTTTGATGTTGTATGAATAGGTTGAGAACCCCTGTTTGTGTGCATATACGACACCTCTTCCACAACTGGTCCTTATGACAGAAGTCCTCTAATCCTCAAGGAGTGTACTTCAGTCCTATCGTACCCACTCCTCTTTCTTTCACAGGTACTTTTTGGATGGGCAATTTCCTACTTGGTAAGTTGCAAGCATCATTCCTATCTAAGAAAGGTCAAAAACAGATCCCTTCAACTACAGACGATCAGCCTTCTGCCCATCATAGGCAAAGTAATGGAGTCCATCATGGCAGCCAACTTCAGACACCATCTCTTCTCTAGCTTGGTAATTTCTTGTGTTGTGGCTTCTGATGTGGCTTTCATCTGGGATATGTCACGCATTGTGATACTGCAGCAGATGGACTCCTAAAATCACCACATGCAAGAGGTTAGGACCATATCTTTGGATGTCTCTCAAGCCTTTGATACCGTCTGACATTCCGCATTGGTGATTTATATGTTTTAATTTTGGCTTCAGATCCCCCTACTCAATTAGTTGTCTGATTTCCTCTGAGCCAAAACAGCGGTTAGCTCTTGATTGTCCTTTTCCATTGTATTTACCTTCAAATTGGGGTTCCACGAAGTAACGTCTTAGACATGTATTTTTCTTGATCTATATCGTTGATCTATCCAATTCTCTTGAAAACCAACTTTACTGTTGTGACGATTACTCCATCATGTGCAGAACGCTACATCACACATGTGAAGAAAGGTTGGCTGCTGTTGAATCCCCTTCATTAGACCTGGACAAATAGGTGGCTGCTCAACTACTTGGAAAATGGCATTTAATGCTGGCAAGTCACATGCTCTTACACACACTCCACAAGATCGGCAATTAAACTGTCCAATACACTTCTAGGCACAGTCCCTGGAACGTATTGGCCTCACTATTTCACCATAACCTTTCATAACTTTTCTCGAGAGAATCACAGCATCAGGTTTGCATCAAAGACAAGTCACCGTTCGTCTTCTCCTTAAAGCTAAGGCATTCCAGAGATGCATGGAACTCATCATGGTGAAGCACATCACTCATCTTAATGGAGTATGGCTTCACACTTGATGCTGGTCTCCTCACTTTGCTCCTCTTAAGGCAGTCAAAAAGCCCTTCTCTTGTGTACGATTGGTATATCTGGGTAAGGAGCCAGATTCCCAAGCACCGTCACTCTCCCACCGGCGACAAGTTGGTGGACTCTCTATTTTATACAAGCTTACATCTGGCCTTGCTCTTCTTTCCCTCTGCCTTCCCAAGCCACCCCAGGTCACACATGTTCCTCTAAAAATGCCCATCTGTTCACATATTGAAATTCTGAACTGGTTGCCCACCTGCAATCATTCTTCCTCTTATTCTTCCGATTGTGGAATAGTCTCCCTGTGCCCAGTGTCTTGTCCTCCCTTCAGTCTTTCAAATTTACTGCCCATCACTACCTCATGCTCTCATCTAGGATCTTGTAGGAATGAGATTATGCGAATTGTTTTACTCCGTATTCATGAGGGGTATTCTGGGGAGTTATTGTATGCAGACGATCACGCTGTTGTGATGGAGATTGGGTGGGAGATACAGGAAGTTCTGGAGTAGAGGAAGGAGGCATTTGAGAAACATGGGCTGAAAATGAGCATGGAGAAGAAGCAGGTGATGTGGGTTGAGCAGTCGAGAAAATAAATGAATATCAGGTTAATGGGGAAGGTCACACAAGGAAATAAGTTTGAGTGTTTTGGTGGAAGAGTGAATGGGGTTGGTAAGTCACAGGCACAAGTGCGGAGGAGGATTCCGGGGGTGCGAATGCGTGGAGGGTGGTGGAGGATGTAATGGCACACAAAGATTTCAAGGAGATCGAGAGTAAAGGTTCTGATGTCTTGAGTAACACTGGCCTATCTTTAAGGTTTGGGGACGGTGGCATTGACATAACAGAGAGACAACAACAGAGGCTGCAGGTTTGCGAGAACAACTGGATCAGGATTGTGGGAGTGAAGAGGGAAGATAAAGGGAGAATAGATGAACTGAGGGAGGAGATTGGTGTGCAGATGAGCTTTACGGGGAGATTGGTGAAATACCGGCTGAGATGGGTTGCACATTTGGTGCAGATGGGGGAAGCGAGAATGGCAAAAAGAGCGGATAGGTTGAGGGAACAAGGTAGTAGGAAAAGGGGTAGACTGTAAATGAGATGGGAGGATTGTGTGAAGAGGGATTTCAGTAAGGTGGGGGTAGTTGGAGGACAGAGGGGAGTGGAGGAGTATCGTGGTCAAGGCAGGCAGGGGCTTGGTGCCATTGGACATCACTCCTTATAAAGGGAAGAGGAGGAGAACAACAACAGTATACTGTGATATAACAATCCAGGCACAAAAATTCCAACTCGCGCCAATTATTAAGTGCAGATAGCCGATAGTCAAAGATCTCCCCCAAGGATGCAGAGGAGCACTGAGCTGCTTATATCCAACTGTGGTACTTCAATGTGTGGAGTCCCATCTGTGCCGCGATGGTGAAAAAGGAACTCTATGTGCAAATATGATGTCCAGGTCGCCGAAAGCAGTCGGCAAAAATAAATCAAAGTAATGGTTCTTGTCAGAGTATCCTCGATGCCAAAAGACAGGAAAATGTCAAACCAGAACGGCCGAGTGTTTGAGAAAACAAGAACTCGGCAAAAATGTAGTTCGGTCATATGTAGAACGGAATGTTAAACCAAGCAAATTAAGTCCCAGCATTGCTCTCTTCATAAGAACAACTCAAAGATATGTAGAATTTGGAAGAAATCCTGTTGAGCCTGCCAAGGTATCAAAATGCCACCAAAGTCTAGGAGCTTCTCTCTGCTAGATCACCAAAGAAGGAACTCTCTCATTGGTTGTGAAGTGGAGCCAATAAGCACTGACTATGAGACAGTCATGTGATGTATGGACTGGAAAGGTTTGCTCATGCTCAAAAGTGTCGAAATCAAGTCACTACAATCACTTCTATGTATGCCGATTCTTCCGCATTCTGTTCCACTTGGGGTCATGTTTACTCGTTTTTGTTATTTCTCCTTTTCTTCTTGTGTACAGTCGTGGCCAAAAATATTGGCACCCTTGCACTTTTTTCAAATAACTCGCAATTTTCTCGAACAACAAGTTGAAATTGACAAAAGTATTTGGTGTCCACAATTCTTTATTTCACTGTTAATATTACAGAACCTTTGTTTTTTTTTATTCAAAACTTAATATATCCTTTTAAATCAGAAAATAAAAAGAAATGGCATTGCCAAAATTATTGACACCTTTGACTTAATATTTGGTAGCACAACCTTTGGACTAAATAACTGCAGTCATGCACTTCCTATAGCCATGAATGAGCTTCCTACACCTCTCTACTGGCAGTTTGGCCCACTCTTGTGCAAACTTCTCCAGTTCTCCCATATTTGAAGGGTGCCTTCTCCCAACTGCTGTTTACAGATCTCACCACAGGTGTTCAATGGTATTTAGAACTGGACTCATTGCTGGCCACTTCTGAACAGTCCAGCGTTTTGGTTTGGACCATTCTTGGGTGCTTTTTGAAGTGTGTTTGGGGTCATTGTCCTGCTGCAAGACCCATGACCTTTGACAGAGACCCAGATTTCTGACACTGGGTTGAACATTGCACTCCAAAATGCCTTGATGATCTCGTGATTTCATGATGCCATGCACACATTCAAGGCACCCAGTGTCAGAGGCAGCACAGCAACCCCAAAACATCACTGAACCTCCATGTTTGACTGCAGGGAAGGTGTTATTTTCTTTGAAGGCTTCATTTTGTTTTCTGTAAACATAGAGATGAATTGCTTCACAAAAAGCTCTAATTTGGTCTCATCTGTCGACAGGACATTCTCCCAGAATGATTTTGACTTGTTCAGGTGTGTTATGGAAAATCCAGTCGGGCTTTCCTTTGTCTCTCTCTCAGCAGTGGGATTCTCCTGGGTCTCCTACCATAGAACCCCCTTTCATCGAGTTGGAGATGGATGGTGCGAGTTGAAACTGTCGTACCTTGTGTGTGAAGGTCAGCTTGAATCTGTTTGGCAGTTGATCGAGATGCTTTCTCCACCATTCGAACAATCCTTCGCTGCAATCTTCGATCAAGTTTTCTCTTGCAGCCACGTCCAGGGAGGTTGGCTGCCATGCCATGGGCCTTAAACTTCCTGATAACATTGCGTACGGTGGACACAGGTACATCAAGGTCTCTGGAGATGGACTTGTAGTATTGATATTGTCCATGCTTGGCTACAATCTTGTGTCTGACCTCAGACAATTCTCTGGTTTTCTTTATTTTCTCCGTTCTCATTGCGGTACACACAGTGACACAAAACAGTAGAATGACTCCTTTTTTCCATTCAAACTGGTTGAATGAGTGATTTTTATATTGCATATACCTGCAACTCACCACAGGTGAGTTCAATTCCAAAGTAAAGGAGAAACACCTGCTTGAAATCGAATTATTTTAAACAACTTCTAAAAGGTGCCAATAATATTATCTGGGCCATTTTAGGATTTCTGTGTGAAATAGGCTAAGATTTAGTAATTTTTTCACCTTTTTTTGTTTTGTTCCTCTGCAAACCAAAGAAATACATGTGTGGATACCAAAAGATTTTTTTATTTCATCAATTTTCTGGAAGAAATGGTTCATTATTTGAAAAACGTGCTATGGTGCCCATATTTTTGGCCACGACTATGTCCATCTGCCTCCATACCATTTAGTACTATATCAACCTGCTCTTCCAATAACCTGTACATTTGTTTTTTAATTTGAATTTGAATAAGCCTAAATTTGAATAAGCTTTCGACAGAATATTATCGGTGCTTAAAATTGTGCCTCACTTCCTCTCTTGCCCTCTCCCTCACCCTAATGTGACCAGAATGGGACATTCCAATTACAAGCTTCCACACTAGCTATTCAATTGAAATTTGCAATGGTGAACGTGTTTGAAAGTAATTGCAGAAAAGTATGCAACTTTTTTTCGTCGTTTATACCATGCATGCCTTAAATCAGCTATAAATCTAAAATTAGATAATTTATATCCTTGTACATTATAGAGCCCAAAGTGCCAATACACCATTTCACCATTCAGAAGATGAAACATTTAGCCAGGGGTAAAGTACGGAGGAGAATCTGCTTCAAGTTTATGCCGCATGATCCGGTACTGTACAATTGCCTTGAAGATCAGGATGAAATGCCCTTGGCCACAATTTGCAGCATAAATTAGTCGGGTGCTTTATGGTTATTTAACTTTGGAGCTGGAGAATGTTGGCTTTGTTTCTACAAAATTACACCTTATCATTGTGAGGTATAGTTTTGTTTTTATTTGTTTTTTATTTGTTACCTCCACCACCAAAGGTGGATGGAGGTTATGGTTTCACCCCTTTCTATTGGTCTGTCCGTTTGTGAACAAAATATCTCAAAATGTTGTGGACGGATTCGGACGAAATTTGGCAGAGAGGAAGTGACATACGCAGAGAGGTTTGGTATGTGACAAGGAAGACATTATTAAACTTTGTTGAAGATCCGGATTTTGATCCGGCTAGTAGAATTTTAAAGTGATTCTTCACCATTGGGAGATGGGGCCAAAAACGATACATACAACAGGCATTTTAAGGCCATTTTCCCTGCAAGAGCAGGGGTTAGCCTTGCGGTCCCCATGACAATCTTCTCCATTTTGCCCTATTTTCTGCATCTCCCCTTGTTAACCCCCTTGCCCGCATTTCTTCTTCGACCATCTTTAGCCAACTCTTTCTCAGTCTTCCCCGTCCTCTTCTTCCTTCTACATTCATTTTCATCACTCTTCTCAACCAGTCACTTTCATCCTTCCTCAACACATGACCAAACCATCTCAAACTGTTTCTCTTCACAGCATCCATCACAGGCTCTATTCCCATCATCTTTCGCAATTCATCATTTGTCCTCCTCTCTCTCAACGATACTCCACACATACACCGAATCATTCGCATTTCCACCCTTTCCAGCCTTCGTTGCTGCTCTACGTTCATTACCCATGTCTCGCTCCCATAAATCATAACACTTCTCACACATGCAGCATACACCTTTCCCTTTCCCTTCAGCTTCAACGACACTCCCCTCCTCGTCAGCATGCTACTCAGTTCCCGAAACTTCTTCCATGCACATCTCACTCCAGCAACCGTTGCCGAGTCTGATCCACCTTCTCCATTCAGCATGTCTCCTAGGTAACAAAATGTTTTCACACCTTCCAGCTTCATGCCGTCTCCAAGATCCAACTCAACATTTCCTCCATCTGCAGCTCCCTCTGTGCACACCTTACATTTGAATGTAGCTGTCACACTGGTTAATGACACTCTCAAACCACTACATTTTTGATGAACCCACTCAGCGCACATTGTACATTGAATGGAATTCACTCCGACATCCTTCCTGCACACAGCACACGGCCACTTCCCAGTTCTTTCCACTTCACCACATGCTTTACCACTTGCCATCACCTTCGTTTTTCCGATATTCACCTTCAGACCTTTTGTCTCAATGCATTCCTTCCACTTGTTCATCTTCTCCTTCAGTCCATCCATACTTTCTGCAATCAACACCAGATCATCTGCATACAACAACTCCCATGGTAAACCCTCCTTTACATTCCGAGCCAGCACCTCCATCACAGCTACAAATAGTAGTGGACTTATTACCTACCCCTGATGCACTCCCACCTTCACCTCAAACTAACCACTGTTCCCATCCTTCGTCCTTACAGCTGTGCGCGCTCTTTTGTACATTGCCATCAGTACTCTGATCAACCATTCCTCCACTCCTGACTTCCTCAATGCCCATGTCACTACTTCACGTGGAACCCTATCGAATGCTTTCTCCAGATCAACAAACCCAAGAAACAACTTCTTCCTCTTCTCCATGTACTTCTCCTGCAACTGCCTCACAATAAAAAGCACGTCTGTCGTTCCTCTTCCTGGCATAAATCCAAACTGCATTTCGTCAATCTTCACTTTCTTCCTTATCCTCCTCTCCAACACCCTTTCCAATACCTTCATTCCATGCTCCAATAACTTTATCGCTCGATACGAGCCACAGTCCAGAGGGTCACCTTTCCCCATTGTATGGAGGGACGAGGGTACTCAGTTCCCAAGCCACTGGAATGCGGCCTTTTTTCACCACCAGATTGCAGATCTCTGTCATTCTCTTCACACCCCAATTTCCCGCTGCCTTCAACATATCTCCCACAACTCCCGTCGGCCTTCCTGCTTTTCTACTCTTCATTGCTTTTATCGCTTCCTCAACTTCCTTCTCGGTTATCTTCTCTGCCGGTCCTAAAACTGGGTTACTCTCTATGTTGCCATCCCATTCATTCTCTGCATTAAACAGTATTTCCATATATCTCTTCCATCTTCCTATAATTCCATCTGGGTCCACAACGATTTGTCCCACTTCATCCTTCAAGCAACTCACCCACCCCCATCACAGCACACCTCTTTCGCTATCTGCTTTGCAATCCTGAATACCGCTCTCTGACCCTCTTCCAAATCCAAGCGTTCTCCGAACATTTTCCTACATTCCTCCTGCGCCTTTGCTACCTCTTTCTTTGCAGCCTTCTTGGCTGTCTTATAACTTTCATGCTCTGCCTTTTCTGCCCCCATACCCTTTGCCTTCTGCCACTCCTTGAACTTCTTCCTCTTCTCGTCAAGCCTCTTTCCAACTTCATCATCCCACCACCATGTTTCCGAGTGCCTCGGTGGTCCTTTTGTCCATCCACATACCTCACCAACGGCTCCCAACAGACTATCTTTCATTGACATCCAACCACTTTCAAGTTCAACCACATCATCCTCCACCATACTCAGCCTCTCTTTTAATGCCTCCCTCACTGTCACCTCTTTCAACCTCCACACCTTCATTCTCGGTTGGTACTTCACCCGCCGAGCTCTCCTCGCACCTTTCACCCTTATGTCGCAGACAACCAAGTGGTGCTGTGACACAGCCTCCTCCCCCGGGATCACCTTTGTGTCCCGGAGGTGCCCCCTATCTCGCCTACGCATCAGCAGGTAGTCAACGGTTGTCGACCCACCTGACTCACTGCCAAAAACGATACATACATAGCAGGATATCTCAAAAGGTTGTCGACGGATTTGGATGAAACTTGGTGGAGAGGTTGTGTGTGTGACGAGGACTAATCGATTAGATTTTTGTGAATATCTGAATATGGATTTGGATATGAGAATTTTTTTTTTTTAATGTGATTCTTCACCATTGAGTGATGTGGCTAAAACCAACATATAGCAGTATATCTCAGAGTTATAGACAGATTTGGACGAAACTTGGTGGACATTTTGTGTGTGGCAAGGACGAATTGATTCAATTTTGGTGAAGATCCAGATCTGGATCCGGCTCGTAGAATATTTTAAGTCATTCTTCACCTTTGGGAGATGGCGCCAAAGACTATACCACGCAGGATATCTCAAAGTTGTGGATGGATGATTTTGATTAAATGTGATTCTGTATTGTGATTTTCTGGTCTACTCTGGGATACAAAACGTAAACTGTTCACCTGGTGGAGGTATGCTCTCTACTGAATGCCGTTCTAGTTTTAATTTGTTTTGCAAAATTTGGTGATGAGCATAAATAGTGCATAGTGTGATTGTAATAATAAAGGTTTCTGAGCTGTCATTCTGAGCATGCGTGTGCATGTGCCAGCCAAACTGTACTTTCTTTTTTCTCACTTGGTACTTTAATGGAATTAGTTTTTTTGTATACAAGATCGATGCTCGTGAACGAGCTAACATTAGTCACACAAAAAGGCAATCGACACATAAAACACAAAATAAGGGGAGCGGAACACAAGATGGGGAGAGAGATGGAAGGACACAAACACAACATTTGAGAGCAAGGACATCGAGAGAAATGTGGGAGGGGGAGGGCTTGGGGGGAGGTGGGAGAGGTATAAAACACATCAACACTGCAAGGACTTCCAGGAAAGAAGTTGGAATTTCAAAAAAAGTGTATCTGGGGTGAATTAGCGGGGGTAGAAAAGATCAAGGTTTTGGATGGGGGAAGATAAGAGATGGTGGTGAACAGCTGTTTTAAAGACCTGGAGGGAGGAGTGGGATTGAAGGGAGTGAGGGAGTTTGTTCCAGAGGCGGGAGAAAAGGGGAATGAAAGAGTGAACGTGAGCAGAGAGCCTAGATTTTGGCAGTTTAACCATGAGGGGGTTGCTGGCAGATCTTGTGCGACCTGTAGGAATATTAGGGGTACAGAGCACAGAGAGAGCTGGGGGAGCAAGGCCGGAGAGGAGTTGGTAGAAGACAGAAAGACCACCAACCTGCCTGCGGTGAGTGAGTGAAAGGCCCTCCGAGTTGGCTTCATCGCAGGAGATTCCAATGATTCTGAAGTGATTATCTTATCAGTTTTATTGTTTTATCAGTATTCAGTATTATTAGTTTTATTGTATTATCCTAATTTTGAGGCTGGCACATCTGTGGGGAGATTAATAGTCAACAAATGCAAGACACCAAACTCTTGATATTTGTGGAGCTCACTCGTCAAAGCAGTGTCATTGAGAGAATGGCACAAAAGTCTGTGCAGTCGAAGCTGTACAAACATTGCCTTAAATTTCAAGCAAAGATCTGATTTTTTTTTCTTAAGTTGATTTATTTTGTTACTTTTTTATATTGGTCTAAAGTTAATGGTGGAGCTTGTGCATCAGTCTCATGTCAGACAAAGATATGAGTTTACATGAGAGCACTTTATTTATTTATTTACTTATTTATTTATTTATTTATTTATTTACAAAGATGTCAGCATACAACATGAGACAAACATGTATGCAATTTGAACTGTGTTCCTTACATCATGAAACAGGGGTTCAGATGGCAATCGTATCAGATCATCCCATTGTACTTTTTGACAATAGTATTATCACGTGCACAGGGAAGATACAAATCTGTCACTAGCTCACCACTCCGTACATGTGCAGCGTGGCCCGAGGATAGTTGAATGGTAATTAGGCGAAATGAAGCTAGGTGCGGGAAGATTATTCCCACATTAAAATAATGGCTTTTGCTCTTTATAATAGACAATGTGAGGCACTAGAAGTCATCCCCATGTTACCAAGTAACAGTGCAATAGAGAAGTAAAAACAAATAATGAGTGCACAGAATAATTTGCTATTAACATAAATGATGACGTGGGTACTTCGTGGGTATCTATACAAACCGTGATAGAGCCTCCAACAAGACCATGCACACCACACATTTAATTTGCTGTAAACTTCCTCTAAAGCCACAAGACAACAGATAAATCGTTTGGATAGCTTGCGATGCAAAAGAAACAAGAAAGAGCAATCACAGATTGCAGACCCTCGCCAGGATGTGTTTTCAGTGCTTTTTAAGACAAATATGGCGGCCATAAGACAAATATGATGACTGATGAGGTCATCATATTTTTTTCTCCACCCATTTATCCCTAGATTATGCTCAAGAAATTTCATCTTGATCGGATGAAGTTTTATACTTGTTGAATTATGACGTCATAATGGAGGAACCTATGACGTCACCATTAGCAGATGTTATTCCACATGGAGAGTTCTTTACAATGAGCAGTCTCAATCTTTTCTATGCAGCGCTTTCGGAGATTAGAGGTGCAATTTTTTCCGGTTTTTCCAAGATGACGGCCGAACTACGTGACTGACTTCATTTTTTTTTTTTTCCTCCACCAATTTATGCCTACATGACGCTCAAGAAATTTCATCTTTATCGGATGAAGTTTTGTACCTGTCGAATTATGACGTCATAATGGAGGTGCCTATGACATCATCATTAACATATCTTATTCGCCATGGAGAGTTCTTTACAATGAGCCATGTCTCAATTTTGTCTATTCAGCACTTTCGGAGATATGGAGGTGCAAAGTTTTTCTGTTTTTCCAAGATGGCACCGAACCACGTGACCTATGACGTCATAATTATCATAAAAAAATTATACTGGTGGAGTTGCACCTATGGGGAAAATTTCCTGTCAATCGGACCAACGGCTGCCGAGAAAATCATATTTATTCTGTGCGGACAAACAAACAAACAGAAACAATCAAACAGAAACAAACAAACAGAAACAAACAAACAGACAAACAAACAAACAAACGGACTCAAATGCAATACCCTCTCCTCTGGTGAGGGTAAAAATAAACCTTCAATCCTGGATGCTATGTAGTTGGGGAAGGGTATAGCAAGGAAGAAGATGGGGCCATGCCTTGTGGCTTGCGTAGCAATTCAGTTTGAAGAATGAAACTCAGGGGATGCGGTC
This sequence comes from Myxine glutinosa, assembly GCF_964187855.1. Lineage (NCBI taxonomy): Eukaryota > Metazoa > Chordata > Myxini > Myxiniformes > Myxinidae > Myxine > Myxine glutinosa. Next base: position 238,839,890 of record NC_136262.1, on the reverse strand, counting down.
TTCCATGCACACATGTTGAGATAGCACCAATCAGAGCTGAGACCCATCCTGCACTTCCAGCCACTGGTCCTGCTCAGACTCGTGCGCAATTGTTTTCCAACAGGACGCCAGCTCTCCCTGACTCGACTGATTGTGACTCATCCCAGCCCACTCATGGCATAACTTTTTTAATAGCTGCACTGTGGGGAAATTTTGCACCCCTGCGGCACAACATATGCCTATGCACCTTGCAAGTAAATCCATGCTAGATGGATTGGTCTGCAAGATCTTTGGTTTAATTGGACCGGTGGTCTTTGGCCCACAGAACGGCATGTGGATTTCAGATTGTTAGGATTTGGCCATTCATAATGTAATTGAAATTTCACTTGCATCAATTGTTTTATTTAATACATATATTTTGTTTACCTAACTTGAAGTATACTTGTTTTGTCTTGTTTTGATTCCATACAGGCAGATGATGTCCGAGCCCTGCTCATGGATGCTATGCCTCCTGAGGCACTCCCGGCAACACACAAGGCTCCAACTCCGGCCACCACTCCTCCTGCACCAGCCCAATCTGTGGCTTCTCCAACATCTACTCCGGCTTCTCTGTCAGCTGCCAGCAGCCTCGATAGCTTAACGGGCGCCTGTGGAACGACCTCCTCATCTGCAGATACAGCATCCAACCCTGCGCCTATGAATGACGGGACTGCAGGTGGCACCGAAGGAACTGAGCGAGTTGATGTGGAAGGCAAGTAAAATAGGTATACTTGTGATGTATATGTTGGTTTACTGTTTTTATTAATTATTATTTATAGTGAGTGGCATGCTTACTTGCTTATTAAGTCGCCATAATTTGGGATGTGGTTTAACTAATTGCTGCTGGGAAATTGTGTTGGGTGCAGCAGAGGTAAACTTACTTTTCCTCTTTTTTTCCCCCATAGAAACTTTATTGTTAAAGGGAATTAAATTAACGGGAATTTTAGCTTTCTTTCAAATAAATTCTAAGTGGTCATCATGATTTAATCGAGCAAAGAGCAACAACGATTTTCTTCCAGTTTTCTTGGTTAAATCTATTTACCTGGTGCAACTCGGCCACCTCAATCTCCCAGAACCCTTTGCATTGTGACAATATATCTCAACTTTATAATTTTAACTTTTCATTGTCACAAACCCCAAAAAAAGAAAAAGTTCAACCAGGACCAACAGCTTTAATACTTTGATTTTTAAATCATTTGGAAGATATTGTGTGTCCATACTTGCTGTCTGTCTGTCATTGTGCTTATTGTCTATCTATATCATTTATTTTGATTGCAAGCTCCTGCTTTGGGTTTTCTTGTCGAATTATTTGAAAATCTTGTTGTTTTTTTGTATTCAAAATGGAGAATTTCCTGTTGTTTAATAGTGTCAGAGTCGGACACAAATATCAACCAGTTCCTGAAGAACATCGGCCTTGAGCATCTCAATGACATCTTTGAAAAAGAGCAGGTATAACTTTGATAAACGAGTACATTTTGTCTATCTGTAATCTCACTGCGATGCAACAATACTCGTACGGATCGAATGAAAAAGAACCCCCACCGTCAGCATTTGGAATGTTGCTCAAAACCTGGTTTTCTTTTTTGGCAGATAACTTTGGATGTGTTGATGGACATGGGGCATGATGAGCTGAAGGAGATTGGAATCAACGCATATGGCCATCGTCACAAGCTAATTAAAGGTGTGAAACACATTCTTGGAAGCCAGCAAGGTTTCCAGTGTCATTAGCTCCAACGACTCCCCCCTCCCCCCCCCCCCCCCGCATCCCCTCCTGTTTTTCCCGTGTCTCCGAACATTCACGCTTCACACCTTTTCCATGCCCATTCCTGTATACTTACATATAAGTGTATCACTCGTTTGGTGATTCTGTATTCAAACACCCAGAGCTTTGTTGTGCTAATTCCGAGAAGTTAAAAGTTGCAACGTGCCTTGTCAAGTACTCGTTTCTGATGCCTATGTTGGTGCAAGTCTGTCATTTCAGCATTTTTTGTGCATTTCGAATTTGTAAATATTAAGCAAATTGTGAGGTTTTTGTAAATAATGCATTTGTTTTTGGTCTGTTACTTCCAATGTCCCCTTATTTCTCTTTTATCATGATAGGTAGCCTATACAGAGAAGATCAAGCAAACAAGATTGTGTTCTTCAGACAAACTTGATTCTGAGATGAGCTGAATAGTTTACATGTGAAATCCTGTTTGTGCGTACCCACAGGTAACCTGTCATGTCCTGGCACGAATCCCTATCTGTCGTACCACACTACAGCACAGGGAACTGTTTTGCTGGACCTTTCACCGGATGATAAAGAACATCAAAGTGTCGAGGAGGAGGTTGGCACTTGTTTTCATTGCTTATTTGAAGCAAGGCTGCAAAACAATATTTTTTTGCTTGTGTTTTTAAGAAGTATTTAACTTTTTTTGAAATATCCTCGTTTCATTTGTGTGCAAGCGCCATAATGCTGTTACTGTTTTCAGATGCAAAGCACCATCCGCGAGCACAAGGATGGTGGGCAGGCCGGTGGTGTCTTCAACAAATACAACGTCATCAAGGTAGACTTCAACACTCATCTGTTTGTCGAGATCTCTCTGATCAACGTCTGTGTAAATATAATGGGACCAGATAAATTCCTCCTGCAACAAGTTCAGATAACTTATTGGCAAAGTCAAAGCAATTATCTTGCCCATGCATTTGTTTCTTTTAAAGTTTAGAGTACTCTTCCTACAGATTTTGTTGGAAAAAAAAAGAAAAAAAAAGAAGGACGGCGGGTTAGGGGGCGGGGGAGGGGATGAGGCTGGAACTTCTTTGATATTGAACTAGAAATGCTTACTCCCTTTGGGAGCGGCCTGCAGGGGAGGGTTTAGTTACGATTTTACAAGGTTGGGATACGTAAGCACGTATATAGTATCGTCGACCGGGTCGCTAACACGGTTGCACCGAAACGATATTCTTAGAAAGTGGTCAAATTAAATGAAACTATTTTTGAGCAGAAACACAGCCTCTCTGTCCGCCCCCCCCCCCACCCCCCTTTCCCTCCCCACACCCCGACCCCCACACGATTTGTATCTCATTTTTATCTGTAAATTGTATCTTCTGTAAATTTGCAATTTAAACGAGTTCAACAAATTTAACTCTGCCCCAGATATTTGCCAAACGCCGAAAAGTTCACGGATGCAAGAATCAAACGGCACATGTTCTTTAAAAGTAAAGGTTTATTTGAACACGCAACACACAAGGAATCCTGAACTAAAGGCAGACTGAATGAATGGATATATCAATTATAACTGCACTCGGTAAAGCGCATAGCTCTGCCAAGCTGAACAATTTACGTTTTGTATCCCACTGATTGGCCGGATCTGGATCCATACCTGAACCAAAATCAAATTGGATTGTTCCAGTCACCTCACAAATTCATCCACCAAGTTTTGTCATAAATCCTCCACAACTTTTTGAAATATCATGCTATATATCGTTTTTAGCCCCAATCACTCAATGGTGAAGAATCATTCTTTTAAAAATATCTGGTATCCGGATCTGGATTTTCACCAAAATCTAATCAATTCATCCTTGTAACACACTCGTCACCAAATGCCGTCCAAATCCGTCCACAAATCTTTGAGATATCATGCTCACAGACAGTGAAATCCCCATCTCTGCTCTCCAACTTGACGGCCTCTTTCAGCCTGCATCTGTCCTCTCAACTCTCTAACTGTGTCCACAAGTCGCCTTTTATCCCCTCTCCCATGGCTTTACCAACATCCTCAAGCATCCTTTGCTCACAGCCTGGCATCGGCCAACTAGGTGGTCCATCACTGCTGCCATGGTGACTTCACGTGGATGGGTTGCTGTTGCTGCCACCAGCTGAACCAATGACGCTCCACTGTTTAGGCCACCAATGGAATCGTGTCCAAGTTCTTGTGAGGGCCGATGCCGAGGTTTCCTTGCACCGAGAGCTCCGAGGGGTGGTTATAAAGCTGACACATGAACTGCCGCCACATCCCAAGCGACATGTTCTTACCTTGCTGACACATGTCCTTACCTTACCTGGTGCCTCACCTGGTTCCACAGAGTGGACACATCTGCATATTACGCTTTCCTATTGAATCTCTATGTCAACTATACCGCTGCTCACAGCATACATAAAAACAGGACAGCCTTACTCTAACTGGTCCCTGGTTATAGAAAATGTTTTAACCAACACCGACAAATGACTATGCTAACTTTGAACATCCTAGCTAATTCGTACCCCCTCCAACGTAACAATACATACATGCATACATTGAATTGCTGAATTGTAGTATGATTCCATTGATTGCAATGTATCATAATTGGTTATTCACCCTATGGAATGTTTGGAAAATTATCTCAATGAATCCTTGTTAACATCAGTTAAAGTTTCGCTCGTACAGCACTCAAAGCTTTTCTGTCTAATGTTGAAGAATTTAGATGAGAAGGAAGAAACAAACAACTTTATTGTGGACATGGTTGATTTGGTTGATTGATTGGAAATGGATTTAGAAAAAGCAAATTGAGAAAATGGAGTAGGAAACTTGGTGATGAAAGGGAAGAATAGAAAAAGTGAGCCTGGGAGATAAGGGAAAAGAAGGTGAATAGGAACCTCTTAGGAGAGTTGAAAAATCGATAATTTTTATCGATCACACTTTGTTTGAACTCTTTAAGGCTGATCGATGTTTAACCTGGTGAGTTGTTTGACTTGCTAGCGACTATCTAATGGATAAATTTCACCACAACCGTGAAAGATTGGTCTTGTTGGTCATTTTTTGTATTTGCCAACAGGTTTCAGTTTTTCCCCACTAGGTTGTTTCTTGGTGCAATTTGAAAAGAAGTTGTTTTTTTTGTTTTTTTCTGAAAGCTTTTCAAAAATGGAACATCTTTTTAATTCTGAACCTTCATCCCCAATAAAGTTCTATAATTTATTTTTGTGATGCATGGCTCTGACAGATCCAGAAAGTGCGAAACAAAAGGTTGTGGGATCGCTACACTCATAGGCGGAAAGAGGTGTCAGAAGAAAACCACAACCACCACAATGAACGCATGCTCTTTCACGGTACATAACAGCAAAGTGAAGCACCTACATGTGTTACATTACATTACATTATGTGACTGAGGCATTTGTGTATAATATGTCTGAATTGTGGGTTGTGGTTTTAGAGGGTGATTATTTCCCTTGTTGACGGATATGTTTCGGAAAATTCCTGAAGTTCTTTCTTCCAGCTGATATATCTCTGAAGATGCATTTTCATACAATATTGGAATGATCAGTGTTTTGTGATCTCATTCATATTTCGTACTTCCAATCTGAGAGGAGGTACAGTTTGAGGCAAGGCAGGCCATACACTGCTCTGGACATTTCTCTCTCATTTGTTTTGTGGACAGTGTGATTTTGCAGCTCCTCTTGTACATCAGAAGACTGCCCTTATGCTCTGCATTGTTAAGTTGATGTCAGAACATATGCAAGCTTGTCTGATGCATTGGGCTTCATCTTCTTCCTGTTACCAGTATCATAGACTGTTTTTGAAAGTGGATGCATGGGAATATATGATATCTGCGATCACAAAGTGATCGCCCGCGACTTACCCTTGACACGTGATCCATAAATGGCCATATTTTTTTCGGACTACCATATGACTTTGACCTTCAATATTTATGTATAGAGTGTAAATTAAGAAAACGTGTCCCCATATCCAATTTATACATGAAACTCAACAACATTAAAATAGGAGGAAAATAATTCAAGTTCAAAAAAATTAAAAAATAGATAAAACGTTATGAGCAAAAAGGTGTTTTTTTGTCAATTAGGTCACAATCCAAAAAAAAGTAGGTCAAGGACACAAATCAAATATCATGTGCACAGCATCAGTGCAGGTCCACTATTATGATGCAAGAACATCTTGGAAGGCCAAACGGTCTTTGAGATTCTGTATTGGCAAAATTGAGTGTTGTCAAATAATGCGTACTTTTTTTTATTTATTTGACCTTCACTTTTAACTCGGAGGGGTATGATGTAAATTAAGCGTAAAGGCACCTTGCTCTGGGCTATCCCGAGAAGGCAATTTTGTTCTGTTCGGACAAACCTTAGTCGAGTTTTGGTGAAAAATGTTAAATGCCTCTAGTTGGGTCATGATCAGGTCGAACAAATTATGTCAACCCTGCAAACTTTGTATTCCCATGATTGATGCAAATTTAATTCTGAAAGTCCCAGCTGGCTGTGATACAGCTCGGAATTTGGCAGACAAAAGAAAGAAACCTAAATGGTGGTTTCGTACTTCTAGGGGTGTAGGACTTTGACCTTTAACCCAAAATGGTGTGAAGTAAATTAAGCCTAAATGCGCCTTGCTCTGGGCTATCTCGAGAGGGCAATTTTGTTCCGATCGGACAAGGTTTGGTCGAGTTATGGTGAAAAATGTTAAAATGTCTATGATTGAGCAATGACCTTAAAAATTGCATCAATGTCATATCAACCCTGCATACTCCCATTATTGGTGCAAAATTTCATTCCGAAAGTCCTAGCCAGCTCCAAGATACAGCTCACAAATTGATGCAGTTTGGAAATTTGGAGTGTTAAGAGTGCAGGGAGATTTTTTGTTTTTTGTAATTGTTGGTGTAGTACTCTTAGGGGTCTAAAAGACTGTGGTGCAATTAAACATCGGGGGTTGGGGGGTGCCAATTGTAGAAACAAGCCCTACAACAGCAATAAGCCTTCCCTTATGCTCTAGCGGAGGCGAAATTAAAGTAAATTAAGTGCATGCCCACAAAGCTCACTGTTAATTACAATGTGGATTCAATCTACGAGAGATGTTTTGTTCTTTGTTTACTTTCAGCAGTAGCATTGTGATTTGAGCAATTGATTTTCTTTGTTAAGCTGTATTTTCATGTTGAACACAGTTGTTTTAAAGCAGATAAGGTAGACAATTTCTAACTTGCATTGGCTGCATAATGACAGACAAGATGGTACAGAGGGAGAAAACTTCCCATTGAGCTGTCAGTGTCTCGTCTGGGTTTGATTCTCGACCTGGTTTGAACGGTCCGATTTCTGCTCCACAGGCAAGATGTTGCAACAATTTGTCATCCTCTGCATGGTCGTTAAACCTTAAACCAAGCATCACGTCTGAGCTTAAGCTGGTGGATGTTAAGGATCCCGTGCAGTCATTTGCAAAAATTAGGCGAGTAATCATCGCCACCCTCACCTTCCTCCCCTGAACAAATCCTAAATTCCTCTCCCAATCGCTTTCAGTGAAATGTCAGGCCTGGCCAGCCAGTTTGTGAGAGGTCTTTATTTAAACTTTAAACCTTCCCCTCATCTGACCCCACAAGGTGGTGGTAGTAGTAGTGGTGGTGGTGGTGGTGTATTGGCTGCATTGTTTATTAGCCCCCTACTGGTTTCACTTACCAGTTTATTATTGTTGAGAGAGAGGAAGACAAATGATGAATTGCAAAAGATGATGGGAATAGAGCCTGTGATTGATGCTCTGAAGAGGAACTTGGTTTGGTTTGGTCTTGTGTTGAGGAAGGATGAAAGTGACTGGTTGAGAAGAGTGATGGAAATGAATGTAGAAGGAAGTAGAGGACGGGGAAGACCGAGAAAGACTTGGCTAAAGATGGTGGAAAAAGAAATGCGGGCAAGGGGGTTAACAAGGAGAGATGCAGAAAATAGGGCAAAATGGAGAAGATTGTCATGGGGACCGCAAGGCTAACCCCCGCTCTAGCAGGGAAAATGGCCTTAAAATGCCTGTTGTTGTTTGTTGTTGTACCGGTTTCACTGGAGGGAACTATAGATTTGCTCTCTGTCCATCTGTCTGTCCCACCTGTGGTTTTCCAGACTTTTTTTCCCCATACCCTTTAACATTTTCAACTGAACCTTAGTACATGGCTTTATTATGACAAGGTACAGAAGGAGTTTAAGTTGTGGGGCATTCTGCCAATCTTTCATGGAGTTATGCCCTTTTTGGACTACGAAAATATCACATATCATACATGGCTCAGTTTTCCAGACATTTTCCCCACACCCTTTTAATATATCAAACTGAAACTTGGTACATTGCCTTATTATAAGTTGCAGAAACTGCAATTTATTCTGTAGCCTTGCATAGCTAAAACAATTTGTCCTGTGTATGGTTCACAATTGCAGAGTGCTTGGAACAAGAACATTCATTAGGGCCAGTAGGGGATGTGTGTATAGCAAAGCAATTCTCCCTCTTGTTTGGTTTGTTTTCCACCCTCTATAAGCTGTATGTCAAAAATAAGTTTATTCTAAAACATCAGCAGTTGATATACCTAAATACACTCATGACATGAAAGTAAAGGTATTTGTTTCCCAAATCCAATTCTGAAACAATTTAAATATTTGAATATGAATGAATGAATGATCGTTTTAAGGCCATTTTTCCCCGCTAGAGTGGGGGTTGGCCTTGCAGGCCCCATGACCTCATGGGGTTCTGTTTGAGGCAATGTTTTTATGGCCGGATGCCCTGCCTGATGCCAACCCTTAGTCGCCTCTTACGATGCGCAGGGATACGGTGTACCTATTCTAAATCGGGGTACACACCGGATCATTCATCCCAGCAAGCTGGTACTCAATTTTCCGACCTCGGAAGGATGACAGGCTGAGTCAACCACCCTGGTGTTAATTCAGCGATCGACCGGGATTCGAACTCAGGATCCTAGGATCCCAAGCTAGCGCCCTAACCGCTAAGTCAACACCAGGCTTAATTTTTTAAATATTTGAATGCAGACCAGAAACGAGAGTCAAGGAAATCTCAATATATATTTTCTGGCAATCTTTTTATTTATTTTTTTGCAATTTGAATCTTTAAAAAAAACCGGAGTATTTGTCTCGACTGCTTTGTTTTCTGATTGAAAAGGTGTGTGCATTATTTATTTTTTTTCATTTCCTTTTTGTATTTGATTGCAATGTCATTTGATGTACTAGGACGTGCCCGTACGTGGGTGCCCGTACGTGCGTGCAAAAAAGCATGCGTGCAAACAACAACAACAAAAAAAAACTTTGAAACCACGTGGCAGTAACGACCACAGAACCCCCCCCCCCCCTCTATTTACATGAAATGGTTTGGTCCATTCGCAACGACCACAGAACCCCCCCCCTCTATTTACATGAAATGGTTTGGTCCATTCGCAAAGCCAAAGCGAACGGCGAACGGCTAAATCGCCATAGCTCGGTAACTACTTCTCCGATTAATTTCAAACCTTGAAAAGGCACATCCTCGGGTCCCCAGCAATATACCTGGCAAGTTTCAAGTATATCGGACCGGTAGTTGTCGAGAAACAGCGGTCACAGACAAACACACACACACACACACACACACACACACACACACACACACACACACACACACACACACACACACAGACACACACACACACAGAGATTACTGGAATTATAGATAGATATCTGTGTCGAGCAATACAGGGGATCAATTCTTGCCATTCTGAGCACGTTCTTTCTTTCCTTCCTTACTCGGATTTGTTGTTGCATTTAAATGTAGCCATCACTATTTCTTGTTCACTCTGCCTTGATTCTTCTTTTTGAGGATTCATGAATTTCACGACTGCATACACTGGCAAACATACTTTCTGCCTATTATTCCATTTCCAGGTTCCCCTTTCATCAATGCCATCATCAACAAAGGTTTTGACGAGCGGCACGCGTACATCGGAGGCATGTTCGGAGCGGGTATCTATTTTGCCGAGAACTCGTCCAAGAGCAACCAGTATGTGTACGGTATTGGTGGCGGTACTGGTTGCCCCGTCCACAAGGACCGATCATGCTACATCTGCCAGCGGTGAGAGCACCCTTCAGCAGTGTCAGGACAGATGTGGCATACATTTTACGCTTTTTGCCATACCATTGGTTATTATAATCAATGATGATGAGGCTGTGCTATAATCCACCTGATCTTAACTAATAAAGATTTAAACTGTACATGATCCTTTTACTTTATTTTTTTTATTTTTAAAGGAAGGAAAAGGAAGATGTACACGAATGACATACTTATGCTTGCATGCATCATCTCATCTTCCCCATATTTCGATTTGGTTATTTGTGTAGATTTTTTTTGTAAACAGTCTAAAGACAAACAAGACCGAAAGCTTAACAGCAGTGTAGCTGTAGTACTCTACTTGCTGCAACGTACAGCTGTCCGTTTGTAAAAACACATGACAGGTTTGACCGCTTCGACGACATGTTCGGCCTGCACGGCATGTAAATTAAAATGTTGGTCGGTGGAGTGGGCTGCCGGCTGCTGTATGCCATAATGACATCGTAGACGTAATAACGTGGTGTGCCGGATGGACACAAAACTGTTGCTTCTTTAAAATATAGAAGATATATTTTAACCTCCAGTAACTTTAAAGTCACTACAAAGGGATTAGTGTTACGATTAGATTTACGATCATATTAACGTTATGTTATCATTATTTCGACAATTATATTGCTATAAAAAAAACCGAGGCCAATTCCTTACTTCTGCGGTTATTAGTACCGTACACCGCTTATCATTGATTAATGAACCATACACCGCTTCAATCCATTAACTTTGCAATAACGACAATGGGATTGCAGTGTTACGATTATATTTAATATTATTATTAATGTTAACGCTATTATTATTATTATTACGAGTGAGATACCCGTGCTACGCACGTGTGGGAGGCCAGAAGCAAACAGGCAATGCAGATACGGCGAATGCTAAAGCATGAAACCAATAAATTCCACATTCCTGTGGCACCTTCAGTCGCACATCAGACATGGACAGCAGGTTTGTGAAGGACTTCAATGAAAAACGTACCCGTTCGCAAACAAACGGGTACGTTCACGTATAGAAACATCGATCATGGGTCCGTGGCGAATCTGCATATGTCGATCCGCGAAGTTCACGTTCAGAAAGTAGAAACCATCACGGCATGTCGTCATTCACTTGAACTCGATATCTCTTTTTTCATTCCAAACAACATAACTCCAATCACAAATTAATCACAAAATAAACTTTTAACAACATTGTTGATGTTTCCTTCATTGTAAAAACTACCAAGTCAACAGTTAAAAGGATTTTGAGCTGATGAGTGTTACGTCCTCGGCAAGATTGATGGAGACAGCGATCTGTTGGCTTATGCACCGCCCAAATAGCGATGTGGAATTCTCTCATGTAGAGATTAAACTCACGTCGTTTGAACTTTGGCCGAGGTCATTATTTACTTTTAATGATGTTTATATACGAATCAAAAAGAAGATAATTGGTTTTGGGTCGTCCTTTCCGCATATCTCGTGGGATTGTGAGTTGGAGAGACGGCCGTGATGGCGGGTAGGGGGTTGGCATTCTCTCAAGCAGGGATTCAACCCATGTCCTTATAAAAGGTCTTTGTCCGAAGTCACCGAGTCCGATCGGTGCAGCTGTGCAGCGATCGGTGCAGCCGTTTGTGCGGCACCCGGGAAAATAACGTTTTGTGGGAGTCCAAACCTGAAAATGCTGGAGGCCAAAGCTGAAATTGGAAAAACAATACAGCCTATTTTACTCCAGGAGATCCCAGGATTACCCACCCAAAATATCATTGCGATCGGTTCAGCCGTTTTTGCGTGCGGTACCTTCGGACGGACGGACGGATGGACGGACATTTGGTGAATTATAGTAAGACTAGTGGGGTCACCCGTGGGAATCCCACGGGTATGGACGTGTGTGACATTTGGACATCTTGATTTACATGCTGCACATTAAATTTTACCAAATGGTTAAAATGGTGGAATGAACACAATTTATTTATTTCACATAATATGTGACCCCTCACTCCTCTCCACCCTCACGCCTCTCCAATTCCACTCCTCCTCACACTCCTCTCCAATACCTCCTCACACTCCTCTCCAATACCTCCTCACACTCCTCTCCAATACCTCCTCACACTCCTCTCCAATACCTCGTCACACTCCTCTCCAATACCTCCTCACACTCCTCTCCAATATCTCCTCGCACTCCTCTCCAATACCTCACACTCCTCTCCAATACCTCCTCACACTCATCTCCAACCCCTCACACTCCTCTCCAACCCCTCACACTCCTCTCCAACCCCTCACACTCCTCTCCAACCCCTCACACTCCTCTCCAACCCCTCACATTCCTCACCAACCCCTCACACTCCTCGCCAACCCCTCACACTCCTCTTCAAATCCTCATACTCCCCTCCAATCGCGCCTCACTCGCCTCTCCAATCGCGCCTCACTCTCTTCTCCAATCGCTCCTCACTCTCCTCTCCAATCGCTCCTCACTCTCCAACTCCTCGCTCCTCTCCAACACCTCCTCACACTCCTCTCCAACACCTCCTCACACTCCTCTCCAACACCACCTCACACTCCTCTCCAACACCTCCTCACACTCCTCTCCAACACCTCCTCACACTCCTCTCCAACACCTCCTCACACTCCTCTCCAATACCTCCTCACACTCCTCTCCAATACCTCCTCACACTTCTCTCCAATACCTCCTCGCACTCCTCTCCAATACCTCCTCGCACTCCTCTCCAATACCTCCTCGCACTCCTCTCCAATACCTCCTCACGCTCCTCTCCAATACCTCCTCACACTCCTCTCCAATACCTCCTCACACTCCTCTCCAATACCGCCTCACACTCCTCTCCAATACCTCCTCACACTCCTCTCAAATAACTCATCGCACTCCTCTCCAATACCTCCTCGCACTCCTCTCCAGTACCTCCTCGCACTCCTCTACAACCCCTCACACTCCTCTACAACTCCTCACTCCTTCGCCAACCCCTCACACTCCTCACCAACCCCTCACGCTCCTCTCCAACCCCTCACACTCCTCTCCAACCCCTCACACTCCTCTCCAACCCCTCACACTCCTCTCCAACCCCTCACACTCCTCTCCAACTCCTCACACTCATCTCCAACCCCTCACACTCCTCTCCAAGCCCTCAAACTCCTCTCTAACCCCTCACACACCTCTCCAATACCTCCTCTCACTCCTCTCCAATACCTCCTCACACTCTTCTCCAATACCTCCTCACACTCCTCTCCGCTCCAATCGGCCCTCACTCTCCGCTCCAATCGCCCCTCACTCTCCGCTCCAATCGGCCCTCACTCTCCGCTCCAATCGGCCCTCACTCTCCGCTCCAATCGGCCCTCACTCTCCGCTCCAATCGGCCCTCACTCTCCGCTCCAATCGGCCCTCACTCTCCGCTCCAATCGGCCCTCACTCTCCACTCCAATAGGGCCTCACTCTCCAACTCCTTGCTCCTCACTCTCCAACCCCTATCTCCTCGCTCTCCAACCCCTCGCTCCTCGTTCTCCAACTCCTCGCTCCTCGCTCTCCAACCCCTCGCTCCTCGCTCTCCAACTTCTCGCTCCTCACTCTCCAACCCCTAGCACCTCGCTCTCCAACCCCTCGCTCCTCTCCAACCCTCCTCATCGTTGTTGCAGCAGCATTCTGTGCGGTTCTCCCGTCTCGTGTGGTCTCTGTGCGTTTCTTGCTACATCCTGTTCAAGTCTGCATTGACGTTCGTCGACGGACTCGTTCGCCCATCATTCGTTTTCTTGCTACATCCTGTTCAAGTCTGCGTTCTTCATCGACCGTCACATTCATTTTGGAAATGGAAGTTTCCACGCAACGCATGAATTGTCACGATCCTCAAGAGGAAGTGTCTCGTAATTATCAAATGACAAATGGCAAGTAAATTACATTGTGAAAATTGAAGATTTCAAATAAACCTATTTAAAGTGTATGCGCACATAACTAATGAAAAAAAAACGAAGAAATATCTCTCAGTAATTTCCTGAAACATATTTTACTTCCGGATAATAATGTTGAATGAAATAAGAAAGAACGAAGATATATATATGTCGTTTTTGTGCCGACTCTTATATAAAAGGTAAAAGTAATATATCTTAACGGAAAAGAATAAGCGAATTTTTAATATATGTCGACATTTGCCCTGAATGTTATTTTAGGTGCTATATTTTCGTGTATCATCGTGTTGCGATTTTATAAATATATATCTCGGCAATTTCCCGTGTGTGCGTGAATGTACTCAATTATTTCTGACACCGAGTCTAAAACCATCGATAAAAATTAAATCAGATGGTGAATTCGAGATAAAATCGTGAGGGTGACTCTCAATGAATGGGCTTTAGTTTACAGGCCTTTGAGAAATCATTTCGTTCGAACAAACGGAAACTTTCTTGGGATTCTCTTCCCGTTTGTTTTCAACCGAGTCTAACACTATGTTAGCGACTGTTAAAAATGAAATGATATATCGAATTAGAATTGAAATAAACCTGTGTGAGAGAGAAAGACAGCATGGGCCTAATTAAACAGGCCTCAAAAGCCATTCGAGGTAATAAAATAAAAAAAACACCTTTAGAGGCCATTTTTCCCCGCAAGCGGGGGACCGTGGTTGTTGTTGTTTTTCGGTACCCTTTTTGAAGCAATGTTTTACAGCCGGATGCCCTTCCTGCCGCCAACCCTTTTTGTCGCCTTTTACGACAAACAGGGAATTACCAGTGAACTGGTACTCAATTAGCCGACCTCGGAAGGATGACAGGCTGAGTCAACCCCCCTGGCGTTAATTCAGCGATCGATCAGCGATTCGAGGTAATAAAATGGTGGATATTTGTTTACCTGAAGCCTCTCCAAGAATGGGTGGAGCTATGGGTGGAGCTACTCTGCAAACGGACTAAGCCACACCCCCGGACAGACGGACAGAATCACCTTCGCCTATTATAATATAGATTATTACGAAAACAACACTACAGTATTAAGAAACCTGGGCTAATTTGTCCGAAGCGGCCTGAAGGTGAGGCATGAAGCCTAAGGCCTATACGTAATGTGTTGTTGGAAGATCCGTAACGTCTATGCTTTTGATATTTGATGATCATTTTAACAATCGGTTTGTTTGTGTTTCACACTGAATGAAAAATGTAAAGGCAGAGCATGGTGATTGTGATATTTGACAGGTTCGACGATATGTTCGGCCTGTACGGCATAGGAATAAAAATGGCGTGTGGAGTCAGCCGCTGTACCGCATCAGACGTAATCACATCGCCCTGTCATGTGACTAGATCCTCAGCTCTGATTGGTATACGTTTGAGGGGACATACATACATACATACATATGGACAGACAAACACTGTTCTAGATGGATTTGCCCTATGGGCTATGCCGTAAAAAGTATTCTGGTTTTGTGTAAACTATTATAACCTTCAGTGCTGAAAGGCAGTTAATATTTGTCCATTGGTGCATGGGTATAAGTTTCCCTTTTGCCTTCATCAGCATCTTGTGATGCATGTTGCTTCAAAGGTTTTGTTTAATCTCGCTTTGCAGATTATTTTTGGAAACCCGAGGACTCTTAGCTTTGGAGATGCTATTTGGGAAGCTCTTTAAACATTTAAATGTCATCCAAATTGTAAAGTACGTTTTTACTCTCCAACAGGCAGATGTTGTTTTGCCGCGTGACGCTGGGAAAGTCATTTTTGCAGTTCAGCGCCATGAAGATGGCACATTCTCCACCAGGGCACCACTCTGTAATCGGGCGGCCCAGTGTCAACGGGCTCGCTTTTGCTGAGTATGTTATTTACCGAGGAGAGCAGGTAGGCTGTCGTGCAAATCCTACAAGTTTCACTTCTCTCATTACACCTCTTGTAAGATGACAATTTCCTCATTTTTAAGCCAGATGGAAATTCTAAAGCGATTATGTATTTTAAATTGCAACTGAATTGAAGCGATAAAACAATGAATAGGATGTGGGCAACTTTTGCACATATTTATGTTGTCATAATTTATGGTTTTCTCGGTGTTGAAATGGTTCTGTTCACATTCTCTTGCTTTGAACCTCTTCTTTCATTTATTTTTATTTTTTTATCACAATATAACATATGTTACGGTTTATTTGTCTCGCCCCAAAGGGGATGTAAGACTGCTGTGATGACTGACCCTGTCTGTCTGTCTGTATCTATATATTTTCCCTTTAAAAAAGTTTTTTTTTTTCTGCAATCACTTGTCCAATCGATGTGAAACTTCAAACATAGGAGGGACTCCCCATGCACTTCGAATGTATCTTTCAATCCTGAGAAGTCCCACATCTTCTCTTTCTGAAAGGACCATTTCGCAAACCCTCCAATCTACTTCTCACCAACCCTCTCAAAAAGGTTCAGTCACTCAATCTCTTGGGTCTCACTCTCAGCCATGACCTCTTTGTCAAGCCACATTTAGGCTTTCAAGATCATGGGAATCTCTCGTGATGAAGCTGTTGCCAACAGTTGGTGGTCTCTTTGTCTTCTCCCACCTCATTTCTGGTCTTGCACTCTCTGCCCTTTCTGTGGTTTCCCACCCCCACCCCTCTCCCCCCCCCCCCCCTCCTCCCCCCACAGGTATCTGCAGGATGCATGTGGTCCACCAGCAACCCCATCTGAGTGAATGAGTGAAACTCACAAAATCCAGAACCATTGCTCACCTCCACTCATTTATTCCTCATTTTTTTTCCTGCCTGTGGAACTACCTTCCACACTCTTCAATCTCATTCTTCTCTCCAGGTCTTCAAGACAGCTGTTCACCAACATCTCAAGTCATTCCCAATCCAAAAACCAAAATTTTGCTTATGCATCCATATTGTCTACCCCTCGCATTTTCCCATACCCCTTACATTTTCCCATACCCCTTGCATTTCCCATACCCCTTGCATCTTCCCATACCCCTTGCATATTCCCATACCCCTTGCATTTTCCCATACCCCTTGCATTTTCCCATACCCCTTGCATTTTCCCATACCCCTTGCATTTTCCCATACCCCTTGCGTTATCCCATACCCCTTGCGTTTTCCCATACCCCTTGCAATACCCATACTCCTTGCGTTTACCCATACCCCTTGCGTTTTCCCATACCCCTTGCATTTTCCCATACCCCTTGCGTTTTCCCATACCCCTTGCATTTCCCATACCCCTTGCGTTTTCCCATACCCCTTGCGTTTTCCCATACCCCTTGCGTTTTCCCATACCCCTTGCATTTACCCATACCCCTTGCATTTACCCATACCCCTTGCATTTCCCATACCCCTTGCGTTTTCCCATACCCCTTGCATTTTCCCATACCCCTTGCATTTGCCCATACCCCTTGTGTTTTCGCATACCCCTTGCGTTTTCCCATACCCCTTGCGTTTTCCCATACCCCTTGCATTCCCCATACCCCTTGCGTTTTCCCATACTCTTTGCATTTGCCCATACCCCTTGCGTTTTCCCATACCCCTTGCAATACCCATACTCCTTGCGTTTACCCATACCCCTTGCGTTTTCCCATACCCCTTGCATTTTCCCATACCCCTTGCGTTTTCCCATACCCCTTGCGTTTTCCCATACCCCTTGCGTTTTCCCATACCCCTTGCGTTTTCCCATACCCCTTGCATTTACCCATACCCCTTGCATTTACCCATACCCCTTGCATTTCCCATACCCCTTGCGTTTTCCCATACCCCTTGCATTTTCCCATACCCCTTGCATTTGCCCATACCCCTTGTGTTTTCGCATACCCCTTGCGTTTTCCCATACCCCTTGCGTTTTCCCATACCCCTTGCATTCCCCATACCCCTTGCGTTTTCCCATACTCTTTGCATTTGCCCATACCCCTTGCGTTTTCCCATACCCCTTGCGTTTTCCCATACCCCTTGCATTCCCCATACCCCTTGCGTTTTCCCATACCCCTTGCGTTTTCCCATACCCCTTGCGTTTTCCCATACCCCTTGCATTTTCCCATACCCCTTGCGTTTTCCCATACCCCTTGCGTTTCCCATACCCCTTGCATTTGCCCATACCCCTTGCATTTCCCATACCCCTTGCGTTTTCCCATACCCCTTGCGTTTTCCCATTCCCCTTGCATTTCCCATACCCTTTGCATCTCCCATACCCCTTGCGTTTTCCCATACACCTTGCATTTCCCATACCCCTTGCGTTTTCCCATACCCCTTGCGTTTTCCCATACCCCTTGCGTTTTCCCATACCCCTCATTGGTACCTGCATTCCTTGTTTGTCGGTCTCGGTCTACCTACGCCCTGCTTTTGGCATTTCCCCTTTCTCCGGCTGTTCCTTTTGTTATGCTGGGTCCTGATCTGTTGTGTGTCATAGCTCTTCCATGAGCCTTGACCGTGTATAAAAAGGCACTTTCTAGTGCTGGAAAGTCCTGGAAAATCGAGAAAATGTTGCAATTAGAGGTAATTGTTAATTCCACCGAAAGAACGTTTCCATTTCTAACTTCCCCATGGGACTTACGAAAGCCAAGTCGAAATGGTTTCTCGTGTGTCATGCATAAATTATGCAAGTGCTTATGGACGTTCCGATTAAGCAGGACGTAGCTACTTCACATGCACACTGCTGATTTTAAAGGGAAAGGAAGATAATTTAAAGAGGGTCAAAACTTTGCTGTTTTAATTCCTCGTGTCTGAGTCACGCCAGCGTCCGGGATTGGCTCGTGAATGAGTCTGTTCACAAGGCTAGATGCAGGATCTACGAGAAGACATTCAATATCGGAAATATGGTGGAAAAGCGCACTATGGAGTCACGTGAGGGGTTCCAAGCACCAGAGCATGCATGGTGCCACATAAGATTACAAATGATTCGTGCAACTCGCCATATTGTGACATTGGAAGAGGTTGTCACTTTTACATAAAACATGTGTATTAGAGGTCCTGGAAAACAACGTTTTTGCCTTAGAAAGCTTGGAATCTGATCTTCCATGGTTGTGCGAACAATGTTACAGGATCGGCACTGTAACTATAGTTTCTAGGCATTGAATGACTGCCTGGACTTTTGATACTTTATGATCATGTCACACTGTCTGACTTGATTGGATGTTGAAATTAATATTAAGTTGTGTAATGGCAATGCAAACCATCAACAACACTGTATTCTGTTGTAGTAGTTGTTCATACGCTGAAGAAGCGGTGTTTCCTTCGTGCCTTTTCTTCTCCCCTCTACACCCACCTCCTTTTGTTGCCCCCCTCCACGACTCCTGCATTTACCTCCTCCGTTTTTGTTAGTTTTGCACCTCTCCTATCCTGCCACCCCACCCCCTCCCCCAAGTGTTCATTTTTGTTTGTCGAGTTGAGGGTTGCTTATCTTGGGAATAGTGGGAAAGTATTACCACTATTCACCCCAAATCCACTTTTTTGAAATACCAACTGCTTTCCTGGAAGTCTTTGGTGTCCTTGCGTTTTATACCTATCCTGCCTCCCCCCCCAAGCCCTCTCCCTCCCACACATCTCCCGATGTCCCTGCTCTCAAATGGTGTGTTTGTGTGCTTCCTCCCCTTCTCTCCCCATCTTGTCTGCCGCTCCCCTTTTTATATACTTTGTTTGCTTGTTTGTTTGATTTGTTTGTTTGATAAATGTTAGCTCTTTCACGAGCCTCGATTCTGTATACAAAAAAAAAAAAAAAAAGGAAGGAAAAGGCATTATTGTGTTTGGATTTGTGTAAGAAAGGACAGATGTCTCAGATGTGCTGTCATCTTTACATACGTGATGACAAATGATCTCAAATGAATAATTGATTGCTGGGCAATGCATCTTTAAAAAATTGACGTTCTTTTTATCATGCAGGCATATCCAGAATACCTGATCACATACCAGATCCTGAAGCCTGACAGTAATACGGACTCTGCATCAGCGGCAGCCCAGCAAGCTTAATAATCCATTGTCAGACCTTGTGTACATATACGTTTTGGCAGTAAATCTGCTTGCCCTGGACAAATGCCGAGAACCTGGCACAAATGCCGAGAACCTGGCACAAATGCCGAGAACCTGGCACAAATGCCGAGAACCTGGCCGACACGCCTTGAAGTCTAACGCGGTGGCCGCGTCTTTTTGCCTGCGCATCGGAAACGGAAAAAAACTTCAGTCGACGAGATGCGATTCTGAACAACTCGCTAGCACTTTCGTAGGAGAGCGTGCAGTGGACCGCTCTGTTTGTGCAAGACTACCTTCGTCCTCAGTGTAGGTTTCATCGTTGCTTTGCGTGTGTGGGCGAGTTTCTGCCTTTGTATGTTTTAATTGTTCAGAATTTAATTAAAGATGAGCAAATTTCCTTTTATTATTTGAGGACTTTCTGTGAAAGTTTATTGCAACGATACTTTAGAATCTGGCATTCTCTGCTGCAATTCTGTTCAAGCGTCGGTTATTGCCATGCAAGAGTGACACAATGCAATAACTTATGTTTGTTAAATAATTGTTCTGTAGTACATTGTAATATTAAATCCTATATGTATGCGTCTTGTATAAATGTCCAGACACCGACAGCTCAACATAATTCGACTTATTTATATTGCGTGACGATTTGATGCCTTTGAACGACATTGTTTCCTGAAATTTGAAGCCACTCGTCGTGGTTGTTGAACATTGTTTATGATTCGTACAATGAAGGTAAGATTGGACGGAGTGGAAAAACCATCCATAAATCTGCAGCAAAGTGACATTAAACGCTCCCTTTCAACTGAATAACACAAATCCATTCTCAATTTTTGCCCTGAGCGTGTCTTTTGAGTCTTTCATCATCAAGATGGACACTCCTGATGATATACCATGATTATGGAAGGGAAATATTTTATTGTTTTTTCTTTTTATTCTTATTTTTTAATCCTTACACACACTAACGTTGGGTCAGCAAAGCCCAACCTAAATCCACCACTGGAGGTTTGAGTATTTTTGGCAAATGCAAAATTCCCTTTTGGTCAAAATTGGTACCATCCTATTGAAATCACCGATTACACTAATTGCTTACCATAAACGTGGGACATTTTGCTTACGTAATGTCAGTTCATTTCGATCATGCTATTGGATCACATTGAAGCTGCACATGCACAGATTTCTTTAAAGGTTGGTCTTCATATTCTGCAGTTTTTGCAGGTGCTCGAAGATTGTGGGCAATGCATGTTAATGTTTATAGTTTCATCCTTGCCTTTGTGGTGCCGTCTCCTCGGCAGTCATCCTTTGCTTGTATATTTCGCCTGTAATGGCATAAGTGTTTGTGAATGGTTAATCCAATAAAATATTCGGTACTCTTGTAAAAATCTTCATCCGATTTAGGTAGATTGTGTGTACATCTCTGGCTTTTGAAGAAAGGAAGTGAAACCCTCATGAGACACAATATGGAGTGAGTGAGGGGGAGGACGATGCTTGTCTCTAAAATGTGTAAGGAAGTCTCGGTTTCATAATGCTACATGTCAAGGAGAGACGCATGGATAATACTAGAAAGTCACTCGGTAGAGCGCATACCTCCGCCAGGCTGAACAGTTTATGTTTTGTATCCCAATGATAGGCCAGATCTGGATTCGGACCTGAACCAAAATCTAATCGGCTTGTTCTCGTCACCTAACCAACTCGTCCACCGAGTTTCGTCATGTCTCCTCCATAACTCATTATATATCGTTTTTAGCCCGATCTCTCAATCGTGAAGAATCACTTTAAAAATTAAATAACTCTCATATCCGAATCCATATTCAGATCTTCACTAAGATCGAATCGATTAGTCCTTGTCACACACCCAACCTGTCCACCAAGTTTCGTCCAAATCCGTCCATAACTTTTTGAGATATCATGCTATTTATCGTTTTTGGCCCTACTGTATCTCCCAATGATGAAGAATCATTTAAAAATTCTACTAGCCGGATCCGGATCTTCACCAAAATCTAAGCATTTCGTCCGTGTCACATACGCTACCTCTCTGCCAAATTTCCCCCGAATCCGTCTACAACTCTTTGAGATATCTTTTTCACAGACAAACAAACAAACAGACAGACAGGGGTGAAAACATTACCTTCGTCCACCTTTGGTGGCGAAGGTAACAAAGGAAAAGTGTCAGCAATTGGTTTCAATGTCCGTGTTAATCTTTTCTGTCATTTCTTGAAACTAATGGAATAACATGCTTCAATAAGTCCACGTCAATACAAATTACTCATCTTGGCAAAAGGAGGGACAAAGTTTTAACCTGCAGTGAATTACATATGAAGGGAATAAACCAGGATATGTAGTCCGTGGATTGTAATCCAGTGAGTTATTTTCCCACACAAGAGCGAGGCTCATGGAAAAGCAGGAAAAATGATTGTGGATCAGCAGTGAGGAGTTTGTACACCAAACCTGGAAGATTGGCATTTTGACTATCTCAAACCATACGTATAAAATACCGTATTTAACAACTTGTACAACAATATTCCAAATCGTTTTTGTGATATGACTATAAAGGAATGTGATAACCACAAATGTCTGCTGTTTCTCTCAAGGATGATGATGTATATTTGATAGCATTCCAGCTGTATCAACTCGAACGTGTCTGTTTTACACTTGACTGTTTAACCTGCTGGGTGGAAACGATGAACAATGGAGGTTGAAATTCCAAATCATTGTATTACTCGATCCGACTTCCCATTGCACCTGTGCTCACCCTCGACTGCTCCAGCTAAAAATATTGACTTTCTGTGCTCGAGTTATCCAAACATTTGCCCCCATACACGTGACGATAATGTGCAAAAATCAAGTTTGCCAGGAAACGATGCTTGTTTGATTTTTGTTTTGTGCAATATCTTTAACGTTCATGGTTTATCAAAAGGCCGTTCGTGGAATGTCTCCATATTTTATGTAAGAATGTGGTTTTAGTTGGATCTAATTCCGTTTGACCTCAACACCAAACGGCAAAGTGGAAAGAACATGTTTTATGACCCATCTCTATCAGTCCTTGAGATGCATTTAGTCTGATTATGTAATTGTTCATAAAGTTCTGCCTTTGAACCTACAATTGCCCAAACAGGTGTCTAATTTCACCTCAAGCGCGATAACCTGGAAGCACAGAAAGAAGTGGGCATGGGGAGGGTTAACGAGAGTAGAGAAAATATGCATCATGGGTGGTAAACTGGGAGATGGTGGTAAACAGCAGTTGATATTAAATCCTTCCTTTTGATCTTGATCTCTGATCATCAATTTGGTTTCAGACCAGGTCACTCTACTCTGGGCATGCTGCTCCTACTCAGCCAACAATGGATGGAGGCCCTCAATGTCAGACATAAGATTAGGGCTGTCTCTCTGAACATACCTCATGCTTTCGGTAGTCTGGCATCATAAGCAATGAAGCGGTGTTTCCTTCGTGCCTTTTCTTCTGCCCCTTCGTCCCCCCTTACACTCGCCTCCTTTTCTTGACCCCTTCATGAGTCCTTTAATAACTCTATGCCTATGGCATCCAAGGGCCAACTACACCCATGGCTTACTGACTTCCTCTACTCTCGTAGCCAACTTGTGGGACTCAATGAAATTCTTTCGTCTTCTCTCCCTGTAAAGGCTAGAATTCCCCAAGGCAGTGCCCGAAGCACTCAACGAAATTCTTCTGGGCCCAATACTATTCCTGGTCTTCATAAATCATCTCTTGCTCTCTGGAAAATCCCCTTTATCTATTTGCTGATTGGCAGTAGAATGGGCCGTACTGAAGAGCTCAGTGACTTTCAATGTGGCACCGTCGTAGGATGCCACCTTTACAACTAGATGGTATTCATAAAAAACTTACCCTGCGCAGTCAACTTGTTGCGAGCCAACTCTTGTTTTTGAACTTTTTTTTTTTCTTTCATCCAATATGGCTGCCAGACCACGTGAGCGATGACATCATAAATTTATATTCTCTAATATAATTGTTGCATAGATCACGCTCAATACATTTCAAACTGATCAGACCAAGTGTTGTCCGTGTCGAATTATGACGTCATAATTATGGCACCAATGACGTCATCGTTAAAAACACCTATTCCCCATTTGGAGATCTTTACAATGAGCCATGTTTCAATATTTTCCATGCAGCGGTTTTGGAGATATAGAGGTGCAACATTTTTCGGTTTTTCCAAGATGGTGCCTGTAACACATGACCTATGACGTCATGATTATCATTAAAATAGTCTACAGGAGGAGGTGTTCCTATGGTGAAAATGTTGTGCCCATAAGACCAACAGTTGCTGAGAAAAACAATTCACAATGATCGGATAAGTGTTGTATTTGTCGAATTATGGCGTCATAATTAACATATCTTATTCCCCATGGTGAGTACTTGACAATGAGCCATGTTTCAATTTTTTCCATTGAGCGGTTTGGGAGATATAGTGTAACGTTTTTTCCAAGATGGCATCTATACCACGTGACCTATGACGTCATAATTATGAATAAAAAATTATGCAGGCGGAGGTGCTCCTATGGTAAAATTTTGTGTCAATCGAACCAACAGTTGCCGAGAAAATGAATTTTTAAAATGCAGACACGTATGGCACACATACGCACCTGAATGCTTAACCCCGCATTTTGCTTCGCGAGAGCAGGGTAACAAGTCAGTTCGTTAAATTTCTGCCCTGCTAGATCTGCCCCGGTCAACTGTAAGTGCTGTTATTGTGAAGTGGAAACGTCTAAGAGCAACAACAGCTCAGCAACAAAGTGGTAGGCCACACAAGCTCACAGAACGAGACCGCAGAGTAAAACCCGTCTGTCCTCGGTTGCAGCACTCACTACCGTGTTCCAAACTGCCTCTGGAAGCAACGTCAGCACAACAACTGTTCGTCGGGAGCTTCATGAAATGGGTTTCCATGGCCGAGCAGCTGCACACGCCGAGAAACCTAAGATCACCATGCGCAATGCCAGGCGTCGGTTGGAGTGGTGTTAAGCTCGCCGCCATTGGACTCTGGAGTGATGAATCACGCTTTTCCATCTGGCAGTCCAACGGACGAATCTGGGTTTGGTGGATGCCATGAGAACGCTACCTGCCCGAATGCATAATGCCAACTGTAAAGTTTGGTGGAAGAGGAATAATGGTCTGGGGTTGTTTTTCATGGTTCGGGCTAGTTCCAGTGAAGGGAAATCTTAACACTACAGCTAACAATGACATTCTCGATGATTATGTGCTTCCAACTTTGTGGTAATAGTTTGGGGAAGGCCCTTTCCTGGTTCAGCATGACAATGCCCCCATGCACAAAGCGAGGTCCATACAGAAATGTTTTGTCGAGATCGGTTTGGAAGAACTTGACTGGCCTGCACAGAGCCCTGACATCAACCCCATCAAACACCTTTGGGATGAATTGGAACGCCGACTGTGAGCCAGGCCTAATCACCCAATATCAGTGCCCAACCTCACTAATTCCCTTGTGGCTGGATGGAAGCAAATCCCCGCAGCAATGTTCCAATATCGAGTGGAAAGCCTTCCCAGAAGAGTGGAGGCTGTTATAGAAACAAAGGGAGGACCAACTCCATATTAATGCCCATGATTTTGGAATGAGATGTGTGATGTTCGGGTGTCCACATGCTTTTGGTCATGTCGTGTATCTTTTGATCCTGACAAATCTCACACACACGATCTCTCTCCAAACAGACTGTCTGGCAAACCCTCCTTAACAATAATTCACTTCAGGAAGTTGTCATTCAAATTCCTGGGTCTCACTATCAG
Source organism: Myxine glutinosa (assembly GCF_964187855.1). Lineage (NCBI taxonomy): Eukaryota > Metazoa > Chordata > Myxini > Myxiniformes > Myxinidae > Myxine > Myxine glutinosa. The sequence goes on along the minus strand of NC_136262.1, from coordinate 238,814,398 downwards.
CCATGATCTTTCTTGGGTAAACCATATTTCAAAGTTGGCCTCCAAAGCCAGCGACCGACTGGGAATCCTCCGTCGTACAAAGGTCCTTCCATGCTACTCCTCAACTTCTATCCACCTACAAAGCCTTCCTCCACAGTTTCATGGAGTGAAAATCCTCTTCCCTCTGGGCTGGTTCCCTTGCCTCACATCTTGCTCAGCTTGACGCCATGGAAACCAAGGTCTTCAAGACTATTGGAATCTCCCGCGATGAAGCTGATTCTATGGGCCTTTCACTTCGCCATCACAGACAGGTTGGTAGTCTGTCTTCTACTCCCTTCTTTCTGGTCTTGCACTCTCTGCTCTTTCCATGCTTTGTCACCCCAGGTTCCTGCAGAGCTCACAGGGTCCACCATCAACTCCATTCTGGTGAAAATACCTCAATCCAAGATCACTGGTCACCTCCACTGACTTGTTCCTGTTTTTTTCCCTGCCTGTGGAATCATCTTGCACATTCTCTTCAATCTCACTCTCTTCCCTCCAGGTCAAAACAGCTGTTCACCAACATTTTAGATCTTCCCCAATCGAAAACCTTGATATTTGCTACCCTCGTTAACCCCTGCCCCATCTGCTCACAAACCCCACCCAATCCCTCCTTCCAAATTTCCAGTTTTCCCTCGGTGTTTCTTTCTGTTTACATCTTGTCCATCCCATGAACCCTCTTCTGCCCCTCATTTCTCTCCACACACTGTTTGTCCAAGTCTCCCTTCGACTCTATTTCAGTTTTAAACATCCAACTGAGAGGCCAGATCTGGAGCCAGACCTGAACCGAAATCAAATTGGATTGGTCTTGTCACTTACTCACTTATCCACAAAGTTTCATCCGAATCCGTCCACAACCTTTTGAGATATCGTGCTCACAGACAAACACCTTTGGTGACAGGTAAATAGATGGTATTCATAGAATACTTAATCTGCGCAATCAACTTGTTGCGAGCCAACTCTTCTGTTTGTGAACATTTTTTTTCTTTCATCCAATATGGCTGCCAGACCACATGAGCGATGACATCATAAATTTACATTCTCTAATATAATTGTTGCATAGATCATGCTCAATACATTTCAAACTTATCAGACCAAGTGTTGTCCCTGTCGAATTATGACGTCATAATTATGGCACCTATGACATCATTAACAACACCTATTCCCCATATGGAGTTCTTTACAATGAGCCATGTTTCAATTTTTCCATGCAGCGGTTTTGGAGATATAGAGGTGCAACATTTTTGGGTTTTTCCAAGATGGTGCCTGTAACGCATGACCTATGACGTCATACTTATCATTACAATATTCTACATGAGGAGACGCTCCTATGGTGAAGATGCCGTGCCCATCAAACCAACAATTGCTGAGAAAAAAAATTCACAATGATCGGATAAGTGTTGTACTTGTCGAATTATGACGTCATAACGAAGGCACCGATGACATCATCATTAACGAATCTTATTCCCCAAGGGGAGTACTTGACAATGAGCCATGTTTCAATTTTTTCAATTGAGCCGTTTTGGAGATAGAGGTGCAACCTTTTCCAATTTTTTCCAAGATGGCGTCTGTACCACGTGACCTATGACGTCATAATTATCATTAAAAAATTCTAGAGGAGGAGCCGCACATATTCTGAAAATTTCGTGTCCATCGGACTAACAGTTGCAGAGGAATTTTTGTTTTATTCATACTGATCAAATCAAGCGTTGTACTTGTCGAATTATGACGTCATAATTAAGGCACCGATGACATCACCATCAACATATCTTATTCCCCATGGTGAGTACTTGACAATGAGTTACGTTTCAATTTTTTCCATTGAGCGGTTTGGGAGATATAGAGGTGTAACGTTTTTCCAAGATGGCGTCCATACCACGTGACCTATGATGTCATAATTATGAATAAAAAATTTATACAGGCGGAGGCCCTCCTATGGTGGAAGCTCGTGTCAATCGTACCAACGTTTGCCGAGAAAGTGAATTTTTTAGAATGCAGACACGTACGGCACACGTACGCACATGAATGCTTAACCCTGTTTTCGCTTCGCGAGCGCAGGGTAATGAAAGGCAAAAAGGAAGTAGGAATATTTTATTGCTTTCACATATAAGAAGATTGGTGAGTGCAGATACATTTCATCAGGAAAATGTGGGCAACTGAGCATGGAGGATGATTCATGAAAAAGTGAAATGTTCCAAAGGGAATGTTTGTACAAGGTTAAGTAAACCCTTTTGAAATTGCTACTGATATTTCAAGTACACAAGGTATTGGCATTTCAGATTTCCTAAGCATGAGGTTCCTTTTTCTAAACAACAAAGACAAAAGAAAAAAAAAACTATTTTGGTCACGTCGTTCATACTGTACCCACCGATTAATATAATTTCATTTGCATGTACACACTATGGAAATAATCATGTCACTTAAACTGCAGCATCTTCGTGACGGACATTAAAGCAAACACTTGATTGGAAAATGGATTTTAAAAAATTTTTTTTTTTTTGGGGTGATATCAATCCCTTCTTTTGGGATAGATATTGGGATTGCCCAACAGACGTTAGATCACCTGTTGCTTTGCGGATGGGATGGGAAGGGGTGGTGCACGTATACCAGAACATGTTGACACGGGTGGACGTCAATCGGCCCGACATGCCTGTGCCAAATCCACATGTACCTGACCACCCCCATCCACGAGCACATGCAACCTTCAGGAATTTGATGCTGGGGCGGCTTCATAGGGTGGAGTCGTTTTGCAGGCTCGTGTAGGACAGTGCTGTGGCTCCGTTCTCGTAGAGCTGCAAATAAAAGTGGTAAAGAGACGCGCGCAACACCAGTATCTGCTTGTTTGCAACATTTCAAGCGACCTATCGGGGCTTCGTATGTTAAGCCATCTGGTTTGAATGTTTGGACTTCTTATGAAGTGCCCGTCCTTTGGACCAAGTCCAAAGTTCCTTCATGGTCCTAATGCAATGTTTCCATTACCATGAAGTTAATTAGAAAGCGTATTAAAAAAACCGGCATGGAGGGGGCTTAATTAGAAAGCGTATGAAGCATGAAATTAACCTTGTTAGGAAGTGTGGATTCTCGGCTAACATCAGTCACACCATAATGTGTGCATGTGTGTGTGTGTGCGTGTGTTTTCAAACTTAGAATGTAATTTTAACAGTTCTCAATTTTATTGGTCATTTGAAAATGTAATTAGAATTATTTTTTTTATTCCACCAATTTTTCACATCTCAGCTGCATCATGCAAGCCCTTGGGTTTGTATTAAACACCTCCAAGCTTTGAGACATACACAAGGCCCTTGCAAACACCTTTATAAATCGATCACACAGTCGTGAAACAAACACACGGCAAACAGGGAGTTAAGTAGAGGGCGATGTAGGTTTTCAAAAAGCGCTTTGTGCCACATGCATTTGTTAAGCCACATTTGATGTGTCACATGTATTGGTTTCATGCAAGGTTGCCGTTTTCAAGCCATGCCGTGTGGGCCCCCTGCGGCGTGAGGGCGGAAAGAGTCCACTGTCAACATGGGTCATGAAGGCATTTCGGAGGGAGAAACAGGACAAGGTCGTTGATCGGGTTTAGGCATGCTTCATCAGGCACGGGTTTCACACCTCCCAAAATATACTTACCGTTGTGGGATAAGGTTTGTCATTCTTTATTTTCAGGCATGAGAAAACAAACAAAGAGATCAAAGCGTTTCATATAATGTCATGCCCTTGGAGGGTTTTCAGCACAAGAGGCGTTTAGTAAGAAATGTAAACTGTAAAAGTTTCACAAGGAATATGGTGATTCAAAAAAATGCATTTACTGTTTTATATATCAGATGTAAATCTTTGCGAAAGTAGAGTAAGGTGAGGCAATGCCCCCCCCCCCTCCCCCTCTGCAGACCCATATATGTATGTGTATGTATATATGTATATATAAATGCAAGTTGCCTGATTGTGTCTGATCAGGGTAAACGTTGTAACCACAGCACGTACAAGGCTGAATGATACCTCATTTAAAAGCTCTTGGGTACAGACAGTGCATGAGTAGGTTTAAAATTATTGTTCTTCATGCGATCTCGAGTTATATTCATTTTTGTTGTTCATTTATGTTATTGGCGCACGTGGTGAATATGTTGTCGTTGATTTGCGCATATACAGGAAGTTAAAAAAAACTATTGAGTCAATCTGTCTATATCTATCGATATTTCGAAATGTATGAAATAAAGCCACCGTTGGTGAAGCTGTCCGTCCATTTAGCTGTATGACTGTCGATGAATTACATACTGTTTCAATGTCGGTTGCATCCTGTCTATTAATTATGTACCATTTGAATGTACCTTTCGACCCTTTGGACTGCTGAGGCCCTTAGACCTTTGAAGACCACCAGTACCCCCGAAAGACCCCGGAGACCCAAAAGACCCAGAGGACATAAAATACTCAAATGACCTAAAATGCCATGAGGACTCCGAAGACCCAAAATACCCTGAATACCCAAAAGACCCAGAAGACCATAAGACACAAAAGTCCCTGAAGACCAAAAATACCCCCAAAGACCCTTAAATACCACGAAGTTCAAGAGGAACCTAAAGACTGAGGACTCAAAAGAATGCATGGATCCAAAAGACCCCATGGGCCTAAAATACCCTGAGCACTTTCTTAGACCCAAAATATCACGAAGACCCAAAAGACGCCAAAGACCGTTAAATACCAAAAAACACCACGAGGACCCTTAAAGAGCCCGAACAACCAAGACCTATACTACCCAAAAGACCGAGGAATTTTCATGGGCCCATGCTATTATGCTGTCAAAGGACATTCCTGTCACATTTCCTAGATATTCCACACGCTATTGCAAACGAATTCCCTGACAGCCCGGTGGAACCAGGTTATCTGCTCGTTCATATACATGTGTGTGTATGTATATGTATATATGTATATGTATTTAAAAAATATATATATATAAATATATATATACAGACTTGGCATTTAATATGGAATATTTTTTTTTCTTAACTTGGGTTTACTTTCTTAACTCAGTATATCAATCTAGTGAGTTTCTTTTACACTTTGGTGATTTATTTGTGAAAAGAACCATGTCACTGATTGTCTGTCGCAGCAAGAAGTCAACAACAGGATTATATCACAGGTGGCATGGCAAAATGTACGGACAGGTGCATTTGATGATTGGCTTCACAGTCGGGTAGACAAGGGTTGTTGCGTTCTGTATTAGTGGAAAACAACTGCTGCACGTCTCCAAAAGTTATTGCCGCTTCCTCTGGAGATGGTCCGTCAACTCGACAATGCTGTTTGTCATGGAGTGGTGGCTTTACGAAATTACGGCATGAAACAGCGTGCTATTGCTCGGCAGTATGGCATCACTCAAGGTCAGGTGTCAAAGATCCTGAAACGAAATGCTCAGAGGGGTGTCCCTACTCCAATACCGAGGCCAGGACGTCCCCGCAGATCCACAAGGAGGGATGATCGCCAGCTGCACCGGTTAGTCCGCAATGGCCGTACCAAGTCAGCTAATCGGCTCAGGGCTGAGTGGCAGCAACTGACAAATGTGCCTGTATCCAGAAGGCTAGTCAGCCAATGACTGGTTCAAGCAGGCTATCGTGCCAGGCGTCCCCTGAGAAAGCCACGTCTGACCAGACAACACTGCCAGCGCCGATTGCAGTGGGCCAGAGAGCACCGTCAATGGCAGCCAGGACACTGGAATCACGTGATCTTCAGTGACGAGTCTAGATTTCTGGTCTATCGTCAAGATGGTCGCGTCCGAGTGTGCAGACAAGTGCATGAAGCCTACAACAAAGATTGTATAGTGCCAAGAGTCCAAGCTGGAGGTGGTGGGGTAACCGTTTGGGCTGCTTTTCATGCAGGGGGCAAAACTGACCTGGTTGTTCTGAATGGAAACCTGAACCAGTTCAAGCACAGGGCCATTCTGGAAGAAACATTGCTTCCATTTGCTCGTGCAGCCTTTCGAGGAAACTTTGTCTTCCAAGATGACAATGCACGGCCTCATCGTGCTCGCATGATCCAACACTTTCTTGCTGACCGTGGTGTAGAGCATATGGAGTGGCCTGCCATGTCCCCGGATATGAATCCGATAGAGAACTTGTGGGCAGAATTAACGTGTCAAATCGACCACTTGGACCAGCAGCCGACCTCTGTGCGTGAATTGCAGCAGGCTATTGTCACTGCATGGCAAGCGATTCCTGTCCAAACCTTGGCAAATCTCGTGAACAGCATGCCTCAACGTGTACGTGCTCTCCTGAATGCTCGTGGGGGTTACACGAAGTACTGAACTGTGATTTTACTGTCCGTAATCCCAGTCGTAATTTAACTTTTGTTTTTGTTGAAAAAAAATTTGGCTAATGTGCAAAATAAAGAGATACTTCTGGAAAACGTACAGAAGTTTAACACAGTACTGTCCATGAATTGAGTTCGATATCAGTTTACATCACTTTCAAGGATCAATTTATTTGTTTCGAAATGTCAAATGTGGTTTTTGTTTCTTTTAAAGGTCACATTAACAAAATCTAGAATAATTTCAACATAATTCCAATGAACTTTTGGTTCTAAGACATTTTGAAAGGTAAGTTCACCCCCACAAAAAAAATATTCCATATTAAATGCCAAGTCTGTATATATATACATATACATATATATATATACATATATATTTATATATATATATATATATATATATATATATATATATATATATATATATATATATATATATATATATATATATATATATATATATATATATATATATATATATATATATATATATATATATATATATATATATATATATATATATATATATATATATATATATATATATATATATATATATATATATATATATATATATATATATATATATATATATATATATATATATATATATATATATATATATATATATATATATATATATATATATATATATATATATATATATATATATATACTGTATATATATATATACTGTATATATATATATATATATATATATATATATATATATATACACAAAGAATTAAGTTAAGCACCCCTACACAACGAATTAAGGTAAGCACCCCCTAATATATATTCTTTGTGTATATGTATACATTGGCATATATTCTAAGGTATGTGAGATCAAATAATGATTGGTATGACATTAGCAATTATCCATTGATGAAATTGAGTGATCAAAGTGAAAAAAAGTGATTGGTTGAGTCAGTGATCCGATCACGTGGGTCCTACACACGTTATTGACGCAAAGATCGCTAGAGGTCTTCTCAGAACAATGACTGTACGTTAGAAAACATAAACGTCATCCACACTGTCCGTGATGGACCTATAGCTCCATACTTAAATTGAGGTGAAAATATGCCTAAAATTCCCAAAAACTTTCACCTTAAATTATTCAGAATAAAATATTGAAAACGGCATGATTGTTATGTTTTTATGTGACCATAATATCACTTCTCCAGAAAATATAGCAATATCATGGGTATATTACACTGTTTTGACGACAACAAACTTGTAATGTGCAAGGTTGTGAAAAAACGGGGGGGGGGTGCTTAACTTAATTCTTTGTGTATATATATATATATATATATATATACAGGGGGCTGCAAAACTAGGTATACAGGAAGGATTATACCAGTATTACGTTTATGTAATTATTTGTCATTTGTAATTTAGGTAAATGTAATTATTTGTAATATGTAATTTAGGGATTAATATGTTTATTATTGATATGTTATTATTGATATGCTTGTATAATCAATAAAATACGTTTTGTGCGCACGTTTTGTTTTTCATTACTGTATACCTACTTTTGCAGCCCCCTGTATGTATATATATATATATATATATATATATATATATATATATATATATATATATATATATATATATATATATATATATATATATATATATATATCCATCCACGATATCCATTTTTCCGTTCTCCAACCTATAGCTTTGTCTTTAAAAACTCAACGTTTCGGCCAGCAACCCAGCGAGCGCTGAGCCTCCACTAGCCTTCATCAAGAGAAGTTCCCTTGTTCACCTCCTCCCAGATATATCTGGGGGGAGGGGTGGGCCTATTCTATCAACCAATCACAAAGCTGCGTTGCGAGACCTCGTGACCATGGACCCATGCTCGCCTTAGCCCTTATGTTGCAAGTGTTTTGTGCGTGTTTGAGCGGTGTATTGTGTTTTGTTGTCCGTGTTGCCTGTGTCGGCTATGTCCCACTTTGTCTTTGTCCTCCACGCATCGATGTCTCTCTGGTGTATTTATGCATGAGAGGTCCGTATGCCTGTGGTAACGCCACAGTCTCCTCTGTCAATGGTGCCCGCGTTTGACCAGTGTGCCAGGCCTCCAGTATTCGCCTCCTGGCCCGGTTCGGGGATGCCGCCAGCACGTTCACATTGTCCCATAGAGGAACATGGCCCGCCCTTATTCCATGCTTGGCGATAGCAGATCTTTCTGGGTGATTACACTCAAAGGCCTTGTGGTGTTCATTAATGCGCTGGCCTAAGGTTCTTCCAGTCTCGCCTATGTATTCTCCACCACAATCACATGGAATGGTGTATACCACACCTGTGCAATCATTCTTCAGTCTTTTGTCTTTGACCTTGGTCAGTGCACGTCTCAAGGTGTATATAGGTTGGTAGTTGACCCTCACCCCGACCGGTCTCAAAATCCTGCCAATCCTTTGAGATACCCGTGGCACAAATGGTAGCACGCAGAAGCCCTTAGGTGGTTCCTGTGGCACGTCCTGGATTCTTGGAGCCGCCAGTACAACCACCTTAGCACGCGCCAGTAAAAAGGGCAAGGAATATACCGTCCACCTTGAAGGGCAAAAGGAGAGAGATCAAGCATCTCAAATGGGTATTGAAAGCCAATGGCTACCCAGACCACCTCTGCCCAAAAATTGAAATGGTACTGGCGGCTCCAATAATCCAGGACGTGCCACAGGAACCACCTAAGGGCTTCTGCGTGCTACCATTTGTGCCACGGGTATCTCAAAGGATTGGCAGGATTTTGAGACCGGTCGGGGTGAGGGTCAACTACCAACCTATATACACCTTGAGACGTGCACTGACCAAGGTCAAAGACAAAAGACTGAAGAATGATTGCACAGGTGTGGTATACACCATTCCATGTGATTGTGGTGGAGAATACATAGGCGAGACTGGAAGAACCTTAGGCCAGCGCATTAATGAACACCACAAGGCCTTTGAGTGTAATCACCCAGAAAGATCTGCTATCGCCAAGCATGGAATAAGGGCGGGCCATGTTCCTCTATGGGACAATGTGAACGTGCTGGCGGCATCCCCGAACCGGGCCAGGAGGCGAATACTGGAGGCCTGGCACACTGGCCAAACGCGGGCACCATTGACAGAGGAGACTGTGGCGTTACCACAGGCATACGGACCTCTCATGCATAAATACACCAGAGAGACATCGATGCGTGGAGGACAAAGACAAAGTGGGACATAGCCGAGAGCCGACACAGGCAACACGGACAACAAAACACAATACACCGCTCAAACACGCACAAAACACTTGCAACATAAGGCGAGCATGGGTCCATGGTCACGAGGTCTCGCAACGCAGCTTTGTGATTGGTTGATAGAATAGGCCCACCTGTCCCCCCAGATATATCTGGGAGGAGGTGAACAAGGGAACTTCTCTTGATGAAGGCTAGTGGAGGCTCGGCGCACGCTGGGTTGCTGGCCGAAACGTTGAGTTTTTAAAGACAAAGCTATAGGTTGGAGAATGGAAAAATGGATATCGTGGATATAATTCCCAACCGCCGTTCATTACTTGATATATATATACTACCGGTCAAAACCTTTAGAACACCTCAATTTTTCCAGTTTTTATTGAAATTTACGCAGTTTAATGTCCAGGGAACAACCTGAAATGGTACAAAGGTAAGCAGTAAACTGCTTGAGGTTTAAAAAAAAGTTTAGGTTAGCAAAAACGGGAAAATAATGTAAATTGCAGTTATATTGCAAAAAAAGGTCTTCTTCAGGGAACAAGTAATGGGTTAACAACTTGCAGCTATTCTGCAGCAATGTAAGTAAATTAAGCCTTGAAAGTTGATGCAAACAATTCCTACAGGTGTCCCAACCTCTGCTGATTACTTGATTACAAACCCCCTGTCTGTATCAAAGCAGTATTGGAACAGACTGTTATTACACCCTCTGGAGCATTATTTGGACAATATTGCACAGCAGGAAGTGGTATATTGGAAACTGGAGGAAACTCTGACAGGAAGAGGTCTGGCAGACCCAAAGCCACAACAGAATCAGAAGACAAGTTTCTGAGGGTCAACAGCTTGCGTGATAGGCGGCTCACAGGACAACAGCTTCAAGCATAGCTTAACAATGGTCGAAGTAAGCAAGTCTCAGTTTCAACTGTGAAGAGAAGACTTCGAGCTGCAGGTTTGACAGTTCGAGTGGCAGTAAGAAAGCCATTCCTAAGATGGCAAAATAAGAAAAAGAGGCTTGCCTGGGCCATGAAGCACTGCCAGTGGACTACTGAAGACTGGAAGAAGGTCTTATGGACCGATGAATCAAAATTTGAAATCTTTGGTTCATCACGCAGGGTTTTTGTACGTCGTCGAGTCGGCGAAATGATGGTTCCTCAGTGTGTGACCGCAACTGTCAAACATGGAGGAGGAAGCGTGATGGTCTGGGGCACTTTTGCTGGATCCAGAGTCGGCGACCTGCACAGAGTGACTGGCACCCTCAACCAAAAGGGCTACCACGGCATTTTGCAGCGCCATGCAATACCCTCTGGAAAACGCCTAGTTGGTCAGGGGTTCATCCTACAGCAAGATAATGACCCTAAACACACCTCCAGGCTATGTCAAAACTACCTTCGAGGAAAAGAACAAGACGGTGGGCTTCAAATCATGGAATGGCCAGCACAGTCTCCAGACTTAAACCCCATCGAGCTGGTTTGGGATGAACTGGACAGAAGGGTGAAAGCAAAGCAACCTACAAGTGCAACACATTTGTGGGAACTTCTGCAACAGTGTTGGGAAGAACTTGCCGAACAATATTTGATTTCCATTGTAGAAAGAATGCTATGAGTGTGTTCGGCGGTTTTATCTGCAATAGGTGGCTACTTTGCTGAGTCTAAAATTTAAATTAAATTTTGTTAAACAAAATGCTTCTATGATTTCTTTTTTATCTCCAATTGTTTATTTGTTCTCTGCTTAATTTCAGAGTACATTGAAACATTAAACTGCGTAAATTTCAATACAAACTGGAAAAATTGAGGTGTTCTAAAACTTTTGAACGGTAGTGTTTATATGTATTCTTTTTTTTTTTGGAATTGCTCTCTCGTACCTAAGCTTTTATAGCTTTGTGAAAGGCAATATGAAATGATCCCCAACTCCAGCTGGAGAGCCGTTTAGATACTGAACATCTAACCAGTATTGGGTGAAATATAAGTTGGTTTCTCGTATAAGTTGGTTGGAATATGAGGAGTTTTTGGAATACGCGAGAGTCGTCTTGCCCCATCCGACCGCACTATTTTTTATTTTTTATTTTTTATTTTTTTTGTATACAAGATCGAGGCTCGTGAAAGAGCGAACATTAATCACACAAAAAGACAAACCGACACATAAAACATATAACATCAGGAGCGGTAGACAAGATGGGGAGAGAGGGGGAAGGACACAAACACAACATTTGAAAGCAGGGACCGAGAGACATGGAGACATCGAGAGATCTGAGAGAGGGCGAGGGCTTTGGGGGGGGGGGGCATGGGAAGGGGGCGGTGGGAGAGGTATAAAACATATAGACACTGCCAGGACTTCCAGGAAAGAAGTTGGAATTTCAAACAAGGTGGATCTGGGGTGAATTAGCGGGGGTAGAAAAGATCAAGGTTTTGGATGGGGGAAGATAAGAGATGGTTGTGAACAGCTGTTTTAAAGACCTGGAGGGAGGAGTGGGATTGAAGGGAGTGAGGGAGTTTGTTCCAGAGGCGGGAGAAAAGAGGAATGAAAGAGTGAAGGTGAGCAGAGAGCCGAGATTTCGGCAGTTTAACCATCAGAGGGTTGCTGGCAGATCTTGTGCGACCTGTAGGAATATTTGGGGGACAGAGCACAGAGAGACCTGGGGGTGCAAGGCCGGAGAGGAGTCGGTAGAAGACAGAAAGACCACCTACCTGCCTGCGGTGAGTGAGTGAAAGGCCCTCAGAGATAGCTTCATCGCGGGAGATTCCAATAATTCTGAAAGCTTTGGTTTCAACAGCGTGAAGCCGAGCTAGGTGTGAGGCAGGAGCACCGGCCCATAGGGGAGAACAGTATTTCATTGAGCTGCGGATGAAAGCCTTGTATGTGGTGAGGAGCTCAGGTGTGCCGAGGAAGGACTTCGCACGACGGAGGATGCCCAGTCGGCGACTGGCTTTGGAGGCCAGCTTGGAAATGTGGTTTTCCCAAGAAAGATCATGGCAGATAGTGAGACCCAAAAGCTTGAGCGACAGAACTTCTTGGAGAGGATTGTTGAGAAAGTAGATGGGAGGGTTGTCCAGTCGATCTTTTCGGAGAGACATAGTAAGAGTGTGAGATTTGTCAGGATTGAAAGACATGTTCCACTTGTTTGACCAGTCTGTGATTTTGTCCAAGTCTTCAGAGAGTGAGGAGGCTGCAGACTGCCGATCTGAGGGAAGAGGAATGGAGCGGCAGAGAGTGGAGTCATCAGCAAAGAGATAGAGAGGATTTTCAAGAGAGTCAGAGAGATCATTGATGAAGACCAGAAAAAGCACGGGGCCCAGAACACTGCCTTGGGGAACTCCAGCCTGAACAGGAAGAGGAGATGAGAGAAACCCATTCAGGGCCACACGTTGACGACGACTAGAGAGGAAGTCCGCCAGCCATGCGTGGAGATTTCCATGGATACCAAAGGAGGAGAGTTTGGTGAGCAGAGCGGGGTGCCAGACCGTGTCGAAGGCACGTGATATGTCGAGGGAGACAGCTCTAATTTCCTGTTTGGCATTGAGGACCTCCATCCATTGTTGAGACAGCAGAAGCAGCATGTCCAGAGTAGAGTGACCTGGTCTGAAACCAAATTGATGATCAGAGATCAAGCCATTGGAGAAGAGGAAAGATTTCATATCCGAGGCAATGATGGATTCCATGACTTTGCTGATAATTGGGAGAAGGCTGATTGGTCTGTAGTTGCTAGGATCTGTTTTTGCACCTTTTTTGTGCATAGCGGTGATGTTGGCTGATTTCCAAGCAGATGGCAGTTGACCTTGAGCAAAAGAGAGGGTGAAGAGAACAGAGAGAGGGTGAGATAGAGCGGCAGAGCAGGATTTTAGGACCCGTGGGCTGATGCCGTCGGGTCCAGTTGCAGAATCAGAGTCGAGGGTTGACAGAAACTTTTCCACCTTGTCAGGAGGAAAGGACACGGAGTCCAGGAGCAGCAGGGTACGACTGGGTATGGTGGGTACAGAGAGGGATGGGTTTGGGACACAAGATTTAGAGGCAAACACAGAGTTGAGGCATTCAGCTTTTTCACGTGCGGAGTCAGCTGTGTAGCCGTTTGAGGTAAGGGAGGGGATGGAGGGGGAACAAACACCAGAAACGGATTTGACCAGATGCCACCAGGATTTGGAAGAGGGAGACAGATAAGAGAGTTCGGTCTTGAGAACGGAGAGATATTGTTTCCTGGCTCTCCTGAGGGTGGACACACACTTGTTTCGGGCTTTGTGAAAGGAAATGAGATTTCCTTCCGTTGGATTTGCTTTCCAGGAGACGAAGGCAAGTTGTTTCTGGGCAACAGCCTCACCACAAGATTCCGTGTACCATGGACGGGAGGAAGGGTATGACAACTGAAGACGAGATGGGATAAATCTGTGCATGAGAGAGAGCAATTTACTTTGGAAGAATTCCCAGGATGAGTTGATGTCAGAGGTGGTAGAGATGGGAGACCAGTCCAGATGATTGATGGCTGCTTGAAGACCGTGCGAGTTGGCCTGAGTGAAATGCCAGACTCGTCGACGCTGAGCAGGCTCCCTGAGGATGGTCAGAGAGATGTCCACTTTAACAAGGACATGATCAGATGATCCGATTGGAGCAGAAGAAGAGCAGCAGACATTTTCAGGGAAGTTAGTCATAACCAAGTCCAGAAGAGAAGATGTTCCGTTGACTGAGATCCGGGTCGGGAAATTGACAGATTGTGTCAGTCCCAGTGAGTCGCAGAAGTCCTTTGCTGAGGAGCCATGGCTGGTGAGAGAGGTACCCACACCCAGCCAACTGGCATGATGACAGTTGAAATCACCACATATGAGGAAGAGTGAGTTGGGATGAGTAGATAGAAGTTGGTCCATATTATCAGACAGCAAGATGTAGATGGAGTCATCACTGTTTGGTGGACGGTACAACACACATATGAACAAGAGGTGGGAGCGAAGGGGAAGCCGTAGCCAGAGGTATTCCTGGGGGTGAGGTGGAGAGAGTGCAGTGCAGGGCGAGTGAGGAAGAGAGTTTTTGATAAAGATAGCAACCCCACCTCCAGGACGAGGCTCAGGTCTATCATACCGGAGGAGGGAGTAACCCGGGAGAGATACTAAGGAATCAGAGACATCATAAAGGAGGAAAGTTTCTGTTAAGCAGATCACGTCTGGTTTGACAGAAGCAACCTGTATGGAGAGATCAGTTAAGTTTGAACGAAGGCCTCGGATGTTTGAGGTCCATACCGTTAATGAAGAGGAAGGGGGAGCATCAGATACAGAACAGGGGGGAGGAGGGGTAGGGTAAGATGTGGAAGAGGTGGAAGAGGTAGGGAGAGCTGTTGAAGGTGTGTCAGAGATTTCAGAATAGCTCGGAGAAAGGGAAGGATGGGGCGGACAAAAGGTTTGATGGTGATTGGGTGAGGCACAATGAGGTGTTATTTGAGGAGGGGGAAGAGCGAGGCAGAAGGTTGGGGGAGATGGAGGTGAGAGTTGGAAGGGGGAAGAAGCGGGGAGGATGCTTTGAGGAGGGGGAGTGAGAGGGGGGAAATTGAGAAGCAATGAGGGTGGGGAGATTTGAAGGGGAGGGGTGAGGGGGGAGTTTGGGAGGGAAGGGACAAGGGGAGGGATTTGAAAGGGATGGGATATGGGGGAGATTTGGAGGGGAGGGGTGAGGGAGGAGTCTAGGAGGGAGGGGGCAAGGGGGGAGATTTGAAAGGGATGGGTGATGGGGAAGATTTGGAGGGGAGGGGTGATGGGGAAGATTTGGAGGGGAGGGGTTATGGGGAAGATTTGGAGGGGAGGGGTGAGATTGGATTTTAGAAAGTGTACGATTTATGGGAAACGAACATTTATTGCAAAATGAGTTTCTTGTGACCTTCGAGTTAAAAATACGTTTAAGGACGCTGGATGGAGGATGGAGTGCAGGAGAGTTTAGGGAATGTAGAAAAAAGGCACTATAGGAGATGGATATTTTTTTTGGGATGAATCGATTTGGTGAGCAAGTCGAAAGCAGCCTTTTAAAGAAGAAGAAGAAAAAGGTGTTATAAAATATGACGGAATACATAACTTGAGGGGAAAGTGTAAACATTGAAGGTTAATGAGTGAAAACTATCTGGGGAAATGGGGGAGAAACACGTGGTCGAAGAACGAACGAACGAATAAGAATGAATAAACGAATGAGAACAGAGAAGGAAATGTTTTTTTTTTTTTTTTTTTTGAGTTGAGATTTACACAAGTAAATAATCCTCAGTTTATTCCTCAAGTAAATAATCCTCAAGTAAATAATCCTCATATTATTCCTCAGTAAATAATCATAACTTATAGAAAAATCATACTAAAATAGCGAAAAACTGACTAAAATCACAAGTTATTCTCCATATTCTTAACCAAAAGTTTGTGGATTATAAAGTTTGACGTTCCACACAACACCCTCCCTACCTTTTACACAAGTGTTTTTTTTAACCCCCATTTGCTCTCAATTTTAGTTCTGCAGCATCAGTGGCCTCAACATATCTGCTCACCAAGGTCAACGCCCAACTCATTAACATTGTAATAGCGTTCATCTTCTAAGGATCCTACAATGCTGCCAGAGAAGCAATTTGATCCTCGGTCGAAGCATCTGACCAGGTTTGGTTTCCAGATGCCTCGGAGGAGTGGTGTCAAGTTGTGGTTTTGGCCTTTTCAATGTTACCAGCACAACGTATGTCTGGAGAGCTTAGTGCTTGTTAATGTCAATGAGAGTGTGTGTCCTCACAATGCACAATAAAGGTTTGAATATGGTCTTCCTTCGGTCAAAATAAATTCGAAAGGTTAATTTTTCTATCGAGGTCGAGCATGATATCTACCACGCAAAGTGCCATAGTGAAACAAATCACGTGATTCGATGTTCAAACACCAAAGGTACCAGGAAGTAAAAAGTATGGAAATAATGACAAGCAGCTTTTGTTTCAAGAATGGAATGTATAACATCAAACCTATTGAAATGTCCTATTGTTGGAATAATTTTTGATATTGTCTTTGATCTTACAACTCACTACCTTGTGGTTCAACTTTGAAGGATGTAAGTTGATTAATTTTGTTCCTCTAACTCTGCTTCGTGATCACCTTTCACCGTGTATTTGTAGCTGTCCTTGGGCAAGAATGATGCCACACAGTACTTGGAAGATGGCAATAACGTTTTATTTTTGGTAAGTAACTCTAATTTTGCTGATGTTCTCAAAAATATTGTTTCGTTACCTGGACGAGAGTGTGGTGAGCTTATGCGATCGAGCAGTGTCTGCAGGTAAGTGTCGAGAAGGCTTCCATTCAACCAACCACAAGATCAGATTCTGCGCATTAACAAAATTTCAGTATTTTATGACATCATTGACTATTGTTCATGATCCAGGTGAGCTTCAAGACCCGTGGTCTTATTTTTAGGTCATCTCATCTCAATTGTCGGAGATATAAAATGTAAAATGGGTTATGATGTCCGGATGTCTGTCCGTCCGCCCGTCCGTCCGTCCGTTAACTTTTTGCTAGTTGTCCCTTATCACCCAGCCGCCGATTGTTCTGAAACGTCACACATGAATACAAGACAGGAGCCCGATTTCAGATCATGGGGGCTCCCAGGGGGGTTACCCCCCAACTTCCGATTCCTACTCGTCCCTTATTTACCAACCAATTTCTCTGAAACCCGACACAGCCCTTCTTGTCGATGGCCCGCACAATCGCTCAGTCTTAGATTTTTCGATTTCGGATCGGTGGGCCACCAAAGGGCTCAGGAGGCTCCCGGGGGATTTCCCACAAATCAGCAAAGGTCTGAACCACAACCGTGAGATGACCGTCAGACCACTCACGGCTATTTATTCTTGTTGACCCCGTGTATCACTAAAAATTATAGTATCCGGATCCTGATCTTCACCAAAATCTAATCAATTTGTCCTTGTCTCACCCACAACCTGTCCACAAAATTCTGTCCGCAAACAACTTTTTGAGATATCCTGCTCACAAACAGACAGAATTAATAAACTTCAAACGAAAGGGGAAAGAAAGAACTTGAACTCGAACCATGAGCAGTATTTCATCAGTCATAACGCTCATAAATATCCGTGCTGGCACCTGTTGTAACGTTGTGTGGTTCAGGAAGGGATTCAAACTACTTACAGGGAAACCCTTCACCTGCAGTGTGCTCAGGTGGGTTGTGAAGGAGTTTGTTACTCCCAGGAAAAGTCGAATCGTCTGATCACCTCGACACAGATACTTTTGAGTTCAGAGTTCATGATTTAAATCTCTTATTGTCCCTGCAGTTAGTCCTTTATCTCTTTTTGTCCCTGCAGTTAGGCCTTTATCTCTTATTGTTCCTGCAGTTAATCCTTTATCTCTTATTGTTCCTGCAGTTAATCCTTTATCTCTTATTGTTCCTGCAGTTAGGCCTTTATCTCTTATTGTTCCTGCAGTTAATCCTTTATCTCTTATTGTTCCTGCAGTTAGTCCTTTATCTCTTATTGTTCCTGCAGTTAGTCCTTTATCTCTTGTTGTTCCTGCAGTTAATCCTTTATCTTTTATTGTTCCTGCAGTTAGTCCTTTATCTCTTATTGTTCCTGCAGTTAGTCCTTTATCTCTTATTGTCCCTGCAGTTAGTCCTTTATCTCTTGTTGTTCCTGCAGTTAATCCTTTATCTCTTATTGTTCCTGCAGTTAGGCCTTTATCTCTTATTGTTCCTGCAGTTAATCCTTTATCTCTTATTGTTCCTGCAGTTAGTCCTTTATCTCTTATTGTCCCTGCAGTTAGTCCTTTATCTCTTATTGTTCCTGCAGTTAGTCCTTTATCTCTTGTTGTTCCTGCAGTTAATCCTTTATCTCTTATTGTTCCTGCAGTTAGGCCTTTATCTCTTATTGTCCCTGCAGTTAGGCCTTTATCTCTTATTGTTCCTGCAGTTAGTCCTTTATCTCTTGTTGTTCCTGCAGTTAATCCTTTATCTCTTATTGTTCCTGCAGTTAGGCCTTTATCTCTTATTGTTCCTGCAGTTAGTCCTTTATCTCTTATTGTTCCTGCAGTTAGTCCTTTATCTCTTATTGTTCCTGCAGTTAGTCCTTTATCTCTTGTTGTTCCTGCAGTTAATCCTTTATCTCTTATTGTTCCTGCAGTTAGTCCTTTATCTCTTATTGTTCCTGCAGTTAGGCCTTTATCTCTTATTGTTCCTGCAGTTAGTCCTTTATCTTTTATTGTCCCTGCAGTTAGTCCTTTATCTCTTATTGTCCCTGCAGTTAGTCCTTTATCTCTTATTGTCCCTACAGTTAGTCCTTTATCTTTTATTGTCCCTACAGTTAGTCCTTTATCTTTTATTGTCCCTGCAGTTAGTCCTTTATCTCTTATTGTTCCTGCAGTTAGTCCTTTATCTTTTATTGTTCCTGCAGTTAATCCTTTATCTCTTATTGTCCCTGCAGTTAGTCCTTTATCTCTTATTGTCCCTGCAGTTAGTCCTTTATCTCTTATTGTTCCTGCAGTTAGTCCTTTATCTTTTATTGTTCCTGCAGTTAATCCTTTATCTCTTATTGTTCCTGCAGTTAGTCCTTTATCTCTTATTGTCCCTGCAGTTAGGCCTTTATCTCTTATTGTTCCTGCAGTTAGTCCTTTATCTCTTGTTGTTCCTGCAGTTAATCCTTTATCTCTTGTTGTTCCTGCAGTTAATCCTTTATCTCTTATTGTTCCTGCAGTTAGGCCTTTATCTCTTATTGTTCCTGCAGTTAGTCCTTTATCTCTTATTGTTCCTGCAGTTAGTCCTTTATCTCTTATTGTTCCTGCAGTTAGTCCTTTATCTCTTGTTGTTCCTGCAGTTAATCCTTTATCTCTTATTGTTCCTGCAGTTAGGCCTTTATCTCTTATTGTTCCTGCAGTTAGTCCTTTATCTCTTATTGTTCCTGCAGTTAGGCCTTTATCTCTTATTGTTCCTGCAGTTAGTCCTTTATCTTTTATTGTCCCTGCAGTTAGTCCTTTATCTCTTATTGTCCCTGCAGTTAGTCCTTTATCTCTTATTGTCCCTACAGTTAGTCCTTTATCTTTTATTGTCCCTACAGTTAGTCCTTTATCTTTTATTGTCCCTGCAGTTAGTCCTTTATCTCTTATTGTTCCTGCAGTTAGTCCTTTATCTTTTATTGTTCCTGCAGTTAATCCTTTATCTCTTATTGTCCCTGCAGTTAGTCCTTTATCTCTTATTGTCCCTGCAGTTAGTCCTTTATCTCTTATTGTTCCTGCAGTTAGTCCTTTATCTTTTATTGTTCCTGCAGTTAATCCTTTATCTCTTATTGTTCCTGCAGTTAGTCCTTTATCTCTTATTGTCCCTGCAGTTAGGCCTTTATCTCTTATTGTTCCTGCAGTTAGTCCTTTATCTCTTGTTGTTCCTGCAGTTAATCCTTTATCTCTTATTGTTCCTGCAGTTAGTCCTTTATCTCTTGTTGTTCCTGCAGTTAATCCTTTATCTCTTATTGTTCCTGCAGTTAATCCTTTATCTCTTATTGTTCCTGCAGTTAGGCCTTTATCTCTTATTGTTCCTGCAGTTAGTCCTTTATCTCTTATTGTCCCTGCAGTTAGTCCTTTATCTTTTATTGTTCCTGCAATTAGTCCTTTATCTCTTATTGTTCCTGCAGTTAGTCCTTTATCTCTTATTGTTCCTGCAGTTAGTCCTTTATCTCTTATTGTCCCTGCAGTTAGTCCTTTATCTCTTATTGTCCCTGCAGTTAGTCCTTTATCTCTTATTGTCCCTGCAGTTAGTCCTTTATCTTTTATTGTTCCTGCAGTTAGTCCTTTATCTCTTATTGTCCCTGCAGTTAGTCCTTTATCTCTTATTGTTCCTGCAGTTAGTCCTTTATCTCTTATTGTCCCTGCAGTTAGTCCTTTATCTTTTATTGTTCCTGCAGTTAGTCCTTTATCTCTTATTGTCCCTGCAGTTAGTCCTTTATCTCTTATTGTTCCTGCAGTTAGTCCTTTATCTTTTATTGTCCCTGCAGTTAGTCCTTTATCTCTTATTGTTCCTGCAGTTAGGCCTTTATCTCTTATTGTCCCTGCAGTTAGTCCTTTATCTCTTATTGTCCCTGCAGTTAGTCCTTTATCTTTTATTGTTCCTGCAGTTAGTCCTTTATCTCTTATTGTTCCTGCAGTTAGTCCTTTATCTCTTATTGTTCCTGCAGTTAGTCCTTTATCTCTTATTGTCCCTGCAGTTAGTCCTTTATCTCTTATTGTCCCTGCAGTTAGTCCTTTATCTCTTATTGTTCCTGCAGTTAGTCCTTTATCTCTTATTGTCCCTGCAGTTAGTCCTTTATCTTTTATTGTTCCTGCAGTTAGTCCTTTATCTCTTATTGTCCCTGCAGTTAGTCCTTTATCTTTTATTGTCCCTGCAGTTAGTCCTTTATCTCTTATTGTTCCTGCAGTTAGTCCTTTATCTCTTATTGTCCCTGCAGTTAGTCCTTTATCTCTTATTGTCCCTGCAGTTAGTCCTTTATGTCTTATTGTCCCTGCAGTTAGTCCTTTATCTTTTATTGTTCCTGCAGTTAGGCCTTTATCTCTTATTGTTCCTGCAGTTAGTCCTTTATCTCTTATTGTCCCTGCAGTTAGTCCTTTATCTTTTATTGTTCCTGCAGTTAATCCTTTATCTCTTATTGTTCCTGCAGTTAATCCTTTATCTCTTATTGTTCCTGCAGTTAGTCCTTTATCTCTTATTGTTCCTGCAGTTAATCCTTTATCTCTTATTATCCCTGCAGTTAGTCCTTTATGTCTTATTGTCCCTGCAGTTAGTCCTTTATCTCTTATTGTTCCTGCAGTTAATCCTTTATCTCTTATTGTCCCTGCAGTTAGTCCTTTATGTCTTATTGTCCCTGCAGTTAGTCCTTTATCTCTTATTGTTCCTGCAGTTAATCCTTTATCTCTTATTGTCCCTGCAGTTAGTCCTTTATGTCTTATTGTCCCTGCAGTTAGTCCTTTATCTCTTATTTTCCCTGCAGTTAATCCCTTATCTCTTATTGTCCCTGCAGTTAGTCCTTTATGTCTTATTGTCCCTGCAGTTACTCCTTTATCTCTTATTGCCCCTGCAGTTAATCCTTTATCTCTTATTGTCCCTGCAGTTAGTCCTTTATCTCTTATTGTTCCTGCAGTTAATCCTTTATCTCTTATTGTCCCTGCAGTTAGTCCTTTATGTCTTATTGTCCCTGCACTTAGTCCTTTATCTCTTATTGTCCCTGCAGTTAATCATTTATCTCTTATTGTCCCTGCAGTTAGTCCTTTATCTCTTATTGTCCCTGCAGTTAGTCCTTTATCTCTTATTGTCCCTGCAGTTAGTCCTTTATCTCTTATTGTCCCTGCAGTTAGTCCTTTATCTCTTATTGTTCCTGCAGTTAATCCTTTATCTCTTATTGTCCCTGCAGTTAGTCCTTTATCTCTTATTGTCCCTACAGTTAGTCCTTTATCTTTTATTGTCCATACAGTTAGTCCTTTATCTTTTATTGTCCCTGCAGTTAGTCCTTTATCTTTTATTGTCCCTGCAGTTAGTCCTTTATCTCTTATTGTCCCTGCAGTTAGTCCTTTATCTCTTATTGTCCCTGCAGTTAGTCCTTTATCTCTTATTGTCCCTGCAGTTAGTCCTTTATCTCTTATTGTTCCTGCAGTTAATCCTTTATCTCTTATTGTCCCTGCAGTTAGTCCTTTATCTCTTATTGTCCCTGCAGTTAGTCCTTTATCTCTTATTGTCCCTACAGTTAGTCCTTTATCTCTTATTGTCCCTACAGTTAGTCCTTTATCTTTTATTGTCCCTACAGTTAGTCCTTTATCTTTTATTGTCCCTGCAGTTAGTCCTTTATCTTTTATTGTCCCTGCAGTTAGTCCTTTATCTCTTATTGTCCCTGCAGTTAGTCCTTTATCTCTTATTGTCCCTGCAGTTAGTCCTTTATCTCTTATTGTCCCTGCAGTTAGTCCTTTATCTCTTATTGTTCCTGCAGTTAATCCTTTATCTCTTATTGTCCCTGCAGTTAGTCCTTTATCTCTTATTGTCCCTACAGTTAGTCCTTTATCTTTTATTGTCCCTACAGTTAGTCCTTTATCTCTTATTGTCCCTACAGTTAGTCCTTTATCTTTTATTGTCCCTGCAGTTAGTCCTTTATCTTTTATTGTCCCTGCAGTTAGTCCTTTATCTCTTATTGTCCCTACAGTTAATCATTTATCTCTTATTGTCCCTGCAGTTAGTCCTTTATCTCTTATTGTCCCTGCAGTTAGTCCTTTATCTCTTATTGTCCCTGCAGTTAATCCTTTATCTCTTATTGTCCCTGCAGTTAGTCCTTTATCTCTTATTGTTCCTGCAGTTAATCCTTTATCTCTTATTGTCCCTGCAGTTAGTCCTTTATCTCTTATTGTTCCTGCAGTTAATCCTTTATCTCTTATTGTTCCTGCAGTTAATCCTTTATCTCTTATTGTCCCTGCAGTTAATCCTTTATCTCTTATTGTCCCTGCAGTTAGTCCTTTATGTCTTATTGTCCCTGCACTTAGTCCTTTATCTCTTATTGTCCCTGCAGTTAATCATTTATCTCTTATTGTCCCTGCAGTTAGTCCTTTATCTCTTATTGTTCCTGCAGTTAGTCCTTTATCTCTTATTGTCCCTGCAGTTAATCCTTTATCTCTTATTGTCCCTGCAGTTAGTCCTTTATCTCTTATTGTTCCTGCAGTTAGTCCTTTATCTCTTATTGTCCCTGCAGTTAATCATTTATCTCTTATTGTCCCTGCAGTTAGTCCTTTAGCTCTTATTGTCCCTGCAGTTAATCATTTATCTCTTATTGTCCCTGCAGTTAGTCCTTTATCTCTTATTGTCCCTGCAGTTAATCATTTATCTCTTATTGTTCCTGCAGTTAATCCTTTATCTCTTATTGTTCCTGCAGTTAATCATTTATCTCTTATTGTTCCTGCAGTTAATCCTTTATCTCTTATTGTCCCTGCAGTTAGTCCTTTATCTTTTATTGTCCCTGCAGTTAATCCTTTATCTCTTATTGTCCCTGCAGTTAGTCCTTTATCTCTTATTGTTCCTGCAGTTAATCCTTTATCTCTTATTGTCCCTGCAGTTAGTCCTTTATCTCTTATTGTCCCTGCAGTTAATCATTTATCTCTTATTGTCCCTGCAGTTAGTCCTTTATCTCTTATTGTCCCTGCAGTTAATCATTTATCTCTTATTGTCCCTGCAGTTAGTCCTTCAGCTCTTATTGTCCCTGCAGTTAATCATTTATCTCTTATTGTCCCTGCAGTTAATCCTTTATCTCTTATTGTTCCTGCAGTTAATCCTTTATCTCTTATTGTCCCTGCAGTTAGTCCTTTATGTCTTATTGTCCCTGCACTTAGTCCTTTATCTCTTATTGTCCCTGCAGTTAATCATTTATCTCTTATTGTCCCTGCAGTTAGTCCTTTATCTCTTATTGTTCCTGCAGTTAGTCCTTTATCTCTTATTGTTCCTGCAGTTAATCATTTATCTCTTATTGTTCCTGCAGTTAGTCCTTTATCTCTTATTGTTCCTGCAGTTAATCATTTATCTCTTATTGTTCCTGCAGTTAGTCCTTTATCTCTTATTGTTCCTGCAGTTAGTCCTTTATCTCTTATTGTGCCTGCAGTTAGTCCTTTATCTCTTATTGTTCCTGCAGTTAATCCTTTATCTCTTATTGTTCCTGCAGTTAATCCTTTATCTCTTATTGTTCCTGCAGTTAATCCTTTATCTCTTATTGTCCCTGCAGTTAGTCCTTTATGTCTTATTGTCCCTGCACTTAGTCCTTTATCGCTTATTGTCCCTGCAGTTAATCATTTATCTCTTATTGTCCCTGCAGTTAGTCCTTTATCTCTTATTGTCCCTGCAGTTAGTCCTTTATCTCTTATTGTCCCTGCAGTTAGTCCTTTATCTCTTATTGTTCCTGCAGTTAATCCTTTATCTCTTATTGTCCCTGCAGTTACTCCTTTATGTCTTATTGTCCCTGCACTTAGTCCTTTATCGCTTATTGTCCCTGCAGTTAATCATTTATCTCTTATTGTCCCTGCAGTTAGTCCTTTATCTCTTATTGTCCCTGCAGTTAGTCCTTTATCTCTTATTGTCCCTGCAGTTAGTCCTTTATCTCTTATTGTCCCTGCAGTTAGTCCTTTATCGCTTATTGTCCCTGCAGTTAATCATTTATCTCTTATTGTCCCTGCAGTTAGTCCTTTATCTCTTATTGTCCCTGCAGTTAGTCCTTTATCTCTTATTGTCCCTGCAGTTAGTCCTTTATCTCTTATTGTTCCTGCAGTTAATCCTTTATCTCTTATTGTCCCTGCAGTTAGTCCTTTATGTCTTATTGTCCCTGCACTTAGTCCTTTATCGCTTATTGTCCCTGCAGTTAATCATTTATCTCTTATTGTCCCTGCAGTTAGTCCTTTATCTCTTATTGTCCCTGCAGTTAGTCCTTTATCTCTTATTGTCCCTGCAGTTAGTCCTTTATCTCTTATTGTCCCTGCAGTTAGTCCTTTATCTCTTATTGTTCCTGCAGTTAATCCTTTATCTCTTATTGTCCCTGCAGTTAGTCCTTTATCTCTTATTGTTCCTGCAGTTAGTCCTTTATGTCTTATTGTCCCTGCAGTTAGTCCTTTATCTTTTATTGTCCCTGCAGTTAGTCCTTCATCTCTTATTGTCCCTGCAGTTAGTCCTTTATCTCTTATTGTCCCTGCAGTTAGTCCTTTATCTCTTATTGTCCCTGCAGTTAGTCCTTTATCTCTTATTGTCCCTGCAGTTAGTCCTTTATCTCTTATTGTCCCTGCAGTTAGTCCTTTATCTCTTATTGTTCCTGCAGTTAATCCTTTATCTCTTATTGTCCCTGCAGTTACTCCTTTATCTCTTATTGTCCCTGCAGTTAGTCCTTTATGTCTTATTGTCCCTGCAGTTAGTCCTTTATGTCTTATTGTCCCTGCAGTTAGTCCTTTATCTCTTATTGTCCCTGCAGTTAGTCCTTTATCTCTTATTGTTCCTGCAGTTAATCCTTTATCTCTTATTGTCCCTGCAATTAGTCCTTTATGTCTTATTGTCCCTGCAGTTAGTCCTTTATCTCTTATTGTCCCTGCAGTTAATCCTTTATCTCTTATTGTCCCTGCAGTTAGTCCTTTATCTCTTATTGTCCCTGCAGTTAGTCCTTTATGTCTTATTGTCCCTGCAGTTAATCCTTTATCTCTTATTGTCCCTGCAGTTAGTCCTTTATCTCTTATTGTCCCTGCAGTTAGTCCTTTATCTCTTATTGTCCCTGCAGTTAGTCCTTTATCTCTTATTGTCCCTGCAGTTAGTCCTTTATCGCTTATTGTCCCTGCAGTTAATCATTTATCTCTTATTGTCCCTGCAGTTAGTCCTTTATCTCTTATTGTCCCTGCAGTTAGTCCTTTATCTCTTATTGTCCCTGCAGTTAGTCCTTTATCTCTTATTGTTCCTGCAGTTAATCCTTTATCTCTTATTGTCCCTGCAGTTAGTCCTTTATGTCTTATTGTCCCTGCACTTAGTCCTTTATCGCTTATTGTCCCTGCAGTTAATCATTTATCTCTTATTGTCCCTGCAGTTAGTCCTTTATCTCTTATTGTCCCTGCAGTTAGTCCTTTATCTCTTATTGTCCCTGCAGTTAGTCCTTTATCTCTTATTGTCCCTGCAGTTAGTCCTTTATCTCTTATTGTTCCTGCAGTTAATCCTTTATCTCTTATTGTCCCTGCAGTTAGTCCTTTATCTCTTATTGTTCCTGCAGTTAGTCCTTTATGTCTTATTGTCCCTGCAGTTAGTCCTTTATCTTTTATTGTCCCTGCAGTTAGTCCTTCATCTCTTATTGTCCCTGCAGTTAGTCCTTTATCTCTTATTGTCCCTGCAGTTAGTCCTTTATCTCTTATTGTCCCTGCAGTTAGTCCTTTATCTCTTATTGTCCCTGCAGTTAGTCCTTTATCTCTTATTGTCCCTGCAGTTAGTCCTTTATCTCTTATTGTTCCTGCAGTTAATCCTTTATCTCTTATTGTCCCTGCAGTTACTCCTTTATCTCTTATTGTCCCTGCAGTTAATCCTTTATCTCTTATTGTCCCTGCAGTTAGTCCTTTATCTCTTATTGTTCCTGCAGTTAATCCTTTATCTCTTATTGTCCCTGCAGTTACTCCTTTATCTCTTATTGTCCCTGCAGTTAGTCCTTTATGTCTTATTGTCCCTGCAGTTAGTCCTTTATGTCTTATTGTCCCTGCAGTTAGTCCTTTATCTCTTATTGTCCCTGCAGTTAGTCCTTTATCTCTTATTGTTCCTGCAGTTAATCCTTTATCTCTTATTGTCCCTGCAATTAGTCCTTTATGTCTTATTGTCCCTGCAGTTAGTCCTTTATCTCTTATTGTCCCTGCAGTTAATCCTTTATCTCTTATTGTCCCTGCAGTTAGTCCTTTATCTCTTATTGTCCCTGCAGTTAGTCCTTTATGTCTTATTGTCCCTGCAGTTAATCCTTTATCTCTTATTGTCCCTGCAGTTAGTCCTTTATCTCTTATTGTCCCTGCAGTTAGTCCTTTATCTCTTATTGTCCCTGCAGTTAAGCCTTTATCTCTTATTGTCCCTGCAGTTAGTCCTTTATGTCTTATTGTACCTGCAGTTAATCCTTTATCTCTTATTGTCCCTGCAGTTAGTCCTTTATGTCTTATTGTCCCTGCAGTTAGTCCTTTATCTTTTATTGTCCCTGCAGTTAGTCCTTTATGTCTTATTGTCCCTACAGTTAGTCCTTTATCTTTTATTGTCCCTGCAGTTAGTCCTTCATCTCTTATTGTCCCTGCAGTTAGTCCTTTATCTCTTATTGTCCCTGCAGTTAGTCCTTTATCTCTTATTGTCCCTGCAGTTAGTCCTTTATCTCTTATTGTTCCTGCAGTTAATCCTTTATCTCTTATTGTCCCTGCAGTTACTCCTTTATCTCTTATTGTCCCTGCAGTTAATCCTTTATCTCTTATTGTCCCTGCAGTTAGTCCTTTATTTCTTATTGTTCCTGCAGTTAATCCTTTATCTCTTATTGTCCCTGCAGTTACTCCTTTATCTCTTATTGTCCCTGCAGTTAGTCCTTTATGTCTTATTGGCCCTGCAGTTAGTCCTTTATGTCTTATTGTCCCTGCAGTTAGTCCTTTATCTCTTATTGTCCCTGCAGTTAGTCCTTTATCTCTTATTGTTCCTGCAGTTAATCCTTTATCTCTTATTGTCCCTGCAATTAGTCCTTTATGTCTTATTGTCCCTGCAGTTAGTCCTTTATCTCTTATTGTCCCTGCAGTTAATCCTTTATCTCTTATTGTCCCTGCAGTTAGTCCTTTATCTCTTATTGTCCCTGCAGTTAGTCCTTTATGTCTTATTGTCCCTGCAGTTAATCCTTTATCTCTTATTGTCCCTGCAGTTAGTCCTTTATCTCTTATTGTCCCTGCAGTTAGTCCTTTATCTCTTATTGTCCCTGCAGTTAAGCCTTTATCTCTTATTGTCCCTGCAGTTAATCCTTTATGTCTTATTGTACCTGCAGTTAATCCTTTATCTCTTATTGTCCCTGCAGTTAATCCTTTATCTGTTATTGTCCCTGCAGTTAGTCCTTTATCTCTTATTGTCCCTGCAGTTAATCCTTTATCTCTTATTGTCCCTGCAGTTAATCCTTTATCTCTTATTGTCCCTGCAGTTAGTCCTTTATCTCTTATTGTTCCTGCAGTTAATCCTTTATCTCTTATTGTCCCTGCAGTTAGTCCGTTATCTCTTATTGTTCCTGCAGTTAATCCTTTATCTCTTATTGTCCCTGCAGTTAGTCCTTTATGTCTTATTGTCCCTGCAGTTAGTCCTTTATCTCTTATTGTCCCTGCAGTTAATCCTTTATCTCTTATTGTCCCTGCAGTTAGTCCTTTATGTCTTATTGTCCCTGCAGTTAGTCCTTTATCTTTTATTGTCCCTGCAGTTAGTCCTTTATGTCTTATTGTCCCTACAGTTAGTCCTTTATCTTTTATTGTCCCTGCAGTTAGTCCTTTATCTCTTATTGTCCCTGCAGTTAGTCCTTTATCTCTTATTGTCCCTGCAGTTAGTCCTTTATCTCTTATTGTCCCTGCAGTTAGTCCTTTATCTTTTATTGTCCCTGCAGTTAGTCCTTTATGTCTTATTGTCCCTACAGTTAGTCCTTTATCTTTTATTGTCCCTGCAGTTAGTCCTTTATCTCTTATTGTCCCTGCAGTTAGTCCTTTATCTCTTATTGTCCCTGCAGTTAGTCCTTTATCTCTTATTGTTCCTGCAGTTAATCCTTTATCTCTTATTGTCCCTGCAGTTACTCCTTTATCTCTTATTGTCCCTGCAGTTAATCCTTTATCTCTTATTGTCCCTGCAGTTAGTCCTTTATCTCTTATTGTTCCTGCAGTTAATCCTTTATCTCTTATTGTTCCTGCAGTTACTCCTTTATCTCTTATTGTCCCTGCAGTTAGTCCTTTATGTCTTATTGTCCCTGCAGTTAGTCCTTTATGTCTTATTGTCCCTGCAGTTAGTCCTTTATCTCTTATTGTCCCTGCAGTTAGTCCTTTATCTCTTATTGTCCCTGCAGTTAGTCCTTTATCTCTTATTGTCCCTACAGTTAGTCCTTTATCTTTTATTGTCCCTGCAGTTCGTCTTTTATCTCTTATTGACCCTACAGTTAGTCCTTTATCTCTTATTGTTCCTGGAGTTAGTCCTTTATCTCTTATTGTCCCTGCAGTTACTCCTTTATCTCTTATTGTTCCTGGAGTTAGTCCTTTATCTCTTATTGTCCCTACAGTTAGTCCTTTATCTTTTATTGTTCCTGGAGTTAGTCCTTGATCTCTTATTGTCCCTGCAGTTACTCCTTTATCTCTTATTGTCCCTACAGTTAGTCCTTTATCTCTTATTGTTCCTGGAGTTAGTCCTTTATCTCTTATTGTCCCTGCAGTTAGTCCTTTATCTCTTATTGTTCCTGGAGTTAGTCCTTTATCTCTTATTGTCCCTGCAGTTACTCCTTTATCTCTTATTGTCCCTACAGTTAGTCCTTTATCTCTTATTGTTCCTGGAGTTCGTCCTTTATCTCTTATTGTCCCTGCAGTTACTCCTTTATCTCTTATTGTCCCTGCAGTGAATCCTTTATCTCTTATTGTCCCTGCAGTTAGTCCTTTATCTCTTATTGTCCCTGCAGTTAGTCCTTTATCTTTTATTGTTCCTGCAGTTAGTCCTTTATCTCTTATTGTCCCTGCAATTAGTCCTTTATCTTTTATTGTTCCTGCAGTTAGGCCTTTATCTCTTATTGTCCCTGCAGTTAGGCCTTTATCTCTTATTGTCCCTGCAGTTAGTCCTTTATCTTTTATTGTTCCTGCAGTTAGTCCTTTATCTCTTATTGTTCCTGCAGTTAGTCCTTTATCTCTTATTGTTCCTGCAGTTAGTCCTTTATCTCTTATTGTTCCTGCAGTTAGGCCTTTATCTCTTATTGTCCCTGCAGTTAGTCCTTTATCTTTTATTGTTCCTGCAGTTAGTCCTTTATCTCTTATTGTTCCTGCAGTTAGTCCTTTATCTTTTATTTTTACTGCAGTTAGTCCTTTATCTCTTATTGTTCCTGCAATTAGTCCTTTATCTTTTATTGTCCCTGCAGTTAGTCCTTTATCTCTTATTGTTCCTGCAGTTAGGCCTTTATCTCTTATTGTTCCTGCAGTTCGTCCTTTATCTCTTATTGTCCCTGCAGTTAGTCCTTTATCTTTTATTGTTCCTGCAGTTAGTCCTTTATCTCTTATTGTCCCTGCAGTTAGGCCTTTATCTCTTATTGTTCCTGCAGTTAGTCCTTTATCTCTTATTGTTCCTGCAGTTAGTCCTTTATCTTTTATTGTTCCTGCAGTTAGGCCTTTATCTCTTATTGTTCCTGCAGTTAGTCCTTTATCTTTTATTGTTCCTGCAGTTAGTCCTTTATCTTTTATTGTTCCTGCAGTTAGTCCTTTATCTCTTATTGTTCCTGCAGTTAGTCCTTTATCTTTTATTGTTCCTGCAGTTAGTCCTTTATCTCTTATTGTTCCTGCAGTTAGTCCTTTATCTTTTATTGTTCATGCAGTTAGTCCTTTATCTCTTATTGTCCCTGCAGTTAGTCCTTTATCTCTTATTGTCCCTGCAATTAGTCCTTTATCTTTTATTGTTCCTGCAGTTAGTCCTTTATCTTTTATTGTCCCTGCAATTAGTCCTTTAACTTTTATTGTTCCTGCAGTTAGGCCTTTATCTCTTATTGTCCCTGCAATTAGTCCTTTATCTTTTATTGTTCCTGCAGTTAGTCCTTTATCTCTTATTGTCCCTGCAATTAGTCCTTTATCTTTTATTGTTCCTGCAGTTAGTCCTTTATCTCTTATTGTTCCTGGAGTTAGTCCTTTATCTCTTATTGTCCCTGCAGTTACTCCTTTATCTCTTATTGTCCCTACAGTTAGTCCTTTATCTCTTATTGTTCCTGGAGTTAGTCCTTTATCTCTTATTGTCCCTGCAGTTAGTCCTTTATCTCTTATTGTTCCTGGAGTTAGTCCTTTATCTCTTATTGTCCCTGCAGTTACTCCTTTATCTCTTATTGTCCCTACAGTTAGTCCTTTATCTCTTATTGTTCCTGGAGTTCGTCCTTTATCTCTTATTGTCCCTGCAGTTACTCCTTTATCTCTTATTGTCCCTGCAGTGAATCCTTTATCTCTTATTGTCCCTGCAGTTAGTCCTTTATCTCTTATTGTCCCTGCAGTTAGTCCTTTATCTTTTATTGTTCCTGCAGTTAGTCCTTTATCTCTTATTGTCCCTGCAATTAGTCCTTTATCTTTTATTGTTCCTGCAGTTAGGCCTTTATCTCTTATTGTCCCTGCAGTTAGGCCTTTATCTCTTATTGTCCCTGCAGTTAGTCCTTTATCTTTTATTGTTCCTGCAGTTAGTCCTTTATCTCTTATTGTTCCTGCAGTTAGTCCTTTATCTCTTATTGTTCCTGCAGTTAGTCCTTTATCTCTTATTGTTCCTGCAGTTAGGCCTTTATCTCTTATTGTCCCTGCAGTTAGTCCTTTATCTTTTATTGTTCCTGCAGTTAGTCCTTTATCTCTTATTGTTCCTGCAGTTAGTCCTTTATCTTTTATTTTTACTGCAGTTAGTCCTTTATCTCTTATTGTTCCTGCAATTAGTCCTTTATCTTTTATTGTCCCTGCAGTTAGTCCTTTATCTCTTATTGTTCCTGCAGTTAGGCCTTTATCTCTTATTGTTCCTGCAGTTCGTCCTTTATCTCTTATTGTCCCTGCAGTTAGTCCTTTATCTTTTATTGTTCCTGCAGTTAGTCCTTTATCTCTTATTGTCCCTGCAGTTAGGCCTTTATCTCTTATTGTTCCTGCAGTTAGTCCTTTATCTCTTATTGTTCCTGCAGTTAGTCCTTTATCTTTTATTGTTCCTGCAGTTAGGCCTTTATCTCTTATTGTTCCTGCAGTTAGTCCTTTATCTTTTATTGTTCCTGCAGTTAGTCCTTTATCTTTTATTGTTCCTGCAGTTAGTCCTTTATCTCTTATTGTTCCTGCAGTTAGTCCTTTATCTTTTATTGTTCCTGCAGTTAGTCCTTTATCTCTTATTGTTCCTGCAGTTAGTCCTTTATCTTTTATTGTTCATGCAGTTAGTCCTTTATCTCTTATTGTCCCTGCAGTTAGTCCTTTATCTCTTATTGTCCCTGCAATTAGTCCTTTATCTTTTATTGTTCCTGCAGTTAGTCCTTTATCTTTTATTGTCCCTGCAATTAGTCCTTTAACTTTTATTGTTCCTGCAGTTAGGCCTTTATCTCTTATTGTCCCTGCAATTAGTCCTTTATCTTTTATTGTTCCTGCAGTTAGTCCTTTATCTCTTATTGTCCCTGCAATTAGTCCTTTATCTTTTATTGTTCCTGCAGTTAGTCCTTTATCTTTTATTGTCCCTGCAATTAGGCCTTTATCTCTTATTGTCCCTGCAATTAGTCCTTTATCTTTTATTGTTCCTGCAGTTACTCCTTTATCTCTTATTGTTCCTGCAGTTAGGCCTTTATCTCTTATTGTCCCTGCAATTAGTCCTTTATCTTTTATTGTTCCTGCAGTTAGTCCTTTATCTCTTATTGTCCCTGCAGTTAGTCCTTTATCTTTTATTGTCCCTGCAGTTAGTCCTTTATCTTTTATTGTCCCTGCAGTTAGTCCTTTATCTTTTATTGTCCCTGCAGTTAGTCCTTTATCTTTTATTGTTCCTGCAGTTAGTCCTTTATCTTTTATTGTCCCTGCAGTTAGTCCTTTATCTTTTATTGTTCCTGCAGTTAGTCCTTTATCTTTTATTGTCCCTGCAGTTAGTCCTTTATCTTTTATTGTCCCTGCAGTTAGTCCTTTATCTTTTATTGTCCCTGCAGTTAGTCCTTTATCTTTTATTGTCCCTGCAGTTAGTCCTTTATCTTTTATTGTTCCTGCAGTTAGTCCTTTATCTTTTATTGTCCCTGCAGTTAGGCCTTTATCTCTTATTGTTCCTGCAGTTAGGCCTTTATCTCTTATTGTCCCTGCAATTAGTCCTTTATCTTTTATTGTTCCTGCAGTTAGTCCTTTATCTTTTATTGTCCCTGCAGTTAGTCCTTTATCTTTTATTGTCCCTGCAGTTAGTCCTTTATCTTTTATTGTCCCTGCAGTTAGTCCTTTATCTTTTATTGTCCCTGCAGTTAGTCCTTTATCTTTTATTGTTCCTGCAGTTAGGCCTTTATCTTTTATTGTCCCTGCAGTTAGTCCTTTATCTTTTATTGTTCCTGCAGTTAGGCCTTTATCTTTTATTGTTCCTGCAGTTAGTCCTTTATCTTTTATTGTCCCTGCAGTTAGTCCTTTATCTTTTATTGTCCCTGCAGTTAGGCCTTTATCTTTTATTGTCCCTGCAGTTAGTCCTTTATCTTTTATTGTCCCTGCAGTTAGTCCTTTATCTTTTATTGTTCCTGCAGTTAGGCCTTTATCTTTTATTGTCCCTGCAGTTAGTCCTTTATCTTTTATTACCTTCGCAAAAGCGGAAGGTTATGTTTTGATCGCTGTGTATTTATTTGTATGTCTGTGTGTGTGTGTGTGTGTATGTTATTCGCATAACTCAAAAAGTATTCAACCGATTCGCATGAAATTTGGTGGGATGATAGGTTATTATCCGGGAACCATTTGATTCGATTTTGGAATCGATCGGGTCAAAGGTCAAGGTCAAGGTCATGAAAAGGTCAAAATCGTCTTTTTACCATAGCGCGGTCAATTTGTGTCCAATTTGTATGAAACTAATGCCAAAATGCTTTGCTACACAGATCTTGTAGTCTTTTATTTTGGCAACAAAAGTAGCTGCGGCGAAGGTATGCGCTCTACCGAGTGCCCGTTCTAGTTGTTCCTGCAGTTAGGCCTTTATCTTTTATTGTTCCTGCAGTTAGTCCTTTATCTTTTATTGTTCCTGCAGTTAGTCCTTTATCTCTTATTGTCCCTGCAGTTAGTCCTTTATCTCTTATTGTCCCTGCAGTTAGTCCTTTATCTCTTATTGTTCCTGCAGTTAATCCTTTATCTCTTATTGTTCCTGCAGTTAGTCCTTTATCTTTTATTGTTCCTGCAGTTAGTCCTTTATCTTTTTTTGTCCCTGCAATTAGTCCTTTATCTTTTATTGTTCCTGCAATTAGTCCTTTATCTTTTGTTGTTCCTGCAGTTAGTCCTTTATCTCTTATTGTCCCTGCAGTTAGTCCTTTATCTCTTATTGTCCCTGCAGTTAGGCCTTTATCTCTTATTGTCCCTGCAGTTAGTCCTTTATCTCTTATTGTCCCTGCAGTTAGGCCTTTATCTCTTATTGTCCCTGCAGTTAGTCCTTTAGCTCTTATTGTCCCTGCAGTTAGTCCTTTATCTCTTATTGTCCCTGCAGTTAGTCCTTTATCTCTTATTGTCCCTGCAGTTAGGCCTTTATCTCTTATTGTCCCTGCAGTTAGTCCTTTATCTCTTATTGTTCCTGCAGTTAGTCCTTTATCTCTTATTGTTCCTGCAGTTAGTCCTTTATCTCTTACTGTCCCTGCAGTTAGTCCTTTATCTCTTATTGTTCCTGCAGTTAGTCCTTTATCTCTTATTGTTCCTGCAGTTAGTCCTTTATCTCTTATTGTTCCTGCAGTTAGTCCTTTATCTTTTATTGTCCCTGCAGTTAGGCCTTTATCTCTTATTGTCCCTGCAGTTAGTCCTTTAGCTCTTATTGTCCCTGCAGTTAGTCCTTTATCTCTTATTGTCCCTGCAGTTAGTCCTTTATCTCTTATTGTCCCTGCAGTTAGTCCTTTATCTCTTATTGTCCCTGCAGTTAGGCCTTTATCTCTTATTGTCCCTGCAGTTAGTCCTTTATCTCTTATTGTCCCTGCAGTTAGTCCTTTAGCTCTTATTGTCCCTGCAGTTAGTCCTTTATCTCTTATTGTCCCTGCAGTTAGTCCTTTAGCTCTTATTGTCCCTGCAGTTAGTCCTTTATGTCTTATTGTCCCTGCAGTTAGTCCTTTATCTCTTATTGTCCCTGCAGTTAGGCCTTTATCTCTTATTGTCCCTGCAGTTAGGCCTTTATCTCTTATTGTCCCTGCAGTTAGTCCTTTATCTCTTATTGTCCCTGCAGTTAGTCCTTTATCTCTTATTGTCCCTGCAGTTAGTCCTTTATCTCTTATTGTCCCTGCAGTTAGTCCTTTATCTCTTATTGTCCCTGCAGTTAGTCCTTTATCCCTTATTGTCCCTGCAGTTAGTCCTTTAGCTCTTATTGTCCCTGCAGTTAGTCCTTTATCTCTTATTGTCCCTGCAGTTAGTCCTTTATCTCTTATTGTCCCTGCAGTTAGGCCTTTATCTCTTATTGTCCCTGCAGTTAGTCCTTTATCTCTAATTGTCCCTGCAGTTAGTCCTTTATCTCTTATTGTCCCTGCAGTTAGTCCTTTATCTCTTATTGTCCCTGCAGTTAGTCCTTTATCTCTTATTGTCCCTGCAGTTAGTCCTTTAGCTCTTATTGTCCCTGCAGTTAGTCCTTTAGCTCTTATTGTCCCTGCAGTTAGTCCTTTATGTCTTATTGTCCCTGCAGTTAGGCCTTTATCTCTTATTGTCCCTGCAGTTAGTCCTTTATCTTTTATTGTCCCTGCAGTTAGGCCTTTATCTCTTATTGTTCCTGCAGTTAGTCCTTTATCTTTTATTGTCCCTGCAGTTAGGCCTTTATCTCTTATTGTCCCTGCAGTTAGTCCTTTAGCTCTTATTGTCCCTGCAGTTAGTCCTTTATCTCTTATTGTCCCTGCAGTTAGTCCTTTATGTCTTATTGTCCCTGCAGTTAGTCCTTTATCTCTTATTGTCCCTGCAGTTAGGCCTTTATCTCTTATTGTCCCTGCAGTTAGGCCTTTATCTCTTATTGTCCCTGCAGTTAGTCCTTTATCTCTTATTGTCCCTGCAGTTAGTCCTTTATCTCTTATTGTCCCTGCAGTTAGTCCTTTATCTCTTATTGTCCCTGCAGTTAGTCCTTTATCTCTTATTGTCCCTGCAGTTAGTCCTTTATCCCTTATTGTCCCTGCAGTTAGTCCTTTATGTCTTATTGTCCCTGCAGTTAGTCCTTTATCTCTTATTGTCCCTGCAGTTAGTCCTTTAGCTCTTATTGTCCCTGCAGTTAGTCCTTTATGTCTTATTGTCCCTGCAATCTTCTATTTATGAAAGGAGAGGCATCCATCCATCAGCATGTGTCCATCACGCTTCATTCTAAATGGTTCTTGCTGTCGTAGAATAAAAAAAGAAAGAAAATCACACCCTTGTTGAAAGGAAGTGATTCAGTTTGGCATTTTTAATATGAAATAGGCGAAGCCGAGAAACGACCAAAACCCATTAGAACCCTTTAGAATTACCCTTTAGAACCCATCAGAATTACCCATTAGAACCCACGAGAATGACCCATTAGAACCCTTTATAATTACCCTTTAGAACACTTTAGATATACTGTTTAAAACACTCTAGAATTACCTTTTAGAACCTATTAGATATACTGTTTAGAATCCATTAGAATTACCCTTTAGAATCCTTTAGATATAATGTTTAGAATCCATTAGAATTACCCTTTAGAACCTATTAGATATACTGTTTAGAATCCATTAGAATTAGCCTTTAGAATCCTTTAGATATACTATTTAGAATCCATTAGCATTACCCTTTATAATCCTTTAGATATACTGTTGAGAATCCATTAGAATTACCCTTTAGAATCCTTTAGATATACTGTTTAGAATCCATTAGCATTACCCTTTATAATCCTTTAGATATACTGTTGAGAATCCATTAGAATTACCCTTTAGAATCCTTTAGATATACTGTTTAGAATCCATTAGAATTATCCTTTAGAACCCTTTAGATTTACTGTTGAGAATCCATTAGAATTACCCTTTAGAATCCTTTAGATATACTGTTTAGAATCCATTAGAATTAGCCTTTAGAATCCTTTAGATATACTGTTTAGAATCCATTAGAATTA
This sequence comes from Myxine glutinosa, assembly GCF_964187855.1. Taxonomy (NCBI): domain Eukaryota; kingdom Metazoa; phylum Chordata; class Myxini; order Myxiniformes; family Myxinidae; genus Myxine; species Myxine glutinosa. Next base: position 238,777,421 of record NC_136262.1, on the reverse strand, counting down.
CCCTTTATAATCCTTTAGATATACTGTTGAGAATCCATTAGAATTACCCTTTATAATCCTTTAGATATACTGTTTAGAATCCATTAGAATTACCCTTTATAATCCTTTAGATATACTGTTGAGAATCCATTAGAATTACCCTTTAGAATCCTTTAGATATACTGTTTAGAATCCATTAGAATTACCCTTTAGATATACTGTTTAGAATCCATTAGAATTAGCCTTTAGAATCCTTTAGATATACTGTTTAGAATCCATTAGAATTACCCTTTATAATCCTTTAGATATACTGTTGAGAATCCATTAGAATTACCCTTTAGAATCCTTTAGATATACTGTTTAGAATCCATTAGAATTACCCTTTAGATATACTGTTTAGAATCCATTAGAATTAGCCTTTAGAACCCTTTAGATTTACTGTTGAGAATCCATTAGAATTACCCTTTAGAATCCTTTAGATATACTGTTTAGAATCCATTAGAATTACCCTTTAGATTCCTTTAGATTTACTGTTTAGAATCCATTAGAATTAGCCTTTAGAATCCTTTAGATATACTGTTTAGAATCCATTAGAATTACCCTTTAGATATACTGTTTAGAATCCATTAGAATTAGCCTTTAGAATCCTTTAGATATACTGTTTAGAATCCATTAGCATTACCCTTTAGAACCCTTTAGATTTACTGTTTAGAATCCATTAGAATTACCCTTTAGAATCCTTTAGATATACTGTTTAGAATCCATTAGAATTATCCTTTAGAACCCTTTAGATTTACTGTTGAGAATCCATTAGAATTACCCTTTAGAATCCTTTAGATATACTGTTTAGAATCCATTAGAATTACCCTTTAGATTCCTTTAGATTTACTGTTGAGAATCCATTAGAATTACCCTTTAGAATTCTTTAGATATACTGTTTGGAATCCATTAGAATTACCCTTTAGAACCTATTAGATATACTGTTTAGAATCCATTAGCATTACCCTTTATAATCCTTTAGATATACTGTTTAGAATCCATTAGAATTACCCTTTATAATCCTTTAGATATACTGTTTAGAATCCATTAGCGTTACCCTTTAGATTCCTTTAGATATACTGTTTAGAATCCATTAGCGTTACCCTTTAGATTCCTTTAGATATACTGTTTAGAATCCATTAGAATTACCCTTTAGATTCCTTTAGATATACTGTTTAGAATCCATTAGAATTACCCTTTATAATCCTTTAGATATACTATTTAGAATCCATTAGAATTACCCTTTAGATTCCTTTAGATATACTGTTTAGAATCCATTAGAATTACCCTTTATAATCCTTTAGATATACTGTTTAGAATCCATTAGAATTACCCTTTATAATCCTTTAGATATACTATTTAGAATCCATTAGAATTACCCTTTAGATTCCTTTAGATATACTGTTTAGAATCCATTAGAATTACCCTTTATAATCCTTTAGATATACTATTTAGAATCCATTAGAATTACCCTTTAGATTCCTTTAGATATACTGTTTAGAATCCAATAGAATTACCCTTTAGATTCCTTTAGATATACTGTTTAGAATCCATTAGAATTACCCTTTAGATTCCTTTAGATATACTGTTTAGAATCCATTAGAATTACCCTTTATAATCCTTTAGATATACTGTTTAGAATCCATTAGAATTACCCTTTATAATCCTTTAGATATACTATTTAGAATCCATTAGAATTACCCTTTAGATTCCTTTAGATATACTGTTTAGAATCCAATAGAATTACCCTTTAGATTCCTTTAGATATACTGTTTAGAATCCATTAGAATTACCCTTTAGACTTCAGAAGGACATGGAAGGAGCACACAAAAGGAAATGTAATAATACTTATCGAAGAAAAAGAAAAACTTACAAGAGTGTAGGGAAGAACACAAACAACTACAACCATAGCAGCAGCGACGACATCAACAACTACGTGTTGTAACATATCCTTTTTCGAATGTTTTACTTCATTTTAAATCCTCATTGCGATTTACAAGTGGACATCTATATATATAAACCAGTTGTCTGTGTGTGTGTGTGTCCAGTTTTTGTGTCTGCGTTTTATTCAGAGATGGCTGAACGGATCTTCATCAAACTTTCAGAGGTTCATCAGTGAGTGCCTGTGAGTGTTTTCGGCAAAATAAAGTTCGTTTTTTTGGAGTAAAAAAAAAAAAAAAAAAAAAAAAAAAAAAATAAATAAATCGCTCGATAGTGCCGAAGACTTTTTAAATTAATGACAGTTATATATAAGTACACATTCGCATAAATAAATACAAAACAATCACCAGACATTTGAACACAAATAAATGAAACAATTCCGGAAGTGTACGAAGTTGGTAGTACGGCTTCTTCTTCTTCCTGATTGGCAACACACTTAACTCAGAAACGTGATGAACGCCACATTCACCCACCAGCATATATATATGAACCCCCTACCTCTCCTGCCTCCCTTCCCCTCCCCTTCCCCCCCCCCCTTGCCCACTCCCTCTCCCCTCGCCCCCTTCCCCCCTCCCCATTTATTTTGATAAAACCTGTCATTGAAGTGTTGGGCATAGTCGAAAGGGAGTAGGAGGAGAGAGAGAGGAGCAGGAGAAGGGGTGAGCATGGATCAGGAGGGGTGAATGGGGAGCAGGAGAAGGGAGCAGGGATGTGTTACATATCAATAAGCTTGAAGAGTGCTCGCCAAGTGGCTCAAGCACTCAAGCGAGCACTCCAACAAAATGGTTGTTAAGGAACGGCTGGCTTGGCAAGCGATAGCAAGCCGATTGCTTCTGGTTAAAATGGATGAAAATATTCGGCAGATCCGACCCGCCAATCCCCACTTCTTTAATACCTTGAAATTGACTCGAGCAAAGCATTGTGGATCCAAATCGATTCACAGAAGGGTACCAACGTACGCATACTCTAAAAGGCACGGAAATACCCCGGAAAATCTTGTTCCGAGTTAGGTAAACCACAGGGTTAGTGAAACCGGTTTGGGTGTGAAAGGGATGGAGGGGTAAAGAAGCACGGGGTGAGAAAATTTTCCCATGGGGGTAAGCAGTGTGTTGTGTGAATGGGGTGTAATATAAAGTCTGTAAAAGAAAATGGAGGGGCTTCATAGAGTACCAATTCAATGCATATTCTCCAAAAGGAAGTGTTTGCTAATCATGGACCGTGAGGCATTGTCGATCTATGAACAAAGGAGACTGCACATAAGCACACACCCATAAGTTGCATACCGAACAAAAATGATGGTGAATAAGATACATACCTCTGGAAAAGAGATGCGGTCTTTGTGGAGGGTCGAAGAGGTGGCATACATTGGGTAAGATTTGTGATGCTCACTTGGATTGTAGCTGGAGTTATGCACGCTGGACTTGTAGTGACAGATGAGATACACCACCTGGTGAGATATCCGCCAGTCAGACTTTGTTTTATGACCTGTAGGCCTCGACCGTTCTTTGTTCCATATCCCATTCCAAAAGCTCACTCATGTTTCCGAATCCCCGCAACCATGCAACACCCGTCCCTTCGTGACTCGTGCGTCTCCCAGCCAATTCCTCATGTTGGCATTTGTCGTCTGGATCGTTATCAGGTAAGCTAATCATAAATGGTCTTTCTGGAGTCTAACCTTACGCATCCTTGTGAGCTAGCGGCCATTTTGTTTTGCACTAGTCAGATTTATAGGAGCTTCTTTTTGAGTGGGTGTCAAAACTGCACTTATGGATATAAGCTGTAACATTTCATAAAGTGTATTATAAACTTGTCAATAAATCTGTTGTGAAGTTCATAGCTTTCCGGAGCAAATATAAACGAGGAGTGCGTGTTCTTGGATCAATATCTCTTCTTGTTTATGTCACTGTTTCACTGGACGGTGCATTAGGTTTTTTACTAATCATTATTTACATATATTGATCTGTCTAAAATCATTACCAATCCGCTTTTATTTCCCTGACGGTTCCATTTTGTTTGCTGATGATTCCCAGTCCACCTGAATCGCCCCTCTCATGGTGGTTAGCATCCCTCTCAACATTTGATACATGAAACACCTGATACATGAAACCTGATACATGTATTCCTGTATTCCTGGTACATGAAACACACTGCAACCCATGCCTGCAGAAAACTGATTTTTTTTTTGGAACGCCGGCATGCAATCATGTAATTTTGTTTAAATAAAAGTTATTCATGTGTAGTCGCTGCTATGTTCAGAGTTTTTATGTCGATCGCTGAAGCGGTTATGGAGAAAACTAATTTAAAAGCAAATAAAGGTGAAAAGGAAAGGTGAGGGCCTCCGCCAACATTCCGCAACATGGTCAAGGATGACTGTGGATGTCTATTACAAGTAATAACAAGAAAAAGACCAATCAGATATTGCAAACCCTTGCCAGGATGTATTTTCAGTGGTTTTTAAGGCTTTTGTGTTAAAACAAATATGGCGACCGAACCACGTGATCGATGACGTCATCATTATTTTTTTTCTAAACTAATTTATTCCTAGATTATGCTCAACAAATTTCATCTTGATCAGATGAAGTTTTGTACTTGTCGAATTATGACATCATAATGGAGGCATCTATGACAGTATGACATCATCATTAACATATTTTATTCCCCATGGAGAGTTCTTTACAATGAGCCATGTCTCACTTTATTCTATTCAGCGCTTTCCGAGATATAGAGGTGCAAAATTTTTCGATTTTTCCAAGATGGCGGCCGAACCACGTGAGCTATGACGTCATAATTATCATAAAAAAATTATACAGGTTGAGTTGCACCGATGGTGAAAATTACCTGTCAATCGGACCAACAGTTGTAGAGAAAATCATATTTATTCTGTGCGGACAAAGAAACAAACAGACTCAAATGCAATACCCTCTCCTCTGGCGAGGGTAACTAGAACGGCACTCGGTTAAATATCTGTTAAAGGACAGATTGGGTCCAGGTGTATAGCGAGCGCCCAGCACGAGGACCGTGCCTGTGTCCGGCCATTTCGCTCAGTCGTCATTCGTGTAACGGGGGCAGGGCACCGATCAGCGCAATGCATTGATTGGCTCATTGGTTCCATTGGAGCACGGTATTGTGGCAAACAGGCCTGCCTCGGAACAATATAATCAGTTGGCCGTCGTGACCGCTTTGACTTGGTTCATCAGGATTCGGACCAGGCACCTGACCGACCTGACGGCTGTACCAATATGAAGATGGTTTCTAATGAGTATTTTTAATGTTTGCAATGAAATATTGACCTTATCTTGAGACCATGTGATTATAGTGCTGGACTTACCAAAGTAATGAAGAAAACAATGTTGAGAAACAAGCTCACAGCCGTAACAACAACAAGTGCCACGGCCCATGGAGGGAAAGGGTTAACAGTGGGCCAGGGTGGCAGTCCTAAAACGACAAGTTCGGGAAACATTGTATTGCAGGGATTTTAAAATAATGATCAATTATTAAAGAATAAATAAATAATTTTTTTTCTCATATATGTTGTGATAGTGCAGTACATCTAAGGTAACAAAACAAACTTTCCTTCATCACAGTGAACACAATTGAAAACGAGTCCTTACAAAGACTGGAGTTGATCTGCGTTAGCAGACAAAAAGGACGGCGAATGTTCTCAATCAAATGTTGAGAGGGATGCTAACCACCATGAGAGGGGCGATGAACAATCAAAGGACACAAATCATCTGAGTCCTGACACAACGTGGTTACCTGAGGTTGGGGATGTTGTTGTTGATGCTCCAGTGGTCCCTGATTGTGATATATCTGCAGTTGGAAAAGACAGAGTTTTTATTTTTTGGGGGGATTTTTCTTGCAAAATGAAATGCACAACAAGAAAAAACGAATAAACAACAAAGATAAAGATGATAATGGATTGAATTTATGATTTTCTTCCAACCACGGATGTATAACGGCAACACCTTAGTTGGAATAGATCGAGGGCAAATCAAAATGAATGAGTGTGCAAGGCCCATTCAAAATGGTCCAAGACAAGCCAAAAATGTGTATGTGTGTATATATATATATATATTGTTGCGGATTCGGGGGTCGGCGTTCCCCTTATCAAAGGGGGGTTAATCCCCTTGTCTTTTAAGCTGGCCGTCCCTCAATCCTGGAAATTATGGCGCTCCTCCCAGTCGGAATTAGCTAGGGTGATTGGCCAATGAAGTCCCAAATACCTACGTACTAACCCCGACCGCGAGCAGGGAAATAACTCCCGCTCGAACCACGGACAAGATGGAAATTGCCGAGCGGTTAGCAATCCGCGGCCCGAGCCGTTAACAATAAAACTGAACCCGATTCTGAGCGGTTCCTATCGTGCCATAGGTACTCAATTGAAAGAAAGGACGCAAACGATCGAATGAGAGGAAACCCAGAAAATAAGAAGAACAAAGAGTGGGTTTATTAATTACTAGGGCATGCCCGTACTATATCTATATCTAAAATTATATCCCCCCCCTCTATTTACATGAAATGGTTTGGTCCAAAGCGAACGGCTTGCGAGTACGGTGACAATCCCCCCCCCTCTATTTACATGAAATGGTTTGGTCCATTCGCAAAGCCAAAGCGAACGGCAGTTACGAATCGCAGTTACGATGAATCGCAAAGTAGTTTTAATTAGTTTTAAAACATAGTTTAACGCCAACATAGTTTGCCAACGTGAAATAAATGAATACGCTCTCAAATGTGCCGTCCGAGGCAGAGTCTGTTCGGCACGTTCGGCACACGTGATAGCTCGCTGCTCTCTGATTGGTTGAATCGTTTTTTGGACATAGCTCGGTAACTACTTGTCCGATTAATATGAAACCTTGAAAAGGCACATCCTCGGGTCCCCAGCAATATACCTGGCAAGTTTCAAGTATATCGGACCGGTAGTTGTCGAGAAACAGCGGTCGCATACACACACACACACACAGACAGAGATTAGTGGAATTATAGATAGATATACAAGAACCCAAAAGAAGAGGAAATGAAAGCAATATACAGAGCAAAAGGACACAGGGCAAGCTTAACTATACAGTCTTACTTACAACCCCGGCCAAACAAACAGACTCACATGGGATGGTCGTGGTAGGAGGAGAAGGTCCAAGCAGATGGTTCCAGGCTCCGGGTCCACGGCGAAGAATGGCAGGTAACTAGCGTGTATCGTTGGTGCGTGACCGGACCTTACATATGGCGGGGGGGGGGGGGGGAGTCCTTCGCAAGTCCGTATGCGCAGTTCCTATGAATTCATATGAATTAGGAGTTCCCCAGCGCAGCTCGTTCCAACGCAGCTTTGTCCGTGCCCTCTCTGTTAGCGCGGCTCTCCCACTCACTCTGCTCGTGAACTCCTTACTCAGCTTCTCTCCCTCCTCTCTCTTTGGTGTTCTCTCAACAGCAACGGTCCCCTGTGCAGTCGTTTTTAGCAGTCCTCGCGCTTGCGCTTATATAACGCGCTTAGAAATCAATGAACGCTTCATCGAGCCACGCCTATCAGTGAGCTCACCTCAGCCCTGATTGGGTAGCGAGGGCTCACCGGCTCCGCCCTTGACGGAACGTTGACAGGGCCACGCCTCGTTCTTGGTGCTCCGCGTGCGTAATGGCGGCCGGGGTGAGCGCTGAAGGCAGCGATGATGGCTCAATGCAGCGAACGCTGCTGGCAAGCGAAGGCACGTTATAGAATTGGGAGGGACAAGCCCCGACTATATATATAATAAATAACCACCTTTAGAGGCCATTTTTCCCCGCAAAGCGGGGGTTGGCCTTTTTCAGGAACCGTGGTTGTTGTTGTTTTTCGGTCCCCTTTTTGAAGCAATGTTTTACGGCCGGATGCCCTTCCTGACGCCAACCCTTTTTGCCGCCTTTAACGACAAACAGGGAATTACCAGTGAACTGGTACTCAATTAGCCGACCTTGGAAGGATGACAGGCTGAGTCAACCCCCCTGGCGTTAATTCAGCGATCGACCGGGATTCGAACCCAGGATCCTAGGATCCTAAGCCGGCACCCTAGCCGCTAGCCCAACACCAGGGTTCACCCTGGTGGGCAATGGGTTCACCCCCGACTGTAGGTGGGCAATGGGCATGATGGAGTAGCTCGGAGAGAGAGAGGTTCGAATGTGAGGAATGGGACCTACCTTATTTGATTAATGCAACGCAGATCGATGATTGGGAACACAGCCTTATCTGAAACACATACTAAGGAAATAACTGAAAGTCCTATGGTGTCCTACGTGTGGCATATGGACGAACTATGGGTGTGACCTTTGACCTTATTAAATGATGGGATATTTACAAGTTATTATTTACAAGTATTTACAAGTGAGGGGTTCTCAAAACCGCAACACTATTTACAGTCACGTGAAAAAGTAAGTACACCCCATGTAAAGTTTTGACTTTTTCAACATATTTCAACATACAGCTATTTGATCTTCATTTCAATAGTATTGATAGATAAAGGTGATATAATATAACAAATATCATGAAAGCTTTACATTTTGTAGTCCATTGTATAATTTAAATAAATATAAATGCAAATTTCGCATGTGGAAAAAGTAAGTACACCCTTGGCTCTAATAGGTGGTATTGCCCCCTTTGGCAGAAACAACCTCAAGTAGACGTTTGTTATAACTGTCTACCAATCTCTGACATCGACTGGGAGAAATTTTTTCCCACTCCTCCATGCAGAATTATTTCAGCTGTGCGATGTTTGAGGGGTTTCTTGCATGCACGGCTCGTTTCAAATCCCCCCACAACATCTCGATGGGATTTAGATCCGAGCTTTGACTTGGCCATTCCAGAACCCTCCATTTCTTTCTTTTCAGCCATTCCTTGGTGGATTTACTGGTATGTTTAGGGTCATTGTCATGTTGCAAGGTCCACCTTTGGTTGAGCTTCAACTCTCTGACAGATGGCCTCACATTATCCTCAAGCACACTCTGGTACAATGAAGAATTCATCGTGGATTCTATTATGGTGAGCTGCCCAGGCCCTGATGCAGCAAAGCTGCCCCAAACCATAATATTTCCACCACCATGCTTTACAGTTGGTATCAGGTTCTTGTGGTCAAATGCTGTCTTTGGTTTTCGCCAAACATGTCTTCTGGTATTGTGGCCAAATAGCTCTATCGTTGACTCATCTGTCCAGAGCACATTGTTCCAGAAGTGCTGGTCTTTGCCTAGGTGTTCATTGGCAAACTTTACTCTTGCCCTGATGTTCTTTCTGGACAGCAAAGGTTTCCTCCTGGCACACCTCCCATGTAGATCAAATGTGTGCAGCCTCTTTCTAATGGTAGACTCGTGCACTTTGACATCAACAGTGGCAAGAGCTACCTGTAGGTCCCGTGATGATATTCTGGGGTTCTTTGAGACTTCTTTCAGAATCTTGCGGTCTGCTCTCGGGCTGAACTTGCTGGGGCGGCCTGGCCTGAACAAGTTGGCAGTTGTTTGGAATCTTCTCCACTTGTAGATGATCTTCCGGACAGTCGAATGATTGATTTTCAAATTGTTTGGAGATCTTTTTAAATCCCTTCCCAGACTTGTGGGCATCTATAACCTTCTTTCTGAAGGCATCAGAGAGCTCTTTTGATCTAGGCATGGTGACGCCGCACATTTCAGCAACAAAGCGCAAACCAAACGAAATGTCTGAGGTTTAAATAAGACAGGTTCCTCCAAGATCCTCTCTAACGATGTTCTAATCATTTGCACCTGAGCTGGTGCACCTGATTCTAATTTTAGGTATTTGAAGTAGAGATAAATGTCGGGGTGTACTTACTTTTTCCACATGTGAAATTTGCATTTATGTTAATTTAAATCATAGAATGGACTACAAAATGTAAATGTTTCATGATATTTGTTGTATTATATTAAAGCGCGGCGTTACGCGCGCTGCTTGTGAGCAAGGAGGAAGCGGACATGCGGTAACATATAAACGTCTTTATTGTAAGACTACACTGTAACACTGAACTCTTCCGGGCTGGTCGCCCGGTGTATATCCTGAGGCCACGCCTACCCCTCGGGCGTGGCCACCACCCACTTGGTGCGTGGAATGATGTCACCACGCCAGTGGGCTTTTGTGTCCGCCACACGCGCCCCCCCAGAATTCCCGCGCACCTGGAGGGCCAGTTTGCGGGGCAGACGAATGACCCGGCCGAAGCGCCCCCTGGCGATCGGCGGCGTCCGGGGTGCAGGGATACCAGGTGGGATGCCCCTGGCTGCCCCTGGGATGGGTGCAGGACCGGGGGGCGCCGTGGCGGCGGGGCTGGGCGGTGCCGGGGGTCCGCCCGCAGGAGGGCGGCCCCGACGTGGGGGTCGGGCCACTGGCGGTGGATGGTCCACATCGAGGTGGGCCGGCTTGAGGCGGTCTACCGAAACGCGGTCAGGAGTACCGCCGATGTCCAGGGTGAAGTGCTTCGCCCCGGTCTCCAGCACGCGGAAAGGCCCGTCGTACGGGGGCCGCAGTGGTGTCCGATGGGCATCGTGGCGGACGAAGACGTACTCCGCCGTGCGAAGCTCCGGGGCGAAGTGCGTCGGTGGGTGCCCGTGGCATGCCGTTGGCACCGGGGCGAACCTCTGGGCGGTCTCTTGCAGAGCGGAGCGCTGCTGTGCCGCGGACCATGGTGCCGTGGAGTCGGGGAGGAACTCGCCCGGCACCCGCAGCGGTTGCCCGAAGACCAACTCCGCCGCGGATGCGCGCAGGTCCTCCTTGGGCACCGTCCGGAGGCCCAGCAGGACCCAGGGGAGCCTGTCGACCCAGCCGCCGTCGCGGAGGGTGGCCCGGAGCGCGGCCTTCAATGAGCGGTGAAATCGCTCACACAGGCCGTTAGCCTGGGGGTGGTAGGCCGTGGTTCGGTGCAGCCGGACCCCGAGCCCCTGCGCAACCGCCCCCCAGAGCTCCGAGGTGAACTGGGGGCCGCGGTCGGATGAGATGTCTGAGGGGGCGCCGAACCGGGCGACCCAGGTGGCGATGAAAGCCTGCGCGACGTCGGCCGCCGTTGTCGACGCCAAGGGCACGGCCTCCGGCCACCGGGTGGTGCGGTCCACCATGGTGAGGACGTGGGTGAAACCCCGCGAGGGGGGCAGAGGTCCCACCAGGTCCACGTGGACGTGGTCAAACCGGCGTTCCGGCACCGTGAACGGGGCCAACGGGGCCTGGGTGTGCCGGTGCACCTTGGCGCGCTGGCACGCGAGGCATGTCCTGGCCCAGCCGCGGACGGCCTTCCGGAGGCCATGCCAGACGAACTTGTCGGCGATCAGCCTTTGGGAGGCCCTCGTGCCCGGGTGGGACAGGCCGTGGATGGCGTCAAACACCTGGCGCTGCCAGCCCGCGGGCACAATGGGGCGAGGACGCCCGAGGGAGACGTCGCACCAGAGGGCTGCGCCCGCGCCGTCGAACGGCACCTCGGTGACGCGGAGGCCCATGACGGCGGTCCGCAAGGCCTGGACGTCGGGGTCAGCGGCCTGGTCCGCTGCCATCCGGGCATAGTCGATGCCGAGGTGGACTGCGTGGGCGACGGCCCGGGAAAGGCAATCCGCCACCGGGTTGTCCTTCCCCGCGACGTGCTGGATGTCCGTCGTGTACTCGGACACGGCCGAGAGGTGACGCTGCTGCCGGGACGACCACGGCTCGGTGACCTTGCCCATCGCGAAGATCAGCGGCTTGTGGTCGACGAAGGCAGTGAACGCCCGGCCCTCGAGCAGATGGCGGAAGTGCCTGACCGCCAAGTGAAGTCCGAGCAACTCGCGGTCGAAGGTACTGTAACGGCGTTCGGGCGGGCGAAGCTGCCGGCTAAAGAACGCCAGCGGTTGCCAAGCTCCACGCACCCATTGCTCGTGCACCGCGCCCACCGCGTAGTCCGAGGCATCGGTGGTGAGGGCGATCGGTGCATCGGGCGCCGGGTGCGCGAGCATGGTGGCGTTAGCCAAGGCGAGCTTCGCGCCCGTGAACGCCGTGTCCATCTGCTCGGTCCAGGTAACGTCGCCTTTGCCCGGCTTACCTCGGAGAGCTTCGTGCAGGGGGCGCAGGAGCTGGGCGATACGGGGCAGGAACCGATGGTAAAAGTTCACCATGCCCAGGAACTCCTGCAGCCCTCTGATCGTGCGGGGGCGCGGAAACCCCTTCACCGCCTCCACCTTGGCCGGCAGGGGGACGGCTCCGTGCCTGGTGACACGGTGCCCCAGAAAATCGATTGTGGCGGCGCCGAACCGGCACTTTGCAGGGTTCACAATCAGGCCATGCTGGCCCAGGCGTTCCAAGAGCGTGCGGAGGTGGCGTAGGTGCTCTTCGCGGGACGCGCTGGCGACGAGGATATCGTCCAGGTAGACGTAGACAAAATCCAAGTCGCGCAGGACGCTGTCCATCAGTCGCTGGAACGCCTGAGCCGCATTCTTCAGACCGAAGGGCATGCGCAGGAACTCGAAGAGTCCGAATGGCGTGATGACCGCCGTCTTCGGGACGTCCTCCGGCCTGACGGGGACCTGATGGTAGCCGCGTATGAGGTCCACCTTCGAGAAGAAGGACCTGCCCGCCAAACGGGCGGAAAAGTCCTGAATGTGGGGGACGGGGTAGCGGTCGGGAGTCGTGGCGTCATTGAGACGACGATAGTCCCCGCACGGTCGCCATCCCCCGCCGGGCTTCGGCACGATGTGCAGCGGCGACGCCCAAGCACTCTCTGAGCGCCGAACAATGCCGAGTCGCTCCAGGGTAGCGAACGCCGCTTTTGCCACCGCCAGCTTCGTCGGCTCGAGGCGGCGTGCCCGGGCGTAGACCGGTGGCCCGACGGTGGGGATGTGATGGGCCACCCCGTGCTTGACGGCCCCCGCCGAGAAGGTGGGCCGCGTGAGGGCCGGGAAGCCGGCGAGGAGGCGGGTGAATGCGTCCGCTGCCGGAAGCGTACAGACCAACGTGGCCGGAACCGAATCGTTCGGCAAGCCGCTTGGCAAGCCGCTCGTTGAGCTGGGCAACGCACATGCGAGCGAGCTGAACGTCTCGGCCTGGACAAGCCGTCTGCGCTTGACGTCGACCAGGAGCCCATTAGCGCACAGGAAGTCCGCGCCAAGCAGTGCCATGGGCACGTCGGCGGTGACGAACGTCCATCGGAACACCTGCCCTCCAAACCGCAGAGAGAGGCAGCGTTTTCCGTACGTACGGATGGGCGTCCCGTTCGCGGCAAGCAGCGCGGGGTCACCAGTAAAGCGCGGCGTTACGCGCGCTGCTTGTGAGCAAGGAGGAAGCGGACAAGCGGTAACATATAAACGTCTTTATTGTAAGACTACACTGTAACACTGAACTCTTCCGGGCTGGTCGCCCGGTGTATATCCTGAGGCCACGCCTACCCCTCGGGTGTGGCCACCGCCCACTTGGTGCGTGGAATGATGTCACCACGCCAGTGGGCTTTTGTGTCCGCCACAATATCACCTTTATCTATCAATATTGTTGAAATGAAGATCAAATAGCTGTATGTTGAAATATGTTGAAAAAGTCAAAACTTTACATGGGGTGTACTTACTTTTTCACGTGACTGTATATATATATATACATATATATATATATATATATATATATATATATATATATATATATATATATATATATATATATATATATATATATATATATATATACACATACATACACATAGGGTGGTCCAGAAACCCTGGGCACATTTTGAAGAACGATACCTGCAACAAACCACTACGTTTATTATTGTTCTTTGGTGCAAAACAAAACATGATAACTCGTAGATGTATGTGACCGCTTCAACACGCACAGGCATCACGTGATACGCAACAGGGTGAGGTGGATCATGTGATATGGATCGGGGTGAGCTTAGCTCACTGTGCTGCACGCGTTTGTCTTTGCATTAGTTCAGTTCATTGTGAATTAGACGCCCGAATATGATGGAGGATATCGTGAGACAGAAAATTTGTGCTGTACGCTTGTATTATGTATCTGTAAATTCGGTTGAAGTTGACAGTCAACTTGTCAAAGAATGTGGCGCTGACGCAATTGACAGAAGATCCATCGGCAGAAAAAACAAGCAGTTTGTTGAAACCGGCAGCATTCTTCCAAAACAGTCACCAGGTAGGCCTCGTACGTACTGTTCAAACTGAGGAAAGCAGAGCGGTCATTCAACAACAACTCGACAGTAACACACCATTATCAACTCGTCGTTTATCAAACGTCACCAACGTAAACTGATCATCGATTTGAAGAATACTAAGAGACCTTAATGCGAAACCATACATACCCAGATTAATTCATCAACTATCTGAGGATGATTTTGACATGCGCGTCGAGGCATGTGAGACATTGCTTGGGTTAATGGATATGGACAATGATTTGCAGAACAGGATCTTGTGGTCAGATGAATCCAAGTTTACTTTATCTGGTTCTGTGAATCGTCATAACAGCGTCATATGGGCAGTAGACAACCCACGATTTAATGTTGAGCATAACGTCCATTATCAAGCTAGTGTGTCCGTCTGGGCAGGCATTTTTTCTGGAGGCATTGTTGGACCAATATTTTTTGAAGAAAATGTGAATGCTGCAAATTACCTTCTAATGTTGGAGCAGCATGTATTTCCACTCAATGATGGCCAAATGTGGTTCATGCATGGTGGTGCGCCTGCTCATTATGTTGCCAGTGTATGCCAGGCCCTTGATTTGAACATTACCAACAAATGGATTGGCCGTTGTGGTCTGGTTGAATGTTTTGTGATTGTCTGCCACGGTCTTGTGATTTAACACCCTGTGATTTCTTCCATTGGGGTTTCCTCAAACACAAAATGTATGCAAGGAATTCTACGACCCTTGGAGACTTGAAACAATTCATTCGTAATGAGACTGCTGCCTTAACGACTGGAACATGCAGAACTGTGTCAGAGTGTGTCAGAGTTTATTATTGAACATTTGAACTGATCTGTTTCATGTATATTAGAACGATTAGACTGTTTAACAAGTAATAATGTTTTGTTTTGCACCAAAGAACAATAATAAACTTAGTTGTTTGTTGCAGGTAGCATTCTTCAAAATGTGCCCAGGGTTTCTGGACCACTCTGTATTTTGGACCACTAAAAGTGGTTTCTGGACCACTAAACTCTATATTATATATATATATATATATATATATATATATATATATATATATATATATATATATACATATATGTATGTATATATATATATATATATATATATATATATATATATATATATATATATACATACATACATACATACATACATATTGTAGAGATTAGAAATAGTTATTCCCTTCATACATGTATTAGCGAGGTAAGTTAATTGTGATAAAGGGTTACGTGTTGATATATGTACATAGAGATGTCAGCTTCCGTCCCTAATGTTTGTGTCTAAAACCGCTCTCCCTTGAAACCCCTTTTAATGTTCCATCCAGTGTAATTTGTTATATATGTGTTTTTTAGAGGAATCCGCCCTTGCAACACCGAAGAGGCGCAAGCATTGGTGCAAAAACCAAGCATCAAACATTCAGAAAGAGTCGATAGGCTCAGGGGATGGATATGACAATGACTTATGGCCGAACCATCAAACGGTGTTGGGTAGACAGGGCGGGGAGACGTCACAAGGAGGGGTGTTCTGAGTGCCCATATAAGGTCTATGCGTGTACCACCGGTGGGGGCACCAGTCTGGTTGTCCATAGGTTGCATTGCAGTCCAGTGAGAGTCCAGTTCAGTACATGCAGCAAGGAGAGCTAAGCTGCTGGACCGACGTAATCTCTTTTTTTCCCCCACCTCTTGCCTGCGTGAGAATAGGAATTCCCATTGGTGCAGACTTGGTGCATTGGTGCTTGTACAATGAAACACCCTAACCAGGCTGCGGAGCCATTCACTCCATAAAAAGAGCATCACGTTGCCTGTATGGGAATAACTTTTCATAGCCATACCTGGTATTTCTGCCATGTCCATCTACTGTGGTGTGCTTAAGGTTCCCTTAAGGAACAGTTTACTTCAAGATTCTTCATGTTTCCAAAATCGCCGTCGCATATTTCAGCATCGGTGAATAACTTTATATGTAAAATGTTTGTGTTTTCCCTATTCACCTTCCCCTGTTCCGTGAATACACGTATTAATTAACTGGGTCTCGTTTGAGTATTTCAAGCCTCCACGATCGATAAACCGTGCAGGTTTATAAGTCCTATAAACTCTAAAGGACAGATTTGGCGGGACAATTAGCAATAGACACCAAACCCCTCCCCATTGAGCATGACGAACCTCTCTAAGTCACCATTTTGAGTAGGTCTGTGGGAGTACGAATACAATGTGTCACTCGATAGACCTGGGATGAACCAAATTGAGCTATGTAAAGGTGTGATTAGGCCTTCCATCTGGCTCGGTGCTTCTGGGCCGATTGGCTAGCGTGGCTGCTGTAACAAATAGCTCCATTATATATATATATATATATATATATATATATATATATATATATATATATATATATATTGTTGCGGATATGAGGACTGTATTTTTTTGATTTTGTGCTTTATTATTATTATTATTGTTATTCTGCGCCTCCTGCCTCCGGAGCTATGTAAAGGTCAAAGGGCGTCCCATAATTAGTCCATAAAGCATCCGCACGTCAGCTAATCATAGAATACCCCTGTTCGATAGCTTATATCTTATTATGTGTTTTAGGGTAAGGCTGTGTCTCCATTTAATTGAAATACTCCATTGCACTAGTGAAAGAGATAGATTCCCTTCATTCAAACTCCCAAAACCTCCATTCCCCCTTTCGTCGATTGGAAACTACCTCCACTCCAACAATTGCCGCCATTGACCACGAGGCAGGGTCGGAGAAGAAAGGCGTGTCTCCACCTCGTCATAGAGGGGAGGAGTGAGCCAGCCCCACTCGACCAACCATGAGCCAGGGGTTTGGCTAGAGAGGGCGGAGGAAAGAAACATCGAGGAGGTTCGCGAAGGTTGAGGGGTGGGGCCTATATAACCCACGGCAGGGCGTTTCCAAGAGGAGATGATGAGCTTTTACCGAAACTGTGAGAGAAGTCCAGAGTTGAGCTGCAGATCGAGCCACCGAAACTGCAAGAGAAGTCCAGAGTTGAGCTGCAAATCGAGCCACCGCAACTGCAGCCACAGCAGCGTGAGGCCTGGACGGCAGTTTGGAGCAGGGCCGCGAAGGGGCGGCGGCTGCCCAACGAGTCGATCGGGGCAGGACTAGTTGGACCTCCCTATCCCGCCAGCCATCCATCTCCCGCCAGTCCTATCATCATTCCCTGTGTAAGTGTGCTCGTAGTCTGTCTTTTGTCTTGTCCCTGGGTAGTAACAATAAGTCTGTATAAGCTAGAATTTTCACTGTGTCACCTGCGTCTCATGTGCTTGTAAATAAACGTGACTGCTGTCTTTTTGCTTATGTGTGTGAATAGTAAATAAATTTAGTAGTATTTTCAACCCTTTTTTTGCCTTCGTTTTCCTCTTTGCATTCGGTCGCTTTAGAGTTTTCCATATTGGGCAGCCGCGGTGCGATACGGCCAACGTTTGGGTGGAATCGGGTTCTAGTCGGGGAATAACTGTTCGGTCACGGCAACACCACCGCTCGGTAAAATAACATCTTTAACCGCGTCCGTAACAATTGGTGTCGAGGAGTGGGATACGAGGCCCGAAGCGCGCTTAACGCGCTCAAAATTACAAGCTGCTGGAAATTGTTTTATTTTTAAAGGAAAACCCGAATTTTGAAATCGCGCCATAGCTGGTCAAGGCGATCGGATGCCGGTGGGTGAGCTAGAGGAGGGTTTAGGAGTAACCCAGGACCTCGGGGAAATGTATTTGGAGGAGGTGGTTGAAGGGGTTCCAGGCGCGCAAAATGGCGCTCTCGCGCACGAGGTTACAGGCACACAAAATGGCGGCCTCCCGTACGTGACGGCGATAGCCGGACCCGCAGTGCCAATGGACTGGGGCGTTTTGATGATGCATTTCAGTGCCGCTCTGAGATGTGACAGTAAAGGATTTGATGCAATGATGGCTACTCAGGGGCTAGACGCAAAAAAAGCGAGGCACGAAGCAAGGTACAACCCGGTTGGATTTCGGGAGCAAATGAACGCCACGGTAAAAAGAATACAGGAAGACATTGACCGCAGGTTGGGCGAGCAGGTCCCACGGGTGCACGAGGAGGTAACGCGGGTCGAGAAGCGCCGGTTGAACGAAGTTGAGAAAAGCACGGGTACAATGACAGGGGTAGAAATCGTGACCCGGGGTTTGGAAAAGCCGGCGACCGCTGAGGTAGAGGAGGGTGTTTTATTAAAGCCAGCGGTCGTCGAGGTGAATAAAGAAAAAGCAGTGCTGGGAATTAAAATTGAAGAGATGACGGAGGTAGCCCGGGAATTGCAGGGAGAAATGGAATATGTACAAAGTCCCTGCTCAAATCATGATGATGTACTCGCTCATCCAAATGGAAGTTTGCAGGTTCGCGTGGAGAAAAGGATCCCCCAGGTGAGTCGTGCTGTGTATTGTGCGGGTAGATTTTGCAGGAGGATGTTTGGCGACAAAAGAATTGTCACGCGATTGGGATCGATATGGCATCCGGGCGTTGGTGAAGGGTCCCGTGTGAGTGGAAATGGCACGCGTGGGAGGAAAAAGTGTGCGTCGGCGAGTGGGTGTGTTATAAAGTGTGGGAGTGAAACCGAGTGCGAGCGAGAATGCACGTCGGTGTGTACGGAGAGTGACCCGGGGAGTGAGTTGGTGGTGGAGCGGGTGCGAGAATGCACGCTTGGAATGGTTGAGGGTGTGCGAGGAAGCACACCTGAGTTGGTGGTAGCGCGAGTGTGGGAGAGCCCATCTGAGCGCGTTAGTGGGTGGATGCCAGTGTGCACGCCCATGGTGAGTGTTACGGAGGAGAGGTGTGGACCGAGGTGTGCGCAAGAGTGTGCGCGAGAGGTGTGGTGTGTAACAGGGAGAGCGTTGGTGGAATGTACGGACGGCGTTGGAATGCCGGGTTTTGTGAGGGTAAAAGGGGTAGCGTATGCATGTGAGCATGCAGGTGAAGCATCGACGGTAACCGGGTTAGCGGTTAGGGCGACGGATAGCCGATGCGAGCACTCGGGGCGCGGTGTGCTTTGTTGGATGCAGGGCCCGGCGCGGATCGAAGCTGCGTCGTTTCTCTTCGAAGCGTCGTTGCCGATTCGGGCTTGGCCCCGCCCCGCACGGTCGAGTCCGGGCCTTGGCGGGCGAGGCGACCGGTATGGTTCAAGGGCGAGTGGGAGGAAGCGGAACGGTGCCCCCTCGCGGGGACGGGGTTCCGACCGGGGGGAGATTGAGCCATCGGGCCCGGGACCGCAAGGTGCCGCGCCGAGATGGTGCGTGGAATCTCGGCCCAACCAAACCACCTCCCTTGAACCGAAAGCCGGACGGATTCAACCTGCAGGCGACCAAACCACCCGCATTCATTGCTCGGCTTTGCGAAGCCGAGTTTAATGATGTCATGACGCACCGAGGCTAGGATATAGCGGACTGTGATGATGATGATAATAGTGAGAGTGATTTTGATCCAAAATTTAGAAAGGTGAATAGGATTGGCAGATGATTGGCAAATTTTTGATTTGTTGGATTTGGACGAGCAAAATTTACAGTAAGAGATGCCCCATGTGAAGGGATGGCCGATCCACCATCCCTCACAGCGGGGGGCAAAGGAGCACTAGTTTTATGGGGTTAATGGCAGTGTAAGCTTGCCGAGGGAGGGTTTGGATAATGTGTAGGGACCTAGAAGATGACATTAGGTAACGTTAAGGTTAGTTAGTGACAAGGATACCTGTAGTGGGGACGCAGGTAGTTTAGAGTGGATTATAATGACGTGGGAGCGCAATAGTTTAAAGGGGCGACTGGGAAGCGCAAGTTTCAGAGGGGAGTAGTTAGTTCAGATGATGCCGTGTGTGTTGAGGATTGGAAGTGTATGGTGAACAGGTGTGATTGCACAGGTGTGCAACTGGACAGGTGTGTGGAGCAGTGTATGAGGGAGTAGTGGTGATTGTGTGTGGTGTTGACCAAATGGTCCAGGAAGGAAGGAGGGTGCAGGTGGCACCAGGTGTGAGTGCACAGGTGTGCACCAACAGGTGTATGGAGAATGGTTGTGTGGAAGACATGGTGTGGAATAAATGGAGTATTGGAATGGATGGTCGTGGAGTGAGTATGGTGGAAACAATGGAGTGGAGTGGATGGTGCGAAGGTGTGAATGGGGGAAGAGTGGACCCCCATCACGAATACCCGGGGCGGGTAGTGTAAGTGTTAGGTAGAGGGTATAGGTAAATTGTGGTTGGATATTGGCATCTGTGGTGCGGGTGGAAGAATGATGATTGGATGGGTGCATTAGTGTTGTGGAAATGGCTGGGCGTGTAGCCTGTTAGTGTGTGTAGTTGGTTTGGGCACTCCACCACTGTGAGGATGTCGGCCAGGTGAGGCCGCAGGTGGGCTCTGGGAGCCGGTAGAGTTGTTGTGGATGGGGCCCGAGGATCCGGAGGACGGACCTGGGTAGCCCAGTGCCAGAGGGCACCGAGGGGTGACAGAGCCAGGAGGGGCCTTCCCCAGTAGATAGGTTAGGTTAAGGAGCAGGTAAGCTCGGGTGGCAACTACAGTGGTGGAGGTGTGCAGGTGGGTAGACCTGCTGGGAGAGCTACATGCCCCAGCCCAGAAATTGTGCAAGGGCACCGGGAGATGAATCGGGGGAGTGAGACCCCAAATTGAGCAGCACCACAGTTTGGTCAATGGGAATTGGTTTTTAGAACCCATAATGTAAGTTGGCCAATGGATTGACAGGGAAAGACCCCGGGTAGTGTAAAGTGTGTTAAAGTCATTTAGAGGATAGTTAGGATTGGAGTCTCCTCGCACCATCTGCATCCACTCACCTGAGGTGACAGGTACTCCACACCATGCCATGTTTAATTATTTTTGATGCAAATGTTTTGGATTGTGAGACGCATCATGACGTGGGTGTGGCATTGTGCTTTGTTGTTCCATCTCTTCCTCCTTATGAGGATTGATGACGAATTGGGTGATGGCAAATTTTGAAGTAGAGGGATTGTGGAGACGAATTTGGTATAAGGGAAATATGGGGAGGACGTGACAGTAGTGACGAATTTGTAATGTGTAGATTTTGTAAATATGGGGTAAGGGCAAGGGTAGTGTAGGTGACAGGGGGGTGACGTACGGTAGGGACGAGCTTTCTCACTTCGCCCTCCGTACGCATTTCGCCTTGCATTGCCTTATTGATGTGTACCCTTGTGACCTTACCCCTCGCTCATTTGTCTCTTTTGTCTCCCACATGACCTGTGCGCCATTGGGCGCCGAGGGGAGCGTGCGTGAGTCCTCCATTGTGCGCCCGGAACTCTCAGAACCAGCTGTCTGCATCGATGCACCACATTATGGACCACATGCCTGTGGCCGAGCACCACGTATGGACCCCATGGGTTGGGGCATGGCCCCTCTGCTGGAACCGGCCATGAGGGCCCAAAATCTTGCTGGCGGACCTTGGCCACAGGGCACCGATGCCCCACAGGTGAACCACACTAGTCGGCCCTGTGGGCCATAAATAAAATAAAATAAAAAGGACACATTGGGCACACTTTATTGCAAATAGGCCGCCAGTAAGAAAGCAAAGAAAAATGACAACTGGAAGAGATAATAATAGCCAGCAGAGGGAGCCGAAGAGCAAGAGACCACCTGCAGGGTTAGGGGTTGTTGATTTATTTTTATTATTGAACATGCATTGAACACTGATGAACTGTGGTGACTGCACCGATTGGTGCTTGAGGGTGTATTGGTGCGTTTTTAGGTGCTTTCATGGTGCATTGATGCAGAACAGACTGTCTCCCCCCCCAGAAAGAACAATTACAGGTCCTAGGTTAGTTTTGTAAATAAAAGCAGAGTCATTGTAAATAATGCTCCCCACCGTCAGTGTGTAGTTTGAAGACCATTCCGCAATTCGGTTAACTGTGGGCGTAAGTCTGTTAGGCAGGGTGCAATGGAGCAGTGGGACATTTATTTATGTTTTAAAAAACTGTCGCACTCAGGGTCAGGTTAAAAGTAGAGGGAACTACACCTACGTGTCACACTAAATAAAAGTTGTAGGCCCGGGCCGTGCCTAAGAGGAGGAGGGTGCAGTGTTGCGGATATGAGGACTGTATTTTTTTGATTGTGTGCTTTATTATTATTATTATTGTTATTCTGTGCCTCCTGCCTCCGGAGCTGTGTAAAGGTCAAAGGGCGTCCCATAATTAGTCCATAAAGCATCCGCACGTCAGCTAATCATAGAATACCCCTGTTCGATAGCTTATATCTTATTATGTGTTTTAGGGTAAGGCTGTGTCTCCCATTAATTGAAATATTCCATTGCACCAGTGAAAGAGATAGATTCCCTTCATTCCCACTCCCAAAACCTCCATTCCCCCTTTCGTCGATTGGAAACTACCTCCGCTCCAACAATTGCCGCCATTGACCACGAGGCAGGGTCGGAGAAGAAAGGCGTGTCTCCACCTCGTCATAGAGGGGAGGAGTGAGCCAGCCCCACTCGACCAACCATGAGCCAGGGGATTGGCTAGAGAGGGCGGAGGAAAGAAACATCGAGGAGGTTCGCGAAGGTTGAGGGGTGGGGCCGATATAACCCACGGCAGGGCGTTTCCAAGAGGAGATGATGAGCTTTTACCGAAACTGTGAGAGAAGTCCAGAGTTGAGCTGCAGATCGAGCCACCGAAACTGCGAGAGAATTCCAGAGTTGAGCTGCAAATCGAGCCACCGCAACTGCAGCCACAGCAGCGTGAGGCCTGGACGGCAGTTTGGAGCAGGGCCGCGAAGGGGCGGCGGCTGCCCAACGAGTCGATCCGGGCAGGACTAGTTGGACCTCCCTATCCCGCCAGCCATCCATCTCCCACCAGTCCTATCATCATTCCCCGTGTAAGTGTGCTCGTAGTCTGTCTTTTGTCTTGTCCCTGGGTAGTAACAATAAGTCTGTATAAGCTAGTATTTTCACTGTGTCACCTGCGTCTCATGTGCTTGTAAATAAACGTGACTGCTGTCTTTTTGCTTATGTGTGTGAATAGTAAATAAATTTAGTAGTATTTCCAAACCTTTCTTTGCCTTCGTTTTCCTCTTTGCATTCGGTCGCTTTAGAGTTTTCCATATTGGGCAGCCGCGGTGCGATACGGCCAACGTTTGGGTGGAATCGGGTTCTAGTCGGGGAATAACTGTTCGGTCGCGGCAACACCACCGCTCGGTAAAATAACATCTTTAACCGCGTCCGTAACAATATATATATATATATATATATATATATATATATATATATATATATATATATATATATATATATATATTGTTACAGACACGACTTTGATGTTATGGTGGGCCGAGCGGAATGGCCGCCGTGTCCGCACAAGTTACCCGATTATGCTCGAACGTTGACTAAGTCGCGCTATGCTAAATCAATGATGGAAAAGGACACAACGGCTGGGATTAAAATGACACGACACCAAGGGTTCAGTTCTCAAGACCTCCGGAGGAGGTTATATTAGGGCGGAAGGTCAGATTACAGGAATGAGAGGGACAGCATAGAAAGACAGGCACTTAGACACACTCTTAGCCCCGACAGACGACAGATAAACGGGACAAAAACTGACTCACACGGGGATTGATGGCAAGGAAAGGCGGGTAGTCGATGGCTCAAGGTGCACTCTTGGCTCAGGGCAGAATCGACCCGGTCCGGTCCAGAGATGCAGGGAGGTCACAGCGCTCGGAGGTCACGACTGGTTCTTTCCTCTTCAAGCTCGTGGCGCATCTCTCGTCACGTCCGGCAAGTCGCCGCGTATATCCGGCGGGGAGTGACACGCCCTCGGCTCGTTAGCTCCGCCCCAGATGGAATCGGCCCGTTGCTTCTCATTGGGTGCGTGCGGGGGGGGTTACCGGCTCCGCCCTTGACGAGGGGCTGACAGGGAGCCCCTTCGTGGTAACCCCGTCGGAGCGCACATGGGTAATGGCGGCTAACCGAGCCGGAGTGAGGACGCACACTCCCCGCGCGCGCCGTTGTTGTAGTTGTTGTAGTTGCTGTTGTAGTTGTTGTTGTAGTTGTTGTTGTTTCATGGGGAAGATGGGAGGAGGTAAGGGAAGGTCCTAAACTCACTATTGGTGCCATACAATCACATTCTGGTGCAACGAAGATTCAGAATTAATGGAAACGAGTCCTTAACTGACATAGACTAAGAATAACTAGCAAGATGTCCGAAAGTTGTCTACGTGAGATGCGGTGGACCTGGGCACGACATTTAATGGGGGAAAAAGGGGAAGGTCGGTTCTACAGAGTGTTATTTACAGGCAATGGGACTAGGGAATGGGGGATTGGGGATAGTTGGGGAGTATTGGGGAAATAGGGGAGTATTTACAAGCGGATATTGAGGCCAAGTCCCATATCCGCAACATTGCACCCTTCTCTACCCTCGGGGCGTCCCGACCCGATAAATGTTTACCTATTTTAGTGTGGCACTCAGATGTAGTTCCCTCTACTATTAACTCTACCCTGAGTGCGACAGTTTTACAGATATTCACAAATGAGTAAATATGTCCCCCTGCGACGTTGCACCCTTCTCCTCACAGAAACACACCCACAGGATAACCGAATTGCGGAAAGAATTCGCAAACTAAACATACAGCCGGTAGGGAGCATTATTTACAAGACTACGCTGCTATTTACACTACGATCCAGGACCTGTTTTTGGAGGAACACATGCAGATGTTATGCATAGAGAGAGCACGCATGCCAGCATCGATACACCAACCCACGAGTGCTCTGTGGCCTACGGCCTTTAATAATGTGCAGAGCACCCCTTCCCAGCACCAAAAGCACCACCCCATCACACAGTCAGCACCATCCGGTGCAGTCACCATTGTTCAATGAATAAAAATAAATTCAACAACCCCTAACCCTGCAGGTGTCTCTTGCTCTTCGTGTGGTGCACGTGGCCTTCTGGCTTCTTTAGAAATAAAGAAAGGCGCCAACCGCATCCATTTCTGAATTGTGGCCGTCAGGGTGCCAACTAAAAGTGGTTCACCTGTATGGCATAGGTGCCACGTTGACCCAGAGGTCCATCCACGGGTGGTGCTTGACCGCAAAAAACTGCGGTCCATTGTGGGCGGCCACAAAAATTGCGGTCCATATGGTGTATCGATCCAGGCAGCAAGCAGCGGAAGTACAGGCCCACAACTGGGGAGCCAGCACCTCTCTCTCCTCTCTCTCTGCCCCAAAGCCAGATCCTCGGAGGTGGGAGACAAAAGAAGACAAGTGAGTAAGGTGGTAAGGGCGCAAAAGTGCATGCAATACAAGGTAATGCACACTGGGGGCACATGGGAACCAGGTGAGACAGGTACGTTCCTACCGTACGCCCCCCCCCCCACCAGGTAACCTACATTGCCCCTCCCTTACCCCTTACTGTATCCACAAAACACAACACTACCCATAAACATCTACTTTACACATCAACAACGTCCCTACTGTCTTCCCCGTTCCTCCCATAAACCAAATTCGTCTTCTCTCCCTCCTAACCAATCAAATTTGCCATTTCCAACTCTCATCAAAATCTGCCATCTCCAACTCAACATCAAAATCTGCCATCACCAATTCATCATCAGTCCCTCCTAAGGAGGGAGAGATGGAATCACCCCAATGTCTCATCCACGTCGTGATGCGTCTCACAAATCCAAACAGCAATTCTCATTTCCTGCAACACAAAACAAAGAAAACACAGGTGTGGAGTCATCATCATCACCTCAGGCAAGTGGCTGCGTATGGTGCGACAGGTTCATCAATCCTAACTATTTCCTAAATGACTTTAACAACTTTACATTACCCGGGGTTTTTCTCCTGCCAAACCATTGGCCCACTTACACTATGGGTTCTAAAAACCAATTCCCATTGACCAACTGTGGTGCTTCTCAAGTTGGGTCTCACTCCCCCGATTCATCTCCCGGTGCCCTCGCACAATTTCTGGGCTGTGGCGTGTACCTCTCCCAGCGGGTCTACCCACCTGCACACCTCCACCACTGCAGTTGCCTCCGAGCTTACCTGCTCCTTACCCTAACCTAACTACCTGGGGAAGGCCCTCTGGCGCTCTCCCCACTCGGTGCCCTCTCTGGCACTGGGCTGCCCGATCCACACCCGGGATCCTCAGGCACCCACTCACAACTACCGGCTCCCAGAGCCCACCTGCGGCCTCACCTGGCCGACATCCTCACAGTGGTGGAGTGCCCAACCAACTACACACACTAACAGGCTACACGACCAGCCAATTTCACCACACCAATGCACCCATCCATAATACCATTCTGCAACCGCACCACAGATGCCAATATCCAACCACAATTTACCTATACCTTCTAACTATTCTTTAAACTACCCTCCCCGGGTACTCGTGAAAAGGGGTCCACTCTTCCCCCATCCACACCTTCGCACCATGCACACCACTCCGTACCACTTACTCCAACTCTCTCCACACCACTCATTCTCTGCTCCATATATTCCACACACCTGTGCTTGCACACCTGTGCTCTCATACTTGGTGCTGCCTGCACCCTTCTCTCCCCCAAGCGCATTCGCGCTGATCCACAACACTCACTACTCATACACTGCTCCACACACCTGTCCAGTTCTCACACAGCATCATCTCATCTAACTACTCCCCTCTGAAACTTGCGCTTCCCAGTCGTCCCTTTAAACTATTGCGCTCCCTCGTCATTATCATCCACTCTAATCTACCTGCGTCCCCTCTACAGGTATCCTTGTCACTAACTAACCTTAACGTTACCTAATATCATCTTCGCTAGATCCCTACACACAATATCCTAACCCACCCGGGATAGTTTTCACTGCCATACACCCCATAATCTATAGCGCATTTGCCCCCATTTTGTGAGGGATGACAGAGTTGCCATCCCACCACATCGGGCATCTCCCACTACCAATTTTGCACATCAAATTTCAACAAATCAAAAATTTGCCAATCACTACCCATCATCTGCCAATCATTACTGCCAATCCTTTGCCAATCATCAAATTTTGTTTTTCTAATTTCGGGGCCAAAACACTATCCTCGTCATTACAGTCTACTTACTAATGCCTCTCGGTGCGCCAATTCACTTCTAAAGCTCGGCTTCGTACAGCCAAGCCATGAATGCGGGTTGTTTGGTGCCAGCGGCTGGATACGTCCCGCATTCGGTGCAGGGAAGGAGGATTACCCGGGCCGAGGTCCCACGCACCATCTCGGCACGGAGCCATCCCATGGCCCGATCTCGACCTGCCGGAATGCCTCAACAAAAAGTGGTCGCCATGACGACCCTTCCTATCGGGCTGCCCGCTCCGCCTAGTGGAGCACGGACGCGGCCGTTCAAAGCGAGGCCCAGCGTGGATCGCGTACGGTGGTCCTTTCGAACCCGCCGTGGCTCGGATCCCCGCTGGTTCTCGCAGCACGCGAAGCCCGGCACGCACCGAGGGCCCGATTCGGCTATAAGTCGCTCTAACCGCTAACCCGGTTACCGTCGATGCCTCACCTGCATGCTTACACGCATACGCTACCCCTTTCTTGCTCATACATCCAGCCGTTTCCCTGCTCTTGGTCATTGCACCTTCTCTTACACACCCAGGTACACTAATTCCACTCACAGACTTGGTCACACACCTGACCACCGAACACCTTGGCACACATTTGTCGCTCGCACACCTCACCAACACACCTCTTCGCGCCCCCTCCTCGATCACCTCCTCTGTGACAATCACAGGTGTGCTCTCACTCGCACACCCAACCACGTGCCTCACTACCAATTCCAGCGTGCATTCCCACACACGCTCTACCATTCCAGGTGTGCTTCCTTTCTCACCTGTCACAACCAACTCACGCTCCGTGTCACTCTTACTACTCTCACCTCCACTCTTGACAGCGCACTCACCCTTACTCTCGACAGCGCACTCTTTCCTCATGCACCCGTCCGTTACACACCTTTCTCGCGCACACTCTCCCATTACACCCTCTGTAACACACACCACAGGTGTACACTCTTCCTTACTTTTGACAGCGCACTCTTTCCCCATGCACCCCAGAGTCGGACTTTCTCGCACACCTCCTTTTTCGCACTCCAGACCTGTCGCACACTTCACCAACGGCCTCTCACGAACACCTGGGTGCATCTCGACCCCCAAGCTCATTAAATCACCTGGCGCATCATACGCACGACCATATTGGTCACCACTTACACCGGGTCCTCTTTTTCTTCGCTTCTCCTCCATCACCTGCGAATCCCTCATCCGGTTAATGAGCACATCATCACGATCCGAACACAGACTTTGGACCAATGCTTTTACTTCCTCTTTTATCTCTTTCTTATCCCCTCTCCGTCGCTTCTTAATTTCGCTCACCCCTTCTTCCACTTCTTCTAATTTCTGCTTCACCTCCTTCATCTCCTCGTGCGCCCCCTTAAGTTCTTCCTCTAACTCCACCTTATTTTTTTCTATGTGCTCCCGCACCTCCCGCTCTTTAACCTCCATCACCTCTACCACCTTGTTCATTTTCCTCATTAGGTCCTCATGTACCGTCTGACACTCTTTTTTAATTACCCCTACGTCCTTTTTCATCTCCTTCTGTGTCGATTTAAAACCCTCTATTACCGCTGTGTTCTTCTTTACCTGGTCCCCCAACTCCTTTTGTCCCACTGTCAGTTGTTCTACTCCCAGCGTCAACTCCTCTCTACCACCTTGCAATTTTACAGTCCCCTTTCTCACCTCCTTCTCCATGCGCTCCTCACAGTGCCTCACCTCCTCGCGCACTCCTCCGACCTCCTCACTCACACCTCTTCTGATCTCCTCTCCCATCACTTGCATCTCCTGCCCAGATGCCACCCTCATCTGCTCCATTTCCTCCCTGTGAGCATCCAATTTAGTTTCTACCCCCATTCTGACCCCCTCTATCTGCTGCCCCATTTTTTTAACTTCCCTTTCCGCTTGGTCCCTCATGTCCCTCAATTTGCCTTCCATACTGTTTTCTAACCCATCTAACCCCTTTTTCATCCCTTCCATTTGATTCTCTTGAGCGGCCATTCTGTTTTCTACCCCCGTTAACCCCTCCTGTATTTCCCCTAATCTATTGTCTAATCCCTCTATTCTACTCCCTAACCCTCCGATCTGGGCCCCCATGTCCTCCCTCAATTTCTCGCTATTGGACCCCATCCTTTGTTCTTACTGTTGGCTATTGGCCCCCATGTCCTCCCTCAATTTCTCGCTATTGGACCCCATTACCCCCATTTGCTCACTCTGAGCCTCTATACTGTTTTTCAAACCTCCAATTTGGTCTCCCATTTGTCCCATAAGGGCCCTCATTTGCAGGAAAAAAAAGGTTCGAATCCACCAGCGGCGCTGCTACGGTCGCGGGCGTGGTCGCCGTAGCCATGTGCGAGGCGCCATTTTGCGCGCCCGTTACCTCGTGTGCGAGGACGCCATTTTGCGAACCTGCCGCCCTCACTGCTTCGCTCTCCTCATGTCCCTCAATTTGGTCCTGGATCGACCCTGCCTCACTCTCCTCTACCGGAACCCAGCCGTCTTGATCTCCCATAGCGCGACTTTCAAAATTCGGGTTTTTTGTAAAACAAAATCAAATTTCGGTGACTTATAATTTTGAGCGCGTTAAGCGCGCTTCGGGTCCGTATCTCACTCCCGACACCAATTGTTACGGACGCGGTTTAGATGTTATTTACCGAGCGGTGGTATTGCCGCGACCGAACAGTTATTCCCCGACTAGACCCCGATTCCACCCAGACGTTGACCAAATCGCGCTATGCCAAATCAATGATGGAAAGGACGCGACGACTGGGAAAGAGGAAACGACGCAAGGGGTACAGTTCTCAAGACCTCCGGAGGAGGGTATAATTACAGTGGTGGAGAAAAGGGGGTAGATTACACGGCAGAGTGAGGTAAAAGACACAGAAGAGATGGGCACTTAAATACAATCTTATCTATTCCCGGACAGACCACAGACAAACGGAACAAGGCTGACTTACACAGGGATTGATGGCAGGGAGGGACAGGTAGTTCGATGGCACAAGGTGCACCTTGGCTCGGGGTCAGGATAAAGCACGGTCCAGTCCAGAAGATGCGGGGAGGCCTCACAGCGCTCGGAGGGTACGTCTTGCTTGCTCCAAGCTCAGCGCGCATCTGACGTCACCTCCCTCTCCCTGCGCATGCTCAGCGGGGAGTGACACGCCCTCGGCTGGTTGGCTCCGCCCCACTGGGGCCGGTCCGCCGCTTCCATTGGGTGCGGGGGTTACCGGGCTCCGCCCTTGACGAGGAGCTGACAGGGAGCCCCTTTTTGGTAACCCCGTCGAGCACATGTTCGATGGCGGCTCGTTGGGGAGGCCTGGTGCCCTCCCAACACCCCCTACCAACCAAGCCGGAGTGAGGACGCGCACTCCCCGCGCCCGCCGCTGCCGTTGCTGTTGTTGTTGTTGTTGTTGCTGAACCGTGAGGAAGAGCTGCGGGGAGGTATTGGGAGGTCCTAAACTTCCTAACGGTGCCATACAATCACATTCTGGTGCAACGAAGGGTCAGAATTAATGGAAACGAGTCCTTAACTGACATAGACTAAGAATAACTAGCAAGATGTCCTATAGTTGTCTTACATGAGATGCGGTGAACCTGGGCACGACATTTAATGGGGGAAATAGGGGGAGGTCGGGTCTACAGAGTGTTGTTTACAGAAAATGGGACTAGGGAATGGGGGATTGGGGATAGTTGGGAAGTATTGAGGAAATATGGGAATATTTACAAGCGGATATGGATGGATGCAAATCCCATATCCGCAACAATATATATACATACATATATATATATATATATATGTATATATATATATATATATATATATATATATATATATATATTTGTTAAGTAAGTGGCTCTGGAGTTAAATGGGAATAAATTAGAATAGTTATTTCATTGTACGTGTTTAGCATAAGCACACGTAATTAATGTACTAAGAAGACAGTGTCAAATGAAGTGTTTAGGAAAGCTCTCGTCCTCCCTTACCCCAATGTTTGTGTCCAGGATCCCATTTTCCCACATCTGTGTTTCTGTCTGTATATGTCATTTACATTAACAGCACTAAGGGTCCACATGGTCCAGAGGGGAGAACAGTGCACGGTACCATGTGGAGAAAATGATGTGGGTAGTGTGAAAGCTTTCTCTGCTTCCAGCTTCTCCATGCTCCCTTGGTTCACTTTAGTTCTGGTTCTGGTTCCTTGGACATTCCCTGGCCCCTGGTTCACGCCCCGAGAGTCGCCCCGAGAAGGACGACCCCAACACCTCTCCCTCTACCTCCCTGGTAATTCACTGACTGATGGATTGTCAAGTGGTAAACAGAAAGTATTAAATAAAGTGGAAATTTGCTAAGTGGAGGAAATCAAAACTTTGGACTAAAAGTTCCATGTGCATCAATTACTAGAATTACAATGAGAAACCAGAGTACAATGAAAATCAAACATAACTGTGCTTAAAATGAAAACATTATGAAGTATTTACCATGGTTTGATAACAAAGCAAGAAAGAATTCGTGACTGTGACATGTTTCAGAACAAGGAGAGCTCTCTCAACAATTCAAGGAAGTAAAATAGCAAACAAACATTTCACTTGGATGGATGTGGGGTCCACAGTGTGGTTTCCAAGCTTGGTCCCACTATCTGTGTAGTTGAGGAACTGTTCATTCACCACAGTCTCAGAGACAACACCATCAAAGTATAAAACTGTGTTCACGTTTATGGAGCCAGCCCTGCAATGGGGTGGGAATGCAATGGAGATCGGGATAGAATGAGTTTCTTAAACGTTGAGATGGAAAGCAAGCAATGGAGGATTTGGGGGCGGGGCAGGGAGGGCAATGGCCCCTCCAACATGTTTTTCAGTAGTTTACAATTTAGATTTAAAAACATGCCATATTTAAACGTGAGTAACAAAGCGAAACGGAACACAAGTGTGTAGGTTTCTTCCCCCAGCCACGGCAGATATCGTGCGTGGTATTTGCATCGAGTGATGTGATTGGCTGCATCTTTTTTCAAAAGAGATTAACAACTTTGGGTCAAAGAGAGAATGTAGAAGAGGTAACAAATGCACATGAAACACCCGCAACTGTAACTCGACCTAAAAAAAACAGTTTTACAATTGCGTTTTGGATGTTGTAACTGCAGAGTTAGAGAGACGATTCTCAAAATAAGCAATGGGTATTGCTGAAGCATGTGACTGAGTGTTAATAAGTCACAAAAATGGCATTCATCCACATCCACTCTTGTGACTGAGTGTTAATAAGTCACAAAAATGGCATTCATCCACATCCACTCTTGTGACTGAGTGTTAATAAGTCACAAAAATGGCATTCATCCACATCCACACTTGTGACTGAGTGTTAATATGTCACAAAAATGGCATTCATCCACATCCACACTTGTGACTGAGTGTTAATATGTCACAAAAATGGCATTCATCCACATCCACTCTTGTGACTGAGTGTTAAGATGTCACAAAAATGGCATTCATCCACATCCACTCTTGTGACTGAGTGTTAATATGTCACATAAATGGCATTCATCCGAATCCACTCTTGTGACTCAGTGTTAATATGTCACAAAAATGGCATTCATCCACATCCACACTTGTGACTGAGTGTTAATAAGTCACAAAAATGGCATTCATCGACATCCACTTTTGTGACTGCGTGTTAATAAGTCACAAAAATGGCATTCATCCACATCCACTCTTGTGACTGAGTGTTAATAAGTCACAAAAATGGCATTCATCCACATCCACACTTGTGACTGAGTGTTATTAAGTCACAAAAATGGCATTCATCGACATCCACTTTTGTGACTGAGTGTTAATAAGTCACAAAAATGGCATTCATCGACATCCACACTTGTGACTGAGTGTTAATAAGTCACAAAAATGGCATTCATCCACATCCACACTTGTGACTGAGTGTTAATAAGTCACAAAAATGGCGTTCATCGACATCCACTTTTGTGACTGAGTGTTAATAAGTCATAAAAATGGCGTTCATCGACATCCACTTTTGTGACTGAGTGTTAATAAGTCATAAAAATGGCATTCATCGACATCCACACTTGTGACTGAGTGTTAATAAGTCACAAAAATGGCATTCATCCACATCCACACTTGTGACTGAGTGTTAATAAGTCATAAAAATGGCATTCATCCACATCCACACTTGTGACTGAGTGTTAATAAGTCACAAAAATGGCATTCATCCACATCCACACTTGTGACTGAGTGTGCATAAGTCACAAAAATGGCGTCCATCGACATCCACTTTTGTGACTTAGTGTTAAGATTTCACCCAAAATGAATCCTCAGATTGTAGCTGCAGAAACGGACCTTTTTACCTGCATGGAATCTGTTGTTACCTTTCTGAGACTTCAAAAAGAATAGTCTCCGATAAATCTACCCAAACTAGTACACACTCATTCAGTTTAGCTCTCACATTGCCAATCGTTGCGGCCACTTCGGAGCGAAGCTTTTCTGCAATGAGACGGATTAGAAACTGTTTGTGCTCAATCATGGGGGATGAGAGATGTTCTTCACTGACTCTTGTTCACATAGAAGGCAATTTAACTGTGAAGTGGATTCCAGAGTACATTGTGAACGTTAACGCTAACCGAAGGGAAAGATGATTGCACATACATGAGTCATTAAGGTAAGAACAGTATTTATGTCACTCGGATATAAATTCCGTTGGTCCGTTGGACCAAATTTTCATTGGATTTCACCTCCTTGTAGCATACCTGCCTGACAGACATGGGGAATGGGGGGGGG